>NC_081840.1:200811661-201112911 GCF_963259705.1 Myotis daubentonii | reverse complement strand
GCTGATGAGCCGCCTGACGTCTGCGTGTTAATGGTTCTGGTTGCCCACAGGTCGTATACTGGGATCTGGTGCGTTTGGGAAGGTGGTTGAAGGAACTGCCTACGGATTAAGCCGGTCCCAACCGGTCATGAAAGTAGCAGTGAAGATGCTCAAACGTAAGTGTCCCTTCCTGGGGGTTGTTTTGAACATGGAGATATTAAATGATCTGCTCCAAATCACAGAACGAGTAAATGCCAAATTTAGGACTGGATCTTGGTTCTTTGGACTCTAGGCTTTATGTGTATTTAGACTCTTTTGTCAATTAGATTTATGTACATTGTTTTTGTTGTCTGTGTGTTGGAAAATCAAGAGTTGTTACTTTCAATGACTTCTTTTTACCCTAAAGCAGGGGTAGGGGATGTCTGGCTCGGCTCTGTGGCCGTATAAGGCCCGCAAAATCATTTGGTCTGGCCCTGCCAGGGCATTAGGGCTGAGTTAATTAAATGTTTGATCAAATATAGCAGGCTAATTTTTAAAAAATATATTTTATTGATTTTTTACAGAGAGGAAGGGACAGGGATAGAGAGTCAGAAATATCGATGAGAGAGAAACATCGATCAGCTGCCTCCTGCACCCCCCCCACTGGGGATGTGCCCTCAACTAAGGTACATGTCCTTGACTGGAATCAAACCTGGGACCTTTCAGTCCGCAGGCCGACGTTCTATCCACTGAGCCAAACCGGTTAGGGCATAGCAGGCTGATTTTTAAGTTGATAATTTTGCATGGCCCGCAAATGATGTTTATAAATATCCAAATATCCATTTTCTGTCCTTGGCAGAAAATGGTTCCCCACTCCTGCCCTCAAGCCTGGGGATCTGGTATTAGAATCTAGACCAAGGCACTCTCTCTTTCTCTTTTAGACTCTTGGTCAACAAAGTAATATCCAAGCACAGGATGAGCCACATTTTTGGCTTTTTCAGGGAAGTAGGTGGCTCAGAACTGATAAGTGATGTTTTTCTTCAACAGCCACAGCCAGATCCAGTGAAAAACAAGCTCTCATGTCTGAACTAAAGATAATGACCCACCTGGGGCCGCATTTAAACATTGTCAACCTGCTGGGCGCCTGTACCAAGTCAGGTAGGCTTCCTGGCCTGGGCGGGCGGGTTTTCATAGAACACCTCTGACTGTGAAAGCTATGGAACCCAGCTTTCTAAGCCCACACTCTGTATCTCCAACCATGCCAGCGAATATCAATCTCTTGAATGGAGTGGAGTGGGTTCCACTGAATCGATGAAAGCTCATTGTTTTTGAGCAGCATCTCTTGCCAGTGCAAACATAGCCATTCACGGCTTTTCTGTTCTTCATTTTCATACCCATCTCCTAACCATTTTTGGTCCCCACAGGCCCCATTTACATCATCACTGAATACTGCTTCTATGGGGATTTGGTCAACTACTTGCATAAGAATAGGGACAGCTTCCTGAGCCACCACCCAGAGAAGCCAAAGAAAGAGCTGGACATCTTTGGATTAAATCCTACTGATGAAAGCACACGGAGGTGAGTTGCTGTGAATCATTGTTTTAGGAGCCTCACCAATGGAGAGAACCCATGTCCTGACCAACTCCATGTCTGCAGGCTCTGTGCCCGGAGGTAGCAAGACTTAGAGCCCATCACCCGTGACACAGTGCCGATAGATACAGGATATCTGCAGGTGTTTTGGATCAGGATGTCATATGGGGAGCCTTGCTGATAGGTTTGAATGAAAGCAAGGAGTTGGAATTGTTCTGGGAGCCATTATCCTGTTTGTATGTGGTCCACTGAACACCTATCAAAGGCAGCACTGGCCAGGGATGCCTCAGAGCTCGCATTTTGAGAGACACTGAGGATTTCAAAGCATAAGATACTGGTCCTTGCTGAACCTGGGCCTATAAATTAAACCAATGACAGTGATCCCCACTGCAGAAACCCACAAGTGGCTATAAAGATCTCTGTAGGTAGGAAGTTTTGTAACATCAGGAAGTACAATGAGTTCACTTCATATTAAATTACTCGATGGACACCAAATTGGTGCTAAATTTATTGAGTAGTGGGATTGTCTGCACAAGCCACATGGTCACATGGCATAGCCGGTGGTAGGCAAACTGCGGCTCGCGAGCCACATGCGGCTCTTTGGCCCCTCGAGTGTGGCTCTTCTTAAGCCTTAGGAGTACCCTAATTAAGTTAATAACAATGTACCTACCTATATAATGTAAGTTTAAAAAATTTGGCTCTCAAAAGAAATTTCAATTGTTGTACTGTTGATATTTGGCTCTGTTGACTAATGAGTTTGCCAACCACTGGCATAGGCTTATGACCTGTGGAGTGGAAAACAGAATAAAGACAGGCACACCTGAGTTGAGATGGTTTGTGTATTTGTGTGATTATTGATTAATGCTCCCGTCCCCGCCTAGACTACCCCACGTGGAGGGTGCAGATGGGTTTGCTTTTACCCTCCCCTGCTGCTCCCATGCCCACCACTCTGCCTTGCAGACTGTAGGCACCTGCACATCGATGACTGAATGTTGAATGTTCCACTCTCGAGGGCCTCTGGATAAGGTTTTTTTTCTGTTTTGACAGTTATGTTGTTTTATCTTTTGAAAACAATGGTGACTACATGGACATGAAGCAAGCTGACACCACACAGTACGTCCCCATGCTGGAAAGGAAAGAGGTTTCTAAATACTCGGACATCCAGAGATCGCTGTATGACCGCCCGGCCTCATACAAGAAGAAGTCTGTGTTAGGTAAAAGTGTCTGTGCTGGCTCTTTGGCGTTGTGCTCTTCCAGGGGTTCAATGTGACATTTAAACTACTCGGAAGAAGGTGAGCAGGCCTGGTAAGTAGAGCTGCCAGGCCACATGGTCCTTAAATGTAGGTCTGCACAGCCCAGCCTGTACATTGAAAAGAAGAAAAAGAATAGACAGACCTAATGTAATGAATTTTCTAGACTTTAAATATAATCATTTAAAGACTGTTTATTCTGATATAATGATCTTTCTTGGTGTTAACATGTCTCTCTCTCTCTCTCTCTCTCTCTCTCTATCTATCTCTCTTTTAACATAAGTATGGTGATATTGAACTTTTTTTTTTCAATGCCCTTACTTGGCAAAATTAAAAGCTAGCAATCTTATATTGATTTCTAATATTATTTTAAAAATTTAATTATATAAGTCTCTGATAACCATGGGTTCAATAGCTCTTGCTTTTAGCTTTGCTAATATCCCATTTGTGATAGAAACTGGAAAGTGGACAGTTTGAGGTTATATTTTTCTGACAAGGGCATTGGGTATTTCTGCTGAATGTTTGAAGGAAGATCTGCCTGTTTCAAAACAGATGGGCACGTGGCAGGGTTGAATTGATTTATAAACTCCAGGGAGCCTAGCCATGCCCAGACCAGATGGACCACCTCACATCTGCTGGGGTGGCCCCTCCAGGGTTCCAGTCTAATCACAGGCAGAGGAGGCTACGAGATGGGCCTGATGTTGACTTGTCCTGTGATCTTGTATTATCGAGTCTGAGCCCTCCCATTGGTCAATGCAAAAAAACAACAACATTGAGCTGCTATGGAAATTGTTTTGAAAACCACTAACATGCTCTGAATGCTTTCAGAGTTCTTAAGTGAAAGGTACAATCCATTACAACAAGATGTGCTCATTTTGCAAAGCTCACTCAGTACACAATGATATTTTCCATTGCTGCAGTTCCAAGTTCCATTCATTCCCCCATTGCCAAATGGGTAAACTTCCAAGCCCTTTTTAAAGATGAGCCAGTGAGGGCTGTCGGAATCATCGCTTCCTCTCCACTCCTGCATTGTTAAAAATAGTTTACATTGCTTCCCAGGCTGGACCTGGCTCCGGATGTCAGGGGAACCTGATTCATGCTCAGCCCGGGCCCTGTTGGCAGGCAGGCCGCTGCTTCCTGGCCTGCCCCTAGCTGGCTGGAAAAGTGTGAATGGCTGCAGCTACTCTTCACTGCCTGAACATTTTCAGAGAGAACTGAGAGCTGTTGGCCTAGATTGCCTCCTTCCTCGAAAACCCTGGGACCGGTCCAGATGGGACTAACCAGGGAAAGTGGACAAGTTACAAAGGGAATTAAATGCAAAGTCACTGGCACTGATCTTTAAGATTGCTACCTCTAGCCTGACTGGTTGGCTATATTCACCAAATAAACCAAGTACTATGAAGGTGGCTTTAAAAAGGAAAAAAAAAAAAAGCAATTCCTAGAAGATATTTTTCAAAAGGCCCACATGTGTATTCATTATGGAAGATTTTAGTGTGTGTGTTTGTTTTATTGGTGGCTGAGGTGATTTGCTGAGGTTATAAAAAGTTTGGGAGGCAAACAACAAAATATGTGTGAGAACCTATTAGATTGGTTCTCTTATGGAGATATATATCTCAGATATAATATTTTTAACCAGATATGTGTTGCTGTTGATATATTTGTTTTTAAAGATAGAGCCTTGGCATAGTATTTAATTTTTTGTTTTAAATCTACAGTTATATCATTTTAGTCATTAGCCTTAAATATGTAACATATATTTTAATCATGTCTGACTATATTCATATCTTTAGTCTAGTCCTGTTAGTCAAGTTCCTAACAGATCTTCACTTCCATCGAAAAGCTCATTCCTAAATTCCAAAGTATTTTGTCTAGAATTTGCATAATTTAGATACCCACCTGTAAGGTCTAGAAACTCTATAAGAAAATCCTTTTATGAGAATATAAAGGACAGCATAGGCAATATAGTCAATAATATTGTAATAACTGCGTATGGTGTCAGATGGGTACTGGAAATATCAGGGGGATCACTTTGTAAAGTACATGATTGTCTAACCACTATGCTGTACAGCTGAAATTAATACAAAATAATATTAAATATAAACTGTGATTGAAATTTAAAAAAGAAAACAGAAGAAAAAGAAAATCATTTTACATGTTCTTTGGACAAGCCCGTGGGAGCAGCAGAGGGTGAAGTTTCGTGCCAGCACCAACACTCTCCATTCCTTTTCTGCAGACTCAGAAGTCAAAAACCTCCTTTCGGATGATAACGCGGAAGGCCTGACTTTGTTGGATTTGTTGAGCTTCACCTATCAAGTTGCTCGAGGAATGGAGTTTTTGGCTTCAAAGAATGTAAGTGTGTTCACAGGACAGGGCCTTTTTGGACCCAGGCCGCAGATCTGAGTGAGGTGCGCGGGGAAGATAGGTCTTGGAGAGGCCAGTAGCAATGGCTGCTGCTCTCCTCTCTTCCCCAGAGCAGAGTGGGGAGCCCGACATCACCAGGTGTCTGCTTTCCTCCAGCGCTTTCTTGCTCTTGGGAGCGGTTGGGATGGGAGCCTGGAGGCGAGCTCTTTATGCCAGAACAGCCTCTCCGAGGTGCACCAGGCAGCTCCGCGCCACCCTGACACGGCCAGTCTTGCAGGGGTGATGCTGTCTAGGGGCAGATGGGTTGACACCGACACCATTTCTTCTCTTTCTGTGCAGTGTGTCCACCGGGACCTGGCTGCTCGCAACGTCCTCCTGGCACAAGGGAAAATCGTGAAGATCTGCGACTTTGGCCTGGCCAGAGACATCATGCATGACTCGAACTACGTATCGAAAGGCAGCGTAAGTGCTCTCCCCATCGCCCCATTTGGCATGCTCACCCTCCCTCACTTGCATCTCTGAAATCAGGTGTTGCTTCCGGCCATTTGGGTGCCCATAATGTCAACATGGAGCCTACAAGTCCCATGAAGGGGCTCAGAGTTTGTATGAAAAGCACAGGCCCTGCAGCCGACGCCCTGGGTGTGAGCCCCCACTGCAGCACTTACTGGCATTTGGGGCAAGTTATTTGACTGTTCTGTGCCTCACTTTCCCTGTCTGTAGCAGGGAAGTGACAATAATACCTATCTCCTGGGTTGCTGAGGGGGATTGAATCAGTGAATTCATGTAAAATGCTTAGGACAGTGCCTGGCACATATAAGCACCCAGTAAGTGTTAGTTATTAATGTGTACATTGTGCACACTTGTGTCCTTGCATGCAGTTCTAAGGAGAGCATCTCGATCTTTTCTCAAATGGCATTTATGACTCCTAAACTGTTAAAACCATTTGGGGTGATATATCTTAGAGGCACAGTTTCCCTAAAGAGAGTCATTCTATCTAACACTTGAACCTTTCTGCCCATCCCCTGCACCTCTAAGTGGATGGAGTAGCTGGGGACAGGTCTGCCACCTGTAGGTACAAATCCAAATCACCCCACCGCACTGGTTGTGAGGCTGCTCACGGGGCTGCTGCATCCACCGGGAGGACACAGCTCTGTCCAGGCTCTGCGTGTTATGTGCGCTCTGTGATCGTGACCTGTAGCTTCAGGCCCCTTGACAGAAACCAGTGGACTTTGGTGGAGTCAAGGTCTGTTCAAGAAGGTTCTGAGTCTGTTATCTCCCCAGAGATTTTAGGGGGCTGAAGGATGCTAGTGTGGCTACTGATACATCTGCCTAGTTCGGTATTTATACAGAAGGTTGGACAACCTCACAAAAGAGGCTGCAAAATTATCATTATGTCAGACTCTTTGTAGTGTTTCTTCAAGTTCAAAAATGTACCTGGCTCTCAGATCCCTGGGTCTGTTCTTAATTTTGTTCCTAGGAACACTTGAAAATAGGGGACAGGTCCGTTCAGGGCTCACACTTTTGGTGTAAAAATTCAGGATTAAATATTTTTGGATGTTATTCTTTGGAAAGACATAAGAGGCCAAACTGACCTTCCATCATTCGTCAAATTTTTATTGAGCACCCACCAGGTGCCAGGGACTCTTCTGAGTGCCAGGAGTACAGCAGCGAATCGCACACTAGAGGACGCTCATGTGGGCCAATGTTATTAGTGCAAGTTATTCTAAGCCCAATAGAAAGAGAACCCTTTCCTATCTCTGCTGCTGTAGATATCGGTGCATACGCTGGGTTTAATATCCTTCCTCTTCCCTGCAGACCTTCCTCCCTGTGAAGTGGATGGCTCCTGAGAGCATCTTCGACAACCTCTACACCACGCTGAGCGACGTCTGGTCTTACGGCATTCTGCTCTGGGAGATCTTTTCCCTGGGTATGTGCCTGACATCTCTATTTGTTTGGGCTGTTCTAGAACAACACTGGAAGGGAAACGCTGTGTTTCTCCAGGCTCTGGGATGTCATCACTGTTAAGACACCTGGTGTGAGTCAAGCACACTGCAGCCGATTTAGATGGCACATTGTGCATGTGTGACGTCTGGTGTGTGCCCATGCACGATGAGATGGTGGTCTTGGGAAGCTGTGCCCTCACCCCTGGCCTTTCCCCCTCTTTTTTGGGCTACGGCAGAGTGACTTTCTCCCAGTGGAAATGCTCCTGATGACACCCACTCATCAGCTGCTTTTTCACTTTGGGCTTTGGGTTAAGTGGGTTCACCAGTTGAGAGTTGTCACTCCCTCACATCATGGTGCTGGATGCTCAGGTGGAAGGTGGTGTGGCTCCCCTTCCTGGTCATCACTGTGGAGGAGAGAAACCTAGTTGCTTGGTCAGTCAGTCAGTCACCACCTGCTGAACAACACTGGTGCCCCCGCTGCCAGGTGAGGGCTCTGAGAGAGGGGTGATTCACCACCTTGACCTCCAGACAGTTCATCCAGGGAGCCAAGACTCATACACTTAGTGATGAACTGTTGGGTCCTGATTTAAAATCCTACGGGAAGTCCTGAGAAAGGAGCAAGGAGCCCTAGAGTGGTTTTGGAAGGCTTTAGAGAGGAGACTAAACTTGACCTGGCCTTGGCCATAAACATGTGAATTTACTGTTACTCTGCTATGATAGCACTGGCCCCCTTTTTCTTAGTTCTCCCTCCTTGGATGCGATGCCACTGTGGATCATCCCAGTGTGCGTAGTCTGTTAAAAGCAGAGAATTATCTCAGTATTTCAAGGCCCAATTTTGACATTTGCTTTCATTTTTTTGAACATTTCTGGTGAAAATGACTCACTGTGGCCTTCATGATTCTTTTGCTTTTCTATTTTGCTTTGTATGTATAGATCCAGTAGTCAGAACCATTGAAAAGCACTTTTGAGCTTTTTTTAAGAGACACAGAATTTTTGCCTAGGGATTCTGGACTTGACCAACCTAGAAGTCTTGCTAAAATTTAAGATTTGGGCAGGGAGATAACACTTCATTTTCTTGGTAGAACCAGCACTTAACGGGAATCCCCAAATGTTTTCTAAAGCTGCTGTATCATCCCAACTGTTTCAAAAACATACCACACACTTGTTAATTCTGGTTGCTTTCTTTTTTGGCTTTCAGGTGGCACACCCTACCCTGGCATGATGGTGGATTCTACTTTCTACAATAAGATCAAGAGTGGGTACCGGATGGCCAAGCCTGACCACGCCACCAGTGAAATGTGAGCCTCTCTCCATCCCGTGGGCCTTGTGTTCATGCTCAGTGGGCCTGTGTGTGTGTGTGTGTGTGTGTGTGTGTGTGTGTGTGGTGGGGGCGGGGAGGGGTACCTGCTGCTCCTCCCTATGCTCATGATGTGTTCTGTGCTCCTCCAGCTACGAGATCATGGTGAAGTGCTGGAACAGTGAGCCGGAGAAGAGACCCTCCTTTTACCACCTGAGAGAGATTGTGGAGAACCTGCTGCCTGGACAGTATAAAAAGGTTTGTCTGTGGGACACCACGGATGCACCCAGAGGGCACTATGCTAAGTGAAATAAGTAAGACAGAGAAAGATAAATGGTGTATGTTTCACTTGTATGTGAAATTAAACAACAACAAAATAAACAAACAAAAACAGAAGTAAACTCATAGATTCAGAAAACATTTTGATGGTTGCCAGTTGAAGGACTGGGTGGAAAAGGGGAAGGGATTAAGGTGTGCAAATTACCAGATATAAAAACAGTCACAGGAATGGAGAGTACAGGATAGGGAATATTGTAATAACTAGATATGGTGTCACATGGGTGCTAGCTGTATTGGGTTGATCACTTTATAAGTTATATAAATGTCTAATCACTATGTTGCATACCTGAAGCTCATGTAACATTGTATGTCAGCTGTAATTGAAAAAGAAAAAATCATTTAAAAATTGAAAGGTTTGTCTGGGCCCCTTAGGATGGGTGGAAAGGAATGAGCAAAGGGAAAAGACAAACGCTGGTAGTGAGTGAGCGAGCAGCACTGTTCCACACTGTTTTAAAGGAACATTTCAAAGGAGAAAGATTATGTGATCCAGTGGCCAGGGTTTCATGGAGTGCTCCCCAGGACCCTGGTTGCCATGGTGAATGAAAACCCTCCTCTTCCTGCAGGGCTCCCCTTTCATCTTAAGGGTGCAACACCTGTAAGCACTTTACTCTCCAGATGTTTGGGTATCTGAAGCTACTGTGCAGTTAGTCTCAGGGCATCCACAGCCATTGCAGTGCTAATTTGAATGCACTGAAATCCATGCAGAACTGGCTTTTGCCAGCTGACTGGAAGGAGCAACCTCAGCTGTTATCTGTGGCTCCAGCTGGTTTTTGTGTGGAATAGGAAACATTGTTCAAAGGAACAAATGTAATTTCATGGAACCAAGCAGGATATGTTAATGAATGAAACAACTTTCTGCTGAGATGCTGAGAAGGAAACCCAGGCACACATGTAAAATAAACTGGATTTCTTAGATTCAGATTAGTCACCATATCGACTTTCCATACTTTTTTGCTTCTCTTTCTCCTTCTCAAGGAGGGGCAGTGATAGGAGGCTGCATACTGACCTGGAAGTGAAATACTTTTGTCTATTGCTTTATCTCACTGCCCATGGCAAGTCCCCTAAGTGAGGCACTGGGGAACCAGAAGGGAATTCATCATAGGTCAAAGACGCTTCGGTCGGTAAAGATATGTTGGTGGAAATAGACTGGAACTAGTGTTGAAATAAGGATGTTTTTTAGATCTAAGTTCCTAAGTTTTGAGTTAGATTTCTTAAATGATTAGGGATGGCTTCAGGGATGGCGCTCCCTGTGGAAGTCTTTGTCACCTCTTATCAGGACCCATTCAAGCCGTGGAGAGAGTATGGATGTGATGAGGCAGAGTGTCCATGCTAGTCCCAGAGAGGGGGTGTTTGTGGAGACGGACACAGTCACAGCTACTGACTCAGACAAGGGGCTTTCAGACCTGCCAGCAGGAGATTTCTGCCATTGGTGGCCCTTTATTTTCCCTTAAATTTTTTCAATTACAGTTGACATTTTATATTAGTTTCAGGTGTATATCATAGTGGTTAGACATTTATATAATTTATATAATTTATATAATTTATATAATTTATGAGATGATCCCTCCATAAGCCTAGTACCCACCTGGCACGATGCATAGTTATTACATTGACTGTTTCCCCTTTACTGTACTTCACATTCCCAGGACTATTTTGTAACTGCCAACTTGTACTTCACCTTTTGTTCTATCTATGAGCCTGTTTTGCTGGTTCATTTATTTGTTCTTTAGATTCCACATATAAGTGAAATCATATGGCATTTGTCTTTTTTTGTTTGACTTATTTCACTTAACATAATACCCACTAGATTCACCCATGCTGTCACAAATGGAAAGATTTCATTCTCTTTTTTTATAGCCAAATAATCATTATATATATATATCTCACATTTATCCAATTGTAGTGGGGCACTTAGGTTGCTTCCATGTCTTGGCTATTAAAAATAATGCTGATTCCATAGCCCTGAAACTAAGTCTGTGTGAGTGTGTGGGCCCTTTAAGAGGAACCTGGGTTTCTAGCAGCCTTCCATCTCGCCCAGATAACCTGGAATCCCTGCTGATTTTCATGCTGGATGTTATGGGGGCTCCTCTTCCCAGCACTGGTGCTCTAGGCTGAGGAGCCCAGGGTTGGGCTGGGACCCCTTGCTTCTCAGGGGGGCCCTCCAAAGCTGAGATATCCCTCCTGCTTTGTAACCACCACGCATGGGTGTGAGGCCAGCCTGTTTCATATCTGTGCCCTTCCTACACGGCTTCTTCCTTGTATCCTTAGTTATAGGACCTCTTTCCAGCTAGTCTTCAGGTGTTTCTCCAGGTTGATTGTTCTATAATTTAGTTGTAATTTTGACGTGGTCATGAGAGGTGGTGGCCCTTTTTTCATGTCCCTCATCTCTGGGGACAATTGATATCTGACTCTCCTTCAGTTGTCTAAATCCCACATCTGTAAGGTAATTTGGAAACATGGACAGTTAAAACTAATAAATACATATCTGCAGTTTGGTCAGTAACACCCCAGTAAGGATGTGAAATGAATGTTTGCAGAGTTATGAAAAGGTTCACCTGGATTTCCTGAAGAGCGACCATCCTGCTGTGGCGCGCATGCGCGTGGATGCTGACAACGCCTACATTGGCGTCACCTACAAAAACGAGGAGGACAAGCTGAAGGACTGGGAGGGTGGCCTGGACGAGCAGAGGCTGAGTGCTGACAGCGGCTACATCATCCCTCTGCCTGACATCGACCCCATTCCTGAGGAGGAAGACCTGGGCAAGAGGAACAGACACAGGTAGATGTGGGTGTGGCCTCAGCTTCCAGCAGCGCTCCCCCTGCCCCTGTCCCTGCCCCAGCCCCAGCCCCAGCCCCAGCCCCAGCCCCAGCTCCAGCCCCAGCCCCTACCCCTGCCCCAGCCCCTGCCCCAGCCCCAGCCCCAGCCCCAGCCCCTGCCCCAGCCCCAGCCCCTGCCCCTGCCCCTGCCCCTGCCCCAGCACACCTGAAGACAGGAGCTGTTGCCCAGATGATCAGGCTCCCGGTGGTGAATCTGTTTTAGGGGATCAAGGGGTATAGAACCCCCAGTTTTGAAAACACTTCCATTAGATCCTAATATGTGCCCCCTGGGGCTGGGGGAGGTATAGGACAGGGAAGGATGTGCTTCCCCGGTGGAGAATCTTTGACCTAAACCCTCAGGTAATTTGATCAAACTTACACAGCAACTGAGATTATTGAGATGCTATAGGCCTCTTCTGCTGTTTCCTTAATTAGTCACCCAGAAAGGCGAGAGAGGCTAGACTGGGCTATTCGACGCCACATCAGTGCTTTATAACTCTAGCTGCCAGTTGGAATCACCTGGGGAGATTTTTAAAAATACTGATATACAAGCCTCACCCAGACCAAAGACTTAGAATCTCTGGGAGTGGGGCTCAAGTGTGCTCTGGCTGGTTTGTGTTTTCTTTTTTTAATATATTTTATTGATATTGATTTTTTTAAAAAAATATATTTTATTGATTTTTTACAGAGAGGAAGGGAGAGAGATAGAGAGTTAGAAACATCGATGAGAGAGAAACATCGATCAGCTGCCTCCTGCACATCTCCCACCGGGGATGTGCCCGCAACCCAGGTACATGCCCTTGACCGGAATCGAACCCGGGACCCCTCAGTCCGCAGGCCGACGCTCTATCCACTGAGCCAAACCGGTTTCGGCTGATATTGATTTTTTACAGAGAGGAAGGGAGAGGGATAGAGAGTTAGAAACATCGATGAGAGAGAAACATCGATCAGCTGCCTCCTGCACACCCCCTACTGGGGATGTGCCCGCAACCAAGGTACATGGCCTTGACAGGAATCGAACTTGGGACCCTGCAGTCCGCAGGCCGACGCTCTATCCACTGAGCCAAACCGGTCAGGGCTGTGTTTTCTTTTTAACTTTGTATTATGGAAGAGTTCTAAAATGCACAATTCAAACAGTATTGTGAACTCTCAGGTATCCATCACTTCCCTTCAATGTTTACGACCTCATGGCCAGTCTGCATGCCTGGCTGTGTCTATTCCTCCACCTCTGCCCCCTCTGGAGTATTTTGAAGCACATCCTAGACATCATATCATTTCGTCCACAAATATTCCAGTATGGGTTTCTAAATGATAAAGGCTCCATCTCTAAAAATAACTATAATTATTAAAATAACTCTAATATCATTATCTCACCCCCCCCAAATTGACAATAAATTAATATCAAGTTAGTATTCCCATTTCTTTGATCCCCTCACAAATATTATTTTACATTTGGTTTGTTTTATTCAAGACCCAAATAAGAGTCACACAGTGGCTATGTCTCTAGGTTTGTCCTGCCTCTCTTTGCTCCTAGCATGTTATTTGTGAAGAAACCAGAGCCTTTGCCTGTAGAATTCTCACATTCAAAATGTTGCTGATTGCATCCTGTAGTGTATTTTACCATGTGCTTCTGCCTCATATTTCTGTTGTAAACTGGTAGCTCGTCTTGAGACTTGATCTAGCTCAGGTTAGATTTTGAAGTGAGTATGCTTCAGCGAAGGTGCTGTGTACTTCTGTCAGGAGGTGCCTACTGTCCAGATGTGTCCCCTTTTGTGACACTAGCAGCCATTGGTGATCCTCCCCTAGATCCATTACTTTACTACCAATTGATGCAAATGCACAGCCAGGACTAGAACCGTTGGTTTACACAGCCCAGGTGGAATGCCCCAACCACGCTCTCCCTGCACAGCCTCTGAGCAGAGGCAGGAGAAGGTGATGGTGGCCCCTTGTTCAAGGTCCAAGTTGCTATGAGTCTCCTTTTTCCCCCTCTTTCTTCGCAGTATTTGTCCCTTCTTCCTCATTCAGTTGACTACATACAATTACTGAAGCACAGGCATTACTATCTGGGAGGCTTATGATTGTGACCGCTCCCAGCCAGCTGGGGTATGAGGTTTAGATAGCCCTTGTTTATTTGCGTGCACCAGGTAATTTTAAAAGAACGAGTTTTGTTTTGATTTTGTAATGTGTGGTTTAAATGAGATTTGGAGATGGGGCAAAGTGGTCTGTCTGACTTACTGTTCTACTTGTCCTTTGCTCAGGACAAAATGTGTTTACATTCCTTTAGCAAGCAGTGTTTGTCCAAGTTTTGGGGATCTGTGGTAGAACTCTCAGGGGTGGGGGAAGGCTGAGCAGGGGGTCTCGGCACACTCCCAGCTCTGTCATCTATTTGGTTCCTGTGTGTTTGGGGACTCTGAGTAATATTTCTGTTGTAAAAAGGATTCTGCATCTAAATAAAGTTAGAAAGTCACATTGAGATAAATAACATAAGAAAGGTGTCCCCAGAATTTTTCTAGGGGTAGAGGAGGCTAGACTGCAGAACTTGACACATATCCGACAGAGAGAACGATTCTAGTTGCTAGGTAGTGGTCGCATTAGATAATGAGAACGTCTGCTAAGGTGACACATTTGGCCTCCTTTGAGTCACGCAGATTGAGTCCCAAATGACTACACAAGGTCCGATGAGACTCTGGTCCTGACAGTGGGCTGAGCATGGTGTCAGCTCAGGTGGCCATAACACAGTACCACAGACTGGGGGTGAATCAACAGAAATTTCTTTTCTCGCTGTTCTGGAGGCTGGAAGTTTAAGATCAAAGTGTTGACAGGCTTTGTTCCTCCTGAGGCCTCTCACCTTGGATCGCACATGGCCACCTTCTTCTTGTGTCTTTTTCTTCCTTTCTTCCTTTCTTTTTTTATCCTCACCTGAGGATATTTTTTGCCATCGCTTTTCAGAGAGAGTGGAAGGGGAGGGAGAGAGAAAGAGAGAAACATCGATGTGAGAGAGACACATCGACAGGTTATCTCCCACATACACCCTGACCAGGGGCAGGGAGAGAACCCACAACCCAGGTATGTGCTCTTGACCAGGAATTGAACCCGAGACCCTACGGTGCACAAGTCGACGCTCCAAACACTGAGCCACACTGGCCAAGGCTTCTTGTGTCTTTTTCTGGGTGCAAGTACCACTGGTGTTTTTTCCTCTTCTTATAAGAACACTAGTTCTACTGGATTAGGCCTTACTTTCATAACCTTATTTAACTTTAATTACCTCTTTAAAGGTTCTATTTCCCAATACAGTCATATTAAGATTTCAAATTCAACATATGAATTGGAGGGGGGCACACAATTCAGCCGGTAAAAGAGAGGGGATCCCCGAGCTGGGGCGCTCTGCGTGTAGGCAGGCAGAGTCAGCGTGGTGTCCTGAGGAACCTTCTCCTCAGGCTCAGGATGCTTGGCCTCAGGAGAGGAGAGGGCAGGAGGAAGACAGGGCCTTGCTGTAGAGACTTCAGGAATTCTGGTCAGAGACTGTTGGGAGCCAGGTCCTGGGCTGTAAGACGGGCACTGTGGCTCGGGATCCAGGTGTAATCCCAGTCATCAGCTCTAGGACCCACCGTGAAGCCTGGGGAGCAGCAGGGATGGTGTGGTGCTGAGTTTCTGTGGGAGTTCGCTTCTGTGCCCACACTTCTGCCTTCTCTCTGGGAGATGGCCTGTCAGAGAGAGGAGCATGCCAGGCCCAGGAGGGCCAGTTCCAGGGAGACAGACTCTCTGTGGAGCTTGCCCTCAAGGAGGGGGCCAGCAGTCCAAATCACAGCATCCAAGAAAGTGTCATAAATGCACGCCCCAGCTGAGTTGGGTCAATAGCCAAGGGGTGATTCAGGCCCCTAGTCATTGGCAAGGCCCAGGAACACTCTGGCCTGCCAGGGAAGAGGGGATGTCAGGACTAGATGGTTATCAAGTGGACTGGGGTTCCCAGTGAGGTTCAGGACCAGGGTGTAAGTGGGGGTGTGGGGTGGAATATAAACTAGTCACCGAGGCAAAAGCTCACCAGAGGAAAGGGCCCAATCTGTGGGGCTGTGAAGGGAAACTTCAGTCTAGTAGCCCCATTGGTTTTAAGTGCTCGCCAGGCCACAGGGGCCTTGGGGTGCAGGACAGCAAACCGTTCCCCAGAGGTTTCTACTGGGCCAGGCTCGGTTCTCTGCTTGGAAATGATATGGAGAGAGGGGGGGACAGAGGCTGAGGAATCAGGCTGGGCTGACAGGCAGGAAACAGCCAACCGGGCTGAGCCCCTCTGTGGTGTGTGTGAGCCTCCTCCTTCTGGCTGATCAGCCTATAGTGTGGTTTAGATGCTGTGTATATAGCAGTGCTGCTGCCACACAGTGAGGAGAAGAGACCATTCCTGCCTGTCAGCAGGTGGTAATCTGCTTAGAGCTAAAAGACATACATAAACATTTAGCAAACATGGCAGGAGAACCAAAATACTAAGAGTTCAGAGAAGGAAGGACAGACAGGGAATCATGACAGGCTGATTTAGGGAAGATTATTTTCCAAACTTTTGTGAAAAATTTTAAATGTCTAGAAAAATTGAGAGAATATATTTCCCACTTGGATTTAGCAGTTGTCAACATTTTGCCACATTGCTTGCTCTATCTATCTATCTATCTATCTATCTATCTATCTATCTATCTATCTAATAGGTGTTGAGTATTTCACATGCATACATACTCATATTTTTTATTCTTGCAAAATCGTTTAAAACCAAATCGTTTGAAACTCTAGCACACATCCCTTCAGAATAAGGATTCTCTCCTACATAACCACAATCGCATGATTACCCATAAGAAAATTAAACTATTTCCCTATATCATCTAATATCTAGGCCCTATTCAATTCAGGTGAGGGTTTGAATACTAGCAATAATAATAACAGTTAACATTTATCGAGCGCCTATTATGTTCTAGGCACTGGGCTCAGTGCTTTACGGTTATTACCTCATTTAATCACCCTAACAAACAGGAATATTGTCAGGCACCATTGTCATCCCATTTTACAGTTAAGGGAACAAGTTCAGGGGTTAAGTGACTAAGGTGAAGTCCCATAGCTACTAGGTGGTGGTCCATTCCAGACCTGACACTTTCTGCCTCTAGAATGTCCCCTCTATGCCTCTACTCTAGTAAGTAAAGAGCCTTCACCTGGCCTTCAAGAGGAGGGGAAGGAAGGCATTCCAGGCCAGTGGGGCGACATCCTGAGAACACAGTTGGCACATTCAGGAGGTTTCAGGAGAGCAAGGGACTGGTCTGGCTGCAGTTTGCCCCTGATTCCATCCCTCTGCTTCTCCTCCCCCGTGCCTTTTGACCAGGCATTGCTTATTTTCTCTTCCAGGAGGATTGAGTTAGGAAAGTAGACATTGTCTCAGCTTATTAGCAACTTTGATGAAAGGTTTAGCAGAAGAGAAGAAAAGCTGAAGTGTGGAGATGACCTGCGGACCTTGATTTTCCAGGTGGCCCACTGCAGTGTGATGGGTGATGAGTAGCTGTCTGGCTTGGTGGTAGAATCTTGCCCAACTGGGTAGCCCAAGTTTGAATGCTAAGGGTCTTGCAGGAAGAGCTCCTTTGCCTTTGGGGGCCACCCTAGAAACGCTACCATGGTCAGGTTGGGCTGTACGTGGCCGTAACCTTTCCTCTTTTTTCTCCCCAGCTCGCAGACCTCTGAAGAGAGTGCCATTGAGACAGGTTCCAGCAGTTCCACCTTCATCAAGAGAGAGGATGAGACCATTGAGGACATCGACATGATGGATGACATTGGCATAGACTCCTCAGACCTGGTGGAGGACAGCTTCCTTTAACTTGCGGATTCGAGGGGTACCTTCCACTCCCGGAGCCACCGTGGATCCTATTGAGAAAACCACTTTATTGCAATGCAAAGTTTGAGAGGAGGACTTGGATGATGTGTAAAGAGAAGCTCCCAGCCCAGGGCCTCCGGGAGCCCTCTACATGTGAGTGAATGGGATATTTTGAAATGAACTTCTTCAGCATTGCCTCTTGCAATGCTTCAGTAGCATCTCAGCGTGTGAAGTTTGGAGGTAGTTGGACAAGGAAATAATGGACCACACAAGACGAACTTTGTGTTTCAAGGCATTGGTGAGATTCCAACATACACAAGTTTTGTTGCAACAAAACTCCAGCATTGTAATTATGTAAATAACTCTAACCAAGGATGTGTTTAGTTTTGTATTAACTATCTGCTCTGGACCTCTGAAGAGACCGACCACTCAACCCATCCATGTACTTCCTGTTTGAAACCTGGTATCAGCTGCTGTTGAACTTTCTAATGAAGTACATGCAAAACCACTTTTGAACCTTAAAAGGTACTGGTACTATAGCATTTTACTTTTTTTTTTTTTTTTTTTAGCGTTAAAGAGATAAAGGCTAATGATTAACCAACCTTGTTTAATAGATTTGGGTCATTTAGAAGCCCAACATCTCATTTTTATATTGTAATCTATGTTTATAATAATACTACTGTTATCAGTAATGCTAAATGTGTAATATGTAACACGTTTTCCCTACAAAGAAAGCACAATTTTTTAAAGAAATCCTTACTAAGTAGGTTGACAGTTTTTGACATTTATATTAAATAACATATGTTTCTCTATAAAATATGGTAATAGCTTTAGTGGATTAAATTTAGTTGAACATAGAGAACAAAGTAAAAGTAGTGTCTTCCAGGAAGTCAGAGTTTTTACCTATGTACAAAATAGGTCCCCTAACCCATTGTACTAAAAACAATTAACTACCCTCGGAAGTGATGGGATTGGATACAAATAAGCAAAACCTTTGAATCCTAAATATTCTCAATATAAAGGCATAAGCCTATGACTAACATGACTTCTTATGGAAAATACAATCATCAGCAAAAATATGGCATTTGCAGAGATTTTACTCATGCCTGGTGATAACTTTGGTGGATCCCAACATATATGTTTTTAAAATTCTACAGACCCTAAAAGAGGCAGAAGAATATCCTGAATATGAGCCCTTTTTCTTCTTCTCTTACCCCAATGAGAAATAGTTTGAAACTCTGAGCCCATAAAGGCATTGCTTAGTGAAGGCTGTGTGTGCCTTCATCTGGATCTTTGGTTCCCAAACGGAACTGGCAACCAGAATCCCCTGATGGTAAGTCCTCGTCCCAGAGATTCTGAATGACTAAATCTTGGGGGAGCAGAAGCCTGTATTTTTATAAACACCCTGGCTGTTCTGATCAGCCGGGCCTGGAAAAACCAACGTAGGTTACAGGAAACAGCCATGGGAAAAAAATAATTTGAAATTAGGAACTGGGCTGCTGTTGAAATCTTTGGCTTCGGGTCAGTGCCACTTAATGCCACATATCTAGCAATTGCTATCCTTAATTTAACTTTTCAGTCTTTCCTGAGGCTGACCGTGCTAAATCTTGGTTGGCAGGTCTTCTAAAAGTAAAGGCACTGCTGCCCACAGCATGGGGGAGCTGAACTCCCCCTTCCCTCAGCCCCAAAATGCATGTACAAAAACGATGCAGGTTCATGTGCCAAGTCTCTAGAACCAGGCCAATATTTTGGTGAAAAAAAGAAAAGTTTTTCTGATAGTTTGGGGTTAGATGGGAAGACAAATTATCACATCAATCCAAACTGTCAAACTGGTTGGCGTGGGTTCATTGGCATTCTTTGCAATACCGCTTAATCTCTGCCACCATATGAATGAAACATGGGCTGTGATTACTGCAATCACTGTATACGCTCCTGACAGGTGATGCTCTGAAAGAGTAAAAGCGATAACAAGGTACTTGACTACCTACTGGTGTAATCTCAGTGCAAGCTCCAACTTTCTTATCCACCTTTTTCATAGCGTGAAGACTGAGCCAGATTGGCCAATTAAAAAGCAAACCTAACTAGGTCCTGTAGAGCCAATTAGACTTGAAATACATTTGTATTTCTAGAATCACAGCTCAAGCATTCTGTTTATCACTCGCTCTCCCGTGTGTAGCCTTCTTTTGTTGCTACTTTGCATTTTGATGCTCCGTTGAGTCTTGCGTGACATCATCAGGCTGGAGAAGACTTTCAGACCAGCAGGTTCCAGTCCTAACAAATGCTCCCCCCGGAGTTTGTGTGTAATTGCATTTTGTTGTTGTTTTTGTCTTGTAAAAAAACAGTGTTTTCAGTGTATCACAGATTTGTTTCCTTTATGGCCTACTGCAAAGTCCCCAGATGAAAATTTGCCAATCATTCCTGCTTTCTGTTTTTATGAAGACAATCAAAGCTGGCCTGAGAAACAAAATTTGTGACTTTTAAAATGATCTATGATGTCCTTAAAATGTGGTCTGCCAACCTGTAACAAAATGGTCCTATTTTTGTGAAGAGGGACGTAAGCTACAATGATGTTATACATCAATATGTATATATGTATTTCTATATAGACTTGGAGAATACTGCCAAAACATTTATGACAAGCTGTATCACTGCCTTTGTTTATATTTTTTTAACTGTGATATTCCCCACAGGCACATTAACTGTTGCACTTTTGAATGTCCAAAATTTATATTTTAGAAATAATAAAGAGAAAAATACGTAAGTGTTCCCGAAACAGTGGTGTGGTGAATGTGTGAGAAGAACTAACTCGATAGGAAGGGTCTACCGGTGCAAAATGTATTGCAAGTCCCCGTTCATGTTTTTGTTTTTAAACGTGTAAATGAAGATCTTTATATTTCAATAAATGAGATATATATATAATTTAAAGGTATGCTAAGATTCCAATATTTTTGTCTTTAGTTTAATCATATAAATTAAAGCAATCCTAGTCAATTTATTTTCTTAGCAACATTTCAGTAGGACTCTGTATTATGGTTTTGATGAAACCAATAGAAAATTTAAGATGTAAACATTATTTAAGCTAGTCAGCTCTCAGACTCAGCATTTGACTTAAAGATGGTTGGCACTTGCCTAATCTTTGAGCCTATTTGTTTTAAATATATTTTTATTGATTTCAGAGAGGATGGGAGAGAGAAAGAGAGAGATAGAACATCAATGATGAGAGAGAATTATTGATTGGCTGCCTCCTGCACACCCCCTACTAGGGATCAAGCCTGCAACCTGGGCATGTGCCCTTAACCAGAATCAAACCCGGGACCCTTCAGTCTGCAGGCCAATGCTCTATCCACTGAGCAAAACCAGCTAGGGCCTTTGAGCCTATTTTTGTTTGTTTATTTGTTAGAATAGCATATTATTGTTTTTAAATTTTTTATTTTTAGTTTTCAATTAGTTTACTGTCTATTATTTTGTATTGATTTCAGGTGTACAGCATAGTAGTTAGACAATCATATACATTTTTAAAAATATATATTTTTATTGATTTCAGAGAGAAAGGGAGAGGGAGAGAAAGATAGAAACATCAGCGATAAGAGGGAATCATTGATCCACTGCCTCCTCATACCCCCCACTGGGGGTCGAGCCCGACACCTGGGCATGTGCCCTGACAGGGAATTGAACTGTGACCTCCAGATTCACAGGTTGACACTCAACCACTGAGCCATGCCGGCCAGGTGACAATCATATACTTTAAAGGGTCCCGGCTGATATTTCCAGTACCCATCGGGCACCATGCACACTTATTACGATATTATTGACTATATTCTCTATGCTATGCTTTACATCCCATGGCTATTTTGTGACTACCAATTTGTACTTCTCAATTTTTTCACCTCTTTCACCCAGTCCCCTAACCCCCACCCCTGTGGCAACCACCAGTCTGCTCTGTGTGTATAATAGCATATTATTGTGTCATGTTTTCCTGTGCAATATGAAGAGTACAGGACTGCATTTACTCTGGACAGCATTCAAACATCACAAAGGCATCAAGTACAAAGTAAAGTTTTTTCCACCACATCTTCTTCCCTGTCCCATCTCCCAGAGGCAGGACTGAGTCACTCGGTGAGTGTTTTTGTATCCTTGCAGCCCTCTTTTTGTGCATCTGCTGATCCACATACCCACGCATACCTCAGAGATATTGGGGGTTCGGTTCCAAACCACCACAATAAAGTGAGTCGTAATTTTGCTGGTGTAAGGTCTTTCCTTTAATTTGAAAAGCACACAACAGCTGTGAAGTGTAATAAAGTTATTTTTGCTTTACATTTAACATAGAAGGGATTGTACTTTAGATAATGCTTTGTGATATGCTTTTCTCTTTCTCTTTTCTTTTTAAAGATAGTCTATTTTTTAGAGCAGTTTTAGATTCACAACAAAATTGAGAGGAAGGCACAGCCCCTGCCCTCCACACATGCACAGCCTCCCCCTTCTCACTGTCCCCCAAAGAGGGGCACGTGTGCTGCAATTGATAGCACATCATTATCCCCAGAATCCACAGTGCTTTGTATTTTAAATGCGATATTTAAAGATCTCTGTGAAAATTATGTGTGTGTGTATATATATAAAAGTATATATACAAATATATATATTTCCCTCATTTTTATCCACTGCATAGTATCCCACTATGTAATATGCTATACTTTATGCCATGTTCCTATTAAATGCATTTATATTTTCCAGTTCTTTGCTAGTAAAGTGCACATGGAGTAGTGCTTTTTGAAAATATATTTTTATTGATTTCAGAGCAGAAGGGAGAGGGGGAGAGAGAGATAGAAACATCATTGATGAGAGAGAATCATCGATCAGTCGCCTCCTACAGTGGGGATTGAACCTGCAACCCAGAATCAAACTGTGAATCCTGGTTCATAGATTGACATTCAACCACTGAGACACACCGGCTGGGTTGGAGTAGTGTTTTGTTAGGATAGTTTCCCAGAAATAAAATCACGAGGCCCAAGGGTGTGCACAAGTCAATTATTATTGAGCACCAGTCTTCCGATGTGACTGGTGCAGTAAATGTTGTCGGTCTGCACGGGAGTCACCTGCTCTGCAGCTCACCGGCAGCTCTAGGCTTTGCCTGCCGCACACTGCTCACTGGGATGTGGCATGTGCCGGAGCGTGTGGGTTTTTGCATTCTGAAGCATGCCGAATCAAAGGACTTTAGGATTTTATATTTTTTTAATAAAACAACTTACCCTTTTCAACAGCTGGATATTGGAAATTGGTTATCTATAATAATAAAAGCGTAATATGCAAATCAACTGAATGGCTGAACAGTGGGACAACCGTCCAGACAACCTTCCAGATGACCTTCTGGATGTATTTCATGCATCGTGCTCTAGTGTTGTTAATAATTGGAATGCAACACCCTCTTCCAACCTAACTCCTGTTATCCAAGTTCAAGTAGCCTGTATTCAAGCGCACCTCCTTGGAGTTAAAGCTGGAAGGAGGGTACTGGTGGGATATTGGCTTGGCCTCATTATTATTATTAAAGATTTGCTGCATTATCCTGGGAAGAAGACAGATCATCCTGCTGCTTAAACAATAGCGGCCTAATCTAGCATCAAATCTGTGCTCCACGCCTGGGGAGAGATCTTTTTGTTCTTCTTTTTAAAGTATAATTTCACCTCAATATGATGTGGATGATCCTGCCTCCTTTATCTCATCATGATAATAAAAAGTGACTTTTACCTCGGGAGGGTTTTAAAGCTTTTTCGAAGATACTTTTCACATGGACTTATTTTGATTCTTACAATAGCGCTTTGAAGCCGGGAAGATATTTATAAATGAAACCAAGTGATGTCTGAAAAGCATCCGACTGACTAATGAGGGCAGTGGGATCAGAAATGCCAAACAGCGCTCTGTATGTATGAGGCTAAGCCATGCAGAAGCAAGAGCCAGTGGGAGATGTCAGTGCTCAGAAATAGGTTGCTTTGCTTCTTGAGATATTTCAAGAGACAAGTGATGGACTAGCTGGCTTGTAGAACTATTTTATGCATTTGTTATAAGGACAATTTCTTTGCAGGCCATACCACAACAGTTCTAATAATGGACATTATGATTTTAATAGTTATAATGTGCTTCGTAAAATGCAGTTCAGGAAGATGGCTTGAATCCTGGAATCCATCATAAACCAGGCAATTTTCCCTGGGATAACAGAGCGATAGAAATGCTTCATTATCTCAGACTCCAAATACATATCAGAACGAAAAGGAACCACATTGTTACAGTGAAATTAATATACTGTGTTTATAACAGACACAATTCACCCCCGCGATTAAAATATATATGAAAATACATATGCGGCCTTAATTAGCAGATTGTAACATTCTGTTCCGCCAGGTTCCATAACCAGCACCCGTGTCCTAAAGAATAATGAATGCGTCCTCCTAAGTGTATGCACACATGGGTGATGTTTCCGTCCCTCACATTTTCGTCTCCTTATGAAGCGATGGAGACATCAAGGACACATTGTCTCGCATGGCAGGGGGAGCGTAGTTGCTCGCTGTTCCCGGTTTATAGGCTAATTGGAATTTTAAAAAGATTTGCCACATTATCCTGGCAGATGGCATTTTGCTTTATCATTATTCATGGGTATTAATGACTTCCCTCTGGAGCATGTGTATCCTGTCTATTTTGAATTGCATTACATTTCATGCTGACTGCTCCACACAGACCCGGAGCCAGTATTTTCTGCGCGGCGCTGAAGCCGCACATCGTTTGGTGGGTCAAAGTTGGAGACTTGATTAGGAATTAAGTAACTCTTCGCAATGAAGAAAACCGTTTTCTTCCCCGTCCTGAATACCCCATTACATTTCTCATTTTCTTCAGCTTGCTCTCCCGTGAGGCGGCAGGTAATATCTGCTGCCCGAAGACAACTGCGGAGCGGATGCATCTTTCATTAGCCTGAGGTGATCAGACACCCTCTCTCCCTCCCTTGGAAGGCTGGGGTTTGGTTTCCTAAATGGAGAAAATGCATGAGAACACGATGCAGCGATCCCGCCACAGAAAGTCATTTTTTTAATGAATTCCTTCAACAAATATTTATTAGAGAACAGCCTCTTCTTTGTTTACTTGGTCTCTAAAATGCTTAAGTCTAATTGAGGCAGCCGGCAGAGTTGATTCCAACCAGCTAATCACCTGAGGGGAGCATTACGTCACAGAGCAAAGCAGCACAGAGCAGAAAATGGTGGTAGGTGGAGGAGGCCAAGGTCCTTACTTGGGAGCAACAAAAGTCAAAAGAGTGGGACATGGAGTATAACTTATGGGAGCCTCCTGATAACACTAATGCTTTTCTGCAACCAGAGGACACATTTGAGAATGAGGAGCTAAGGCTAGGGTAGTCTGACTGGGTGGTCTTGCTACCTGGGCTCCCTGTCCTTACTTGATTCCAGGCACTTCCATGGCCACCTCCATATACATTCTTCCCAACTTTCATCCTTCTATAGTTCAATGTTTGTAGTGAAACACTGGTTTAGATTCTGATATTCAGAAATTAAAAAAAACAGCAAGATCTCTACATCATGGAGGATAGAGACAGTCTCTTGCTAGAGCAGAGGGCATATTTGGTTGATGGCCAGTGTAACAAAGACAATGTCTCCTTCTGAGACAAAGGTTGGTCAGATGTGTTTGTAGGCTATTATAAAAGACTAGGGGCCAGTGCACCAAATTCGTGCACAGGTAGGGTCCCTAGCAGCTGCCAGTTGCCAGCCAGGGTCTTCCTTCATTCTATGCCACCCCCTGTTGGTCAGTGCGCATCATAGCGAGTGATCTAACTCCTGGTCTGTCGAGCTCCAGAGGGGACACTTTGCATATTAGGCTTTTATATAGAGAAATGGGGTCTCCTTACTTAGGTTTCCTCAGCTGTGACACAGAACCACTGCATGTGTACTCCCACCCAGGCCACTTTGCATGGCCCGCACAGAGCTTAGGGGACAGAGAGAACTGACATAAATATAAAATTCATGCTTGCACTGTACCATGAGTAGTGAAGTCCGTTCTTTCTGACTCAGGAGTCTGACTCATTTTATTATTGATGCAAAGCAATCAATAATAAAGCAGGGGTCTTCTGTCAGCATCCATGAACCTGTGGCAGGCTAACTCGTTACCTTACAAGTAGGAAAATCCTCAGTTCCTTCATGATTCTCTTGGTAACTCAAGAGAGCACCAGTCAAGTCTTTTATCTTTTTACTTCTTCCCCATATCACACTCCCATTAACCCTGGAGTGACCAATGGCAACAAAGTAAGTCAGAAAGTAGTAGGGAAAAAAGTTCTAGTTGTGGAAAATAGGGAAGAAATTGACCACATTTATAACTGCAGCCTTTTCTTCTTTAATAGGTCAAAGGTGGGGAAATAGAAATTAAAACTTCACATGAAGTTCAGAGTTTATAACAGACTTATAGTTACTTACTAGAGGCCTGGTGCACAAAAATTTGTGCACTCGCGGTTAGGGGGTTCCTCAGCCCGGCCTGTGCCCTTTCGCAGTCTGGGACCCCTCGGGGGTGACCACTTGCTGGCTTAGGCCTGCTCCCCAGGGGATTGGGCTTAAGGTGGCAGTCAGACATCCCTCTGGCAGCCTGGAAGCCCTTGGGGGATGTCCACTTGCCAGCGGGGAGCAGACCTAAGCTGCAGTCGGACATCCTTAGCACTGCTGAGGAGGCAGGAGAGGCTCCCACCACCACTGCTGTACTGACAGCCATCAGCCTGGCTTGTGGCTGAGCAGACCTCCTCCATGTGAGAGCTCACTGACCACCAGAGGGCAGCTCCTGCATTGAGCGTCTGCCCCCTGGTGGTCAGTGTGTGTCATAGTGACCAGTCATTCCCAGTCTTTCTGCTGTTAGGGTCAGTTTGCATATTACCCTTTTACTATATAGGATAGAGGCCTGGTGCACAGGTGGGGGCCGGCTGGTTTGCCCTGAATGGTGTCCAGGATCAGAGTGGGGGTCCCGCTTGGGTGCCTGGCCAGCCTGGATGATGGGCTGATGGCTATTTGCAGCTGGTCACACCCCCTTCAGGGTGGGGGTCCCCACTGGTGTGCCTGGCCAGTCTCGGTGAGGGGCTGAGGGCCATTTTTAGGCTGGCAGGCAACTGAAGCTCCCAGCCTCTCCTTTTCTTCTTCTTCTTCTTTTTTTTTTTTTATTCTGGGATTTATTTTACCTTCTATAGCTGTCACTGGAGCTGAGAGCAGGCTCTAGCTCTGAGGCTGTGGCTGGCTGAAAGCAGGTATCTGGAGCTTGTTTAGCTTCTATAATTGCAACTTTGTTGCTTAGAGTGTAGCTTAGAGCAGGGTGAGGCAGGTGGGGAACCTTGGCTTCCTCTGTCACTAGAGCAAGCAAGCCTCCTGTTCGCTTCAGCTGCCTGGCTGCCAGCCGCCATCTTGGTTGGCAGTTAATTTGCCTATCACCCTGATTAGCCAATGGGAAGTGTGTCAGAGGTACAGTTAATTACCATGTTTGTCTATTATTAGATAGGATAGTTACTATCTGGAGGAAATAGTGAACATTTTATTATTGATGCAAAGCAAGATATGTCAGTGAGTGTATTCTAAATTTTATCCAAAAGGGCAAAAAGAATGAACTCTATAGAATAGGTATATAATGGAATTTATGAGACAATAATTAATTAAGATTATTTCCACGGTTTATATGTTCAATCTACCATTACACCTCAACTCTACAACAAAATAGAAAGAAAAAATCGGCAATTTTCCACAACTAGCAAGAATGATGTAAGTATTTTGGTGCTGTCCTTGAACTCCTATCATAACTCCTTTTGTTCCCAGCATGAGACTGTAATTATTATAGAATCTCAGGGATGTGGATAGTGAGGTAACATCATCATCATAGGGTAAGATTGTGACACTCCAGTTATTATTTTTGAAACAAAGATCCTTCCAAGTTGAAACATGAGGAGATGTTTGGACATACTTTTTTTTTTTTTTTAAACCCTCACCCGAGGATATTTTTTCATTCATTTTCTGAGAGTAAAAGAGAGAGGGAAACATAGAGAGAAATATCAATGTGGGAGAAACACATTGATTGGTTGCCTTCTGTGTGAGCCCCGACCAGGGCCCAGGCTGGAGGATCCTGCAACTGAGCTTTGTGCCCTTGACCAGAATCAAAGCAAGGACCCTTCAGTCTGCAGGTCTGAGCCAAACAGGCTAGGACTGGACATACTTTTCTAAAAGACTTTTATTTAGTCATCATTCAACAACCGTTTGCATGTATTATGTTAAGTTCTAGGGATACTAATATAACTAATGTTCAATGAACCTTGTGAGAAATTGAATTATATTTCAGAAACATATTCCTCTCCCTCATTTTCATATGATAAGCAAACATTCTCACATCGTTGATATTGGATTTGGCCATGTGATTCCCTTTGACTAATGGATATTAATAAGACATGATACAGTAGATACTTGAAATTTTCTTATGTTGAAGGACTTACACTCTGGACACCTTAACAATATTGAGTCTTCCAATCCATGGACATGGTATGTCTCTTCATTTACGTAGGTCTTCTTTATTTTATCTCAGTAATATTTTGTAGATTTTAGTATACTTACATACATTTTAAAAATTTATTTCTAAATATTTCACTTTTAATACTATTGTAAATGGCATCCTTTCATTTATATTTGTTGTTAGTATATGGAAATGCAATTGGCCTTATATTTTGCAATCCTTTGGATTCCTTAGGATTTTTTTTTTTCCATAGACAATGATGTTATCTGAACATAAACGCAATTTTACTTTTCTCTTCCCAATTTGGTTGCCTTTTATGTCTTCCAGTTACCTTATTGCACTGACTAGGAATTCTAGTACAAAGCTACTAGTAAATAGGAATGGTATAAGTCATATCTTTTCTTTGTTCCTGATCTTAGGGACATATTCAATCTTTCATCATGAAGTATGATGTTAGCTGTAGATTTTTCATGGATACCCTTTATCAGATTAGGAAACTTTTCTTCTATTCCTACTTTGGTGAGAGTTTTTATCTGAAATAGATGTTAGGTTTTGTAAAAAGCTTTTCCTGCATCTATTGAGATTATCATATAGCTTTTTTTGTTAATATGGTGAAATATATTGACTTATTTAAAACAAACAAACTAGGTAATCTTGCATTCCTAGATTAAAATCATCTTAGTTATAATTTATTGTCCTTTTTTATATATTGGTGGATTCAACTAGCTAATTTTTTAAAGGATTTTGAAATCTATGTTCATGATCAATATTCACCTGTATAATTTTCTATTCTTATCATGACTTTGTCTTGGTTTGGTATCAGGATAATAATGGCCTCATAGAATTAGTTGGGACTTGTTTCCTCTGCTTCCATTTTCTGTAGGAGTTTGTGTAGAATTGGTATTACTTATTCCTTAAATGTTTGATATAATTCACCTGATTGAAGCCACCTGAGCCTGGAAATTTCTTTGTTGGAAAGTTATAAATTATGGATTCAATGTCCTCAATAGAAATAAGTCTATTCAGGTTATCTATTTATTCCTAAATAAGCTAGGTAATTTGTGTTTTTGAAGGAATTTATACATATATGTTGTAAATTTATCAGTAGAAACTTTATTGACTTTGTTAATATAATTGTTGATAATATCCCTTATTTTTAATATTGTAAGATTTATAGTGTCTCATCATTCATTCATGATATTAATAATTTGGGTGTTTTCTCTTTTTTACTGATGATTTTAACCACAGATCTATCAATTTTAGTGATGGTTTCAAAAGATCAACTTTGGTTTTATTATTTTTCTATTCTCTATTGTTTGTCCCATTTCTATTTTGCTGATTTCTACTCTTATCTTTATTACTTTTTTCTGCTTACTTTAGCTTTAATTCTCTTTTTTTCTAGTTTCTTAAGGTAGAAGCATAGATGATTTATTTGAGACCTTAATACTTTCTAATATAAGAATTTAATGCTGTAAGTTGTCCTCTAAACATTATTTTAGCTATATACTATAAACGTATGCTATATAATTCAAAGTATTATCAGAGTGCAGAGAAAAGATCTTTTAAGCAAGCTAGAAGTATTGGCGAGAACCATCTGAACTGGGCTTTGAAGGATTTTTTTTTCCCAGCCAGAGAAGAAGGTAGGATCGTTTTAAGCCAAAAGAACAAGAAGCCGAGATTCATGAATTGACCTTTCCCTTATAAAGTGTGCTAAGAAATATTTAATAACTATAGTCTACAGATAGGACATCTCTTTGAAAGGCTGGGAGAGAGCCAGTCATTCCCATAAACCAAATGTGATGATGAGGCTGAAAGGTTGTTTGGCTCTTGAAGTCTACCTCTTAGCTGATTCCATTTTAAAGGAGAATGGTATTGGTTCAATAGAGAGTCAAAAAAGGACTGCCATGTGTGAATTTCTTGGATATTGACTGGAATAAAGGTAAAATGAGGTTCAAATAGAAGCAATGGGGCAGCGGTCTGGTTATTTCTTAGTTATGGGTACAAAGTCATTAATTAAGATACGTTCATTTCTCAGAGAGAAATGGCCTTGGAAGTTCCAACTTCTCATCTACTTCTACAGCCATGAGATCTTTATCTCTGCATAACTCCTCACTCTGCAGCAGGTATTATAGATTGGCCCACTCAGCATCCTCTCTTAATATCATTTTATTGCTTTTTTTCTAGAACAAATGTTGCAAAGCAAAATACTCAGAATCTCTTGCAGTTAGAATTTGGCCATGGGACATGATTGTGGCCAATGAGATATTGGTGCAATTTCTGGTGAGGGCTTCCCTATTGCATTAAAGAGGGAAAGCTTTGAGGGAAAGTTTTTGTCTTTCTTACTTAGTTCATCTCATTTCTTCCTACCGGGAGCTTGAAGACATTGTCTGGAGTCATTGTAGCCATATTTTGACTATGGCATTAAAAACCACACACTAAAAATGATAGTCCAGGAGAAAAAGTCAAGCTCCTTAATGATATCTTGCATATGTGCAGTAGCCCTTATCCACTTATTTCCAGTCTCTCTCTCTCTCTCTCTCTCTCTCTCTCTCTCTCTCTCTCTCTCTCTGACCAGTTTCAGTTTTTGTGTGTCAGCTGTAACAAATGCATTATTAAGTGATGCTACTGATTCCTCTTTCTCACTCTCTTTGCTGATCCTTCTCTTCTTTTGGCTTCTATTTCTGTTGGCGTTGCCCAGGGCTAAGTCTTTGAACCTCATTTTTTGGTTGTTCTCATTTAACCTGATGGCTTCAAGTGAAATCTATATGCTGCCAACTCCTAAATGTGTATTTCCAACCAAGTCCTCTTTCCTGAACTATAGGTTCATATGTCCAACTTCTTCACTTGGATGTGAAATTGTGACCTCTTAACTTTAAGACTTGACTCCTGCTTTTCCCCTCTAACTTAATCCACCCTCAGTCTCCCTCGTCTCAGCTGATGGTAACTCTAATCTTTCAATTGCTTATGCCACAAATCTTGGAGTCCTCCTTGACAATTCTCTTCCTCTCTCTCATACACTGCGGCTAATATGGCAAGACTTTGTTCCAACTTAAGCATATCCCAAACATATTCAGAATCTGACCACTTCTCTGTACCTACATTGCTCTCACCCTGGACCAAGCCACCATCACCTTTTACCTGGATTACTTCAGTAGCTTCCTAAAAGTCTACCTTGTTTTGCTCCTTCCCTTCCCCACAACAGACTATTTTTCTTAAATTTCTTTATTGATTAAGTTATTACATATGTGTCCTTATCCCCACATAACCCCTCTATCCCCCTCACTTATGCCCTCACCCCCCTGTTGTCTGTGTCAACAGACTATTTTCAATATAGCAGCCAGAGTGATCCTTTGAAAATGCAACTGGATCGTTATCACCCCTTTGCTTAAAATCCTGCAATGGCTCTCCATTTACTTAGAGTAAAACAGGAAGTGTTTAAAATAATTTTCATGGCCCTTCAAGATGCAGCCTCTGTCACATCTCCTTCTTCCATTCTCCTTCGCTCATTCCTTTCTTATTTCACTGGCCTCATTGCTATTTCTGGACAACGATATATGCCTAGTGCCTAGAACAGTGCCTGGACAAGAGTATGTGCTCAGTAAATATTCGTTGCAGAATTGTATGAACCCACACAGAAGGAGTTGGGGGTGGTGAGGCGGTGGGGAGGCTTGAGGACAGCAGACTAATTGAGAAAGCAACATCTGAGGCCAGACTCAATGTTGATCCCAAGCTCCTGCCTATGTGTGTCAATCCAAAGTGCCTATGACATAATAGCTATGCTCTTCTCTAGTGAAAAAAGGGACAACTATCATAATAGTGAATTTACAGGAGTTTGTTTGTTTTGTTTTGTTCGTTTTTTTTTTTTTTTAGCAGGGACATATATGAAAACTGCTGAAAAGTGTTTTAATAGAGCTCTCATGAACCTAGAAAAATCAAACAAACACTGTTGAATGTACTCATTTGCCACCATAACATCTCTTTTAGACTTATGGGAAGAATTTCACTCCTTATTTTAAATAAAACACAGAGTTTTGCTAGCAAACTGTCCAAGTCTGGGGTGAGGCAAAGGGAAGAAGAGCCAGAGGAAAAGAAATTTCTGATCCTGAGCACTATTGGAATTAAGAACATGGGTGGTCTTGTGTGGTGGCTATTTTTGTATGAAATACACGTGTGTATTTGTCGAACTTGAGGTGAACTTCTCAGAAATACGTTTACCTCACTAAGAGTGAGCATTTGTTCCACTTCTGGTATGAATAAGCAAACATTGTTTAGTCTCAATTCCTCTTCAAATTCAGAACTCTGGTTAGGTTTTGATGGAGGCTACTTGGCAAAGAACCCAGTCCATCCATAGAGGCATGCTTCAGCGCGGAGAACAGCTCACAATAGTCTGCATTATGATTATGCTGCAGCTGAGGGCGAGCCACTTGACAGTGCTTCTCTATGTTAATGATGCTAGAATGGAAATGCTTTTTTTTCATTTTTAAATCATTGCCATGACGTTTTATTTTAAATTTGTATTTATTTTTTAATTACAGTTTACGTTCAATATTATTCTGTATTAGTTTGAGGTGTACAGCATAGAGGTTAGAGTCCCAGCTGTGGGCAAACTATGGCCCGCGGGCCGGATCCGGCCCGTTTGAAATGAATAAAACTAAAAAAAAAAAAAAGACCGTACCCTTTTATGTAATGATTTTTACTTTGAATTTATATTAGTTCACACAAACACCCCATCCATGCTTTTGTTCCAGCCCTCCCGTCCAGTTTAAGAACCCATTGTGGCCCTCGAGTCAAAAAGTTTGCCCACCCCTGGTTAGAAAATCATGTGCTTTTACAGAGTATTTCAAGTACCCAGCTGGCCCCATACATGGTTATGACGATATTACTGACTGTATTCCCTGTGCTGTAGTTTACATCTCTGTGACCACTTGGTAACTACCCATTCTTTATCCCTGTAGCTGTACTGTAGGGCGGGGACCAGGGAATATGCATAGAGTTGAGAATCCTGAATGTCACCTTAAATTTTATACCCTAGGCACCTCACTTGCCTCACCCTGATCGCGGTCCTGCTGTCACCTGCTCTTACTCTGAACCAAGTGAAGTTAGCATTAAATGCTCCAGGAAATCTAGGATCTTTCCACACGAGTTCCTTTTCACAGAGTCACCATCTTGGTTCTGACACTCCGACTGGCTTTGGACAGGCCTTTTCTCGTGAGCATCTTGAAACTATGGAGGGCTCCCTGTGGAAACTGTTATTTCTTGGAATAACAATAATGCCATTTTGCTGCTGGAAAAATCCATTTGTCTTCTATCCCCTCCCACTCCAGATTGTCTTCTTTTCCTTCCCAAAACATCATTTATTCCATTTTTATTGCCAAATCATTGTGTTTAGAACAATAAGCAAGAATCTGGTGGGAAATTTTTATAAACTAGCAACTGGACTTAACTTAATGGTCAAGCCCTAGCCAGTTTGGCTCAGTGGATAGAGCATCAGCCCATGGACCGAAAGGTCTCAGACTCGATTCCGTTCAAGGGCATGTACTGATTGTGGCTTGATCCCCAGCCCTGGTCAGGATGCTTGCAAGAGGCAGCCAATCAATGTTTCTCTGTCTCACTCCCTCCCTTCCACTCTCTCTAAAAATCATGGGAAAATATCCTCGGATGAGGACTAACAAAAACACAAAAAACACACAAATAAAACCACAAAAAAACTTAATGATCAAGTTTTGTTTAGTTGAACTCCTGAAAAGCTCTGGCTAGAATGATCATAAATCCAGGTTGTTTTTAAATACTGTAGGAGAGTCCTTTTTGCTGATTTTTCTTTTTCAAATGCAGAATTTTTAAAATATGATATTGCATTAGGTAAGACCAACCAACCCAGCTCCTTGTAGCTCTCTATCTCTTGCTTTGGTCAGATCACATGTATTTACCTGCACTATGAACAGGGATGATGCTCAATGTATATGATTCATTGACCATATTGTCAGAAAAAAATTAGAAGTTGATTTTGTTGGCAGATTAGATTCTTCAGGGCTAATGATAATAACAAACATGCTTATAATGTACAAAGCCTCATACAATCACATGAAGTAACTCTTATTATTTTTTTTCTTATTATTATTCTTATACTTTAGATGAGCAACATAAAGCAGTAACATGTTCAGAATTATAAGGAGGAGGTATGACTGGTGCTCTAAATTTATAAAGGTGACTGAGTGACAACATGAGGAGGTTAACTCCAATGAAAGATTTTTGTTACTTACATTTCCTGAGAAGAGGCGGGCACACCATGGCATTCAGGGTCACATGGGGAGTTTGTAATATGATTTTGGCACACCCGAAAAAGCTGATTGCAGGGAAGATGCAGACAACTTTGGGCATTAGTTGGACCCTGTGATTAATGAATACAAATAGACGAATATAGACTAATAAAATTCAGTTAGAACAAAGTGGCATCAGGGCAGGAGCCTGACTCCAGATGAAAAGCTCTTTCCACAAAACCATTTAAATTTCTAATCAAATCCTCCCTCTTCCAGTCCCCACACCCCTCACCTTACTCCAAGCCTTCTATGTTTGCCACGCCAGTTAGTAAGACTACCAGCCACTTGGCTGCTTTAGGCAGAAACATGACCCATGTGCTATGTCTTTCAAATCTACTCCCAAATTTCTCTTCAGTTTGCACTCTTTCTTTTATGCCTACTTGCCTTGGGTCAGCCTGTCTGAACTTGAATTCTCAGTCTCCTAATCCATCGTTCTGCCATATGCCCACACCCAACCCACCTTCACCCTGTTTCCGGAATCACTTTTTGTAAATGACAGATCTGATTACACCACTTCCTTGCTTACATGTCTCATGCTTCCCTATCTCCTTCAAATTTTTCAACAGAATATAAAGATCTTTCATGATTCAACCCTTGCCTGTCTCCTAGTTGTCTGTCCTACAAAACTATGATACTATGTCCATCTATTTACCTGAGCCACAATCATAGGGTTGGAACATAGCAGAATCTTATTAAATGATGGATGAATAGAGAGAGAGAAATATACACATTTTAACCAAATTGGTTGTCTTAAAGAATTGAGTTTCACTGGTGTGCAGGAAATGAACTCATTGCTATATTTATTTTGGTAAAAATTGTTTGCAAGGTCTATAAGATCTTTGTGCTTAGCACAGGGTTCCTAATAGATTCAAGGTTATCAGTTTCTTCTAGTTCAAATCTGTTGCAACCAAGAGCAGGCCTGGAATAGCAGCACCAGACTGCAGATTGTTTCAAGTACCACAAGGGGTTGCTAGAGAGCAACAGAAGCACTAAACTTTAGTGACTAAAGAAACTTAACATTTCTCTTTTTGATCACATCATTTTCTTAGTTTTGGTAGGAAGTAAGGTGTTTTCTTCCATTTGGGGTTTTAGTTACTTAGTGGCTATGGCTCTGCTGTGGGTTACCCACATTTGTCGGCTTGTAGTAATTTTCTGTATACCAATCCCTCAAAGTGCTTCATCTGTCTTCTCTGCTCTTTGGAGGGACTCCGAATATGCTTTCTTATTCCTCAACTTCTTGAACACAATCTAAATAAATATGGTTTTCAAAAGAAAGGAATAAGGTGGGCCCCACCAGGGAACCAGCTAGCAGATCAAGCATCTCTGTGTCAAGTGCTAAAGGATGCCTCTTGTAGGTGAACAAATTGTAAAACATGCCACTGCTTCCAAGCTGACCTGGCCTGATTTGGGGTAGTGTCTGGGAGCTAAACTCGGGCTAGGTCTCAGCCCTCATTTATGCCCTTGGTTGGGCAACCTGAAGACAGAATTCTAGAATTAGTGGCAGCTGAGACTAACATGATATACACACACACACACACACATACACTAGAGGCCCAGTGCATGAATTCGTGCACCATTGGGGTCCCTCGGCCTGGCCTGTGGGATCGGGCTGAAACCAGCTCTCTGACATCCCCTGAGGGTCCCAGATTGCGAGAGGGAGCAGGTCAGGCCAAGGGACCCCACCGGTGCACGATCGGGGCTGGGGAGGGATGTGGGAGCTTAGCCAGCCAGGAAGGGACAGAAGGAGGGCTCCAGGGTGTGTCCAGCCCATCTCACTCAGTCCTGATTGGCTGGACCCCAGCAGCAAGCTAACCTACCAGTCTGAGTGTCTGCCTCCTGGTGGCCAGTGCACGTCATAGCAACTGGTCAACTGGTTGACTGTCTGCCCCCTAGTGGTCAGTGCACACTATAGCGAGTGATAGAGCACCCTTAGCATATTATTAGCATATTACGCTTTGATTAGTTCCGTGGCTGGCAAACAGCTGCTCACGATCCACATTGGCTCTTTGGCCCCTTGAGTGTGGCTCTTCCACAAAATACCACGTGCGGGTATGCATATACAGTGCGATTGAAACTTTGTGGCCCATGCGCAGAAGTTGGTATTTTGTGGAAGAGCTGGTATTTTGTGGAAGAGCCACACTCAAGGGCCAAAGAGCCGCATGTGGCTTGCGAGCTGCGGTTTGCCAACCACTGGATTAGTTGAATGGACAACCAGATGACAGGTCACTTAGCATATTAGGCTTTTATTATATAGGATTTAATTATTTTTCTTGGAACTTTGTGCACCTCATGTAGCTGAGACACTTGTGCTTTCTTAATTGCCTGAACTATTTTAAACTTTGTAATTATTCAATTACAGTTGTTAGATCTTAATCACAATGAGCACTATTTTTGTACATGAGATTAACGTTCCCTTGTGATTCAAAGATGCTCAATTGCTAATAGATTCCCAAGGGGAGGCACTCGAGATGATGTACTTTGGCTGTTGCACTGCTAGTTCAAGACATTGCAAGAAACAAGGACATTTTCCCTGATATGAAAGAATATTTTGCTCCTTTATGCATCAGCCTAACTTGCTTTCTTCATTCTGTGCACCCCTACAGTCTCTTTCATGGATTCACTGTCATGTCTGATTATCACACAAATGATCTATCAGTTAGATTAAGTTTGACAGCATAAACCACAAAATCCAAATACCAGTAGCTTACACAATATTGAGGTTCATTTTTATTTCACTTTAAAGAAGCCAACAAGTTACCTGGGCAGTAGCTCCACAATCAACAGAGACCCAGAAACTATCTTGTTTCTATGTTCAAGATTACCTCGTGGTCTAAGATGGCCTCTGGAGCCCAAGCTGTCAGGCCCAAGTTCCAAGGAGAAAATGAAAAACGATAGAAAAGCAGGCGGTGTCAGACCATCAGCAGCCGGAGGTCTTGAGGGGCAGCGGCCGCACTGCTCGCCGGTCAGCGGGCGGGCAGGTGGGCGGCCCGGGTGGTGCCATGAAGCTGTTCAGCCTGAGCACCCTCTACAAAGGTGACCCCAAGGCGGTGCTGCTCAGGGCTGCCTACGACGTGTCGTCCCTCAGCTTCTTCCAGAGGACCAGTGTTCAGGAATTCATGACCGTCACCAGCCAGCTGAGCTTACGTCAAGGAACAAGGCAGCAGAGCTTACGTCAAGGAACAAGAATATCTGTGCCACGTCTACGTGCAGAACGACAGTCTTGCAGGAGTGGTCATTGCTGACAGCGAGAACCCATCCCTGGTGGCTTTCACCTTGCTGGAGAAGGTGCTGGACCATTCCTCCAAGCAGGTGGACAGGATCGACTGGCCAGTCGGATCCCCTGCTACCATCCACTACACAGCCCTGGATGACTTCCTTAGTACCTACCAGAATCCCTGAGAAGCTGACCCCGTGAGTAAAGTGCAGGCAGAACTTGATGAGACCAAGATTGTTCTGCACAACCCCATGGAGCCCCTGTTAGGATGAGGCGAGAAGATAGATGACTTGGTGTCCAAATCCGAAGTGCTGGGAATTCACTCTAAAGCAGCGGTTCTCAACCTGTGGGTCGCGACCCCTTTGGCGGTCGAACGACCCTTTCACAGGGGTCACCTAAGACCATCCTGCATATCAGATATTTACATGACGATTCATAACAGTAGCAACATTACAGTTGTGAAGTAGCAGCGAAAATAATTTTATGGTTGGGTCACAACATGAGGAACTGTATTTAAAGGGCCAGAGTGTTGAGAACCACTGCTCTAAAGCCTTCTACAAAACAGCCTGGAAGCAAAATTCATGCTGTGCAGTCATGTGACCATAGTCTGCAGAGGCCCCCTGGCTGCAGTCCCAGTCATTCCATCGGAACTGTGGCTTCCAGAGACGCCTGGGCCACGGCAAGACCAGAGCACGATCACCGTTCACTGTTGCTCCTGGAAGCACCGAGGCAGCGGAAGGGACCTGGGGTGGGGAATGTTCAAATGCATGTTTCTGGTCATTTTTGAAAAGATAATTTGAGGCCCTCAGAGGTATTTTGGGGCTGAATGAAACAGCAAACACTCCATGACTCCTGCAGATGCCAATGGGCTCTTGTCTAACCTGAGGCACCCCAGGTTAGAGCCAGCTCTGTATTGGTCCTCAGCAGCCTTTGGGTTTTACTTGTACATTAACTGTGTTAACGCTTCCGTGAGGGGGTTCTCAATCCACAGGACTAGGGGTGGCAGAGCGCACACTGGATTATCCTGGGAAAGCTGCCCAGGGTCACGGGGGTAGGGGGCAAGCAGGGCCATGAGGAGACAACCCCTGAGATTCACAAGAATCTCTTTGCATTTCTGCTGAGACTGACTTCCACTAAGATGCCTTGGAGGTGTTGGAGGGGGCTGGGCACCTGCCTGACCTGCCTTGAACCTGGATCTCAGGCACGTGCCTCTGGCAGCAAAACTGTTTTGGCAACCACCTGGGCCTGTGTGTCTTAGCAAGTGGCCTTCCTGTGGCCACTGTTATTGGGCATCAAGAGCAGGTGCCAGCCAACCAAGGACCAGCACCCCACTTTTCTGAGTGTGGCAGCCCCCCATCCATCCTGACCCTCAGTCCCCCCATCCCTCCTGACCCTTAGCCCTCCCAACCCTCCCAACCCTCAGCAGCAGGAAACCAGGCCGCACAGCAGCCAAGGCGATGGCCCAGTAGGTCCTGGCCCCTCGGCCTGCCCGGTCCTGGGTCGTGCTGCCTTGTCCACACTGCCTCCTTGCTCTGCGTGCCACCTGCAGACAAGGTGCCCTTGCTGGGGTGGTGTCAACCAGTGTGGTCTCACCTGGGGGTCCTTCCTTGAGCATGCTGGTTCTTGCCCAGCCCTAGCCCCAAGGTCCCACTCACCCAGCAGGAAGTGCCAGCAGCCCAAAATCTCACTTGGGCCAGAGAATGGGATCCGTGTAGCTTCTCAGTACCTGCCCCAACAGGTTCACCCGCCGGCTGTCCTTTTCACTGGGCACTGCTGGCCTCCCTACGGTAGCTGCCTGCCCATGACTCCTCCTGCTGGACCCTGCCTTGGGGCGCAGGCCCATCCTATTCATGGCGCTTGAGGTGGCTGTGACCCCACGTAAGACAGTTGGGTCATGGATGACGGGGAGGACCTGGGCGTGGGTGGATTTGGGAGGAGGGGGGTGGCTGGTGGAGGCCCTGTGCTGTGTGCTCCCTGTTGATGTCATTCTGATGTCATCTGGCTAAGAGTGTATTTTAATAATTGCTGCCTAATTTTTCTTGTGTTGTTTGAGAGGTTCCTATCTGGATAAAGTTGTCTTTTGAAATAGAAAAGAAAAGAAAAGGAAAGGAAAGGAAAGGAAAGGAAAGGAAAGGAAAGGAAAGGAAAGGAAAGGAAAGGAAAGGAAAGAAAAGGAAAGAAAAGAAAAGAAAAGGTACATGATGCCTTGCCGAGTCAGCCCCTTTAGGATGGTTTTTTTTTAGATGTCTCAGTCAACAACTTCCATTTGTATCCCATTAGCATTCCTATCGACAAAGAATGCTGGGAAATAGAGTTTTTTTAGCTGGACACGCTGAGACTCTTAACAATATAGGAGTCTGTCATTAAGGCAGAAGAGAGGATGCTTCTACCATATATGAGAATTCAATTGTCCGATGTCCAGGAGAATACAGAGATTAAAAAACAAAACGCAAGAGGAGCTGCCATACAGAGAGTTGTTGCATTGTCTTCTTACGGTCCCCGAATGCCCATCTACTCTGTGGCTGCAAGGTGGAGTCCCTCTGCCTCTCTTATCTTGAATGCATCTAGCTTCATTTACCAACTATATGCTCTCTATGGCCAGTGCTGTCCTCTCTCCTGGGCTCCAGACTCACAGAGCCAATTACTGAGTTGATAGTTCCTCATGGAGGATACATAGGGCATCAAATTCAAGAGCCCCCCCCCTCCACAGTGAGCTCAGAGACCTGCTCCCCTTTTAGTGTCCACGCTCCAGCTGCTTAAGCCCCAGACCTGGGTATCATCCCTGACTCCTTCTCCTGGCTCTTTGTATCACCTCTCACATAGACAGCTTTCTCCATTTTTACCTCCTTCCAACATATGCTTCACACAGCAGCCAGAGAAATTATTATTTTAAAAAATAGAAACCGGATTAGGGCACTCCATAGCTTTCTACTAACCCAGCGGTTCTCAACCTGTGGATTGAGACCCCTTTGGGGGTCGAACGACCCTTTCACAGGGGTCGCCTAAGACCATCGGGAAACACATATATAATTACATGCTGTTTTTGTGATGAATCACTATGCTTTAATTATGTTCAAGTTGTAACAATGAAATTGGGGGTCACCACAACATGAGGAACTGTATTAAAGGGTCGCAGCATTAGGAAGGTTGAGAACCACTGTTAACCAATGGCTTCTTACTGCCCTTAGAGAAAAGTCCAGCTCCATAACAAGGACTAAAAGGCCCCGAGTGATTGCTCTCCCTTTCACTCTGGCCCAGGCACAGTGGTCTCGCTAATGCATTAAGTTCTTTTTCATTTCAGGCCTTGGCACATGCAGTTCTTGCTTCCAGGAATGCTCTTTCCTTGGATCCCATCTCTTCATTGAGTGACTCCTCATGCATTCTTTGAGGTATCAGTTCCATGCATCCCATACAAACCATGCCAGATTCCTGTCGGTGCCCATAGCTCACTGTATTTGTCCTTTGAAGTGTTCATCAGCCTTTAAATTATTTGTTCATTTGTAAGTCCTTGAAGGAAGCCCCCCTCTGTCTTTTTTCTTTCTGTATCCTCTCTGCCTGGCACAGAGCTCAGCGCATATTCATATACTCAATCCTTCGTTCATTTACCATTAACTTAAAACATTTGTTCACATCCATGTCTTCATTTGTGGTTCAGTGGTGGGGAAAGACTTAGTAAAATAACTACCCCAAAAGTTACTTCATAAGAGTTTTGATCAAAGCTGTAAGTAAAAAGATAGGGCATTTCAAATGTATGCTCAAGAGACATCTGACCTTGTCTTGAAAAAATGAGAAGAGTGGAAAGTGAGTTTTCTGTCAAGGACACAAATAAGAATGTTTTTGCCATCTCAGCTCTAACCCTATTCTGCACCCCCACCTCCTTACACTGGACCAACAAATATAAACCCCGTGTGAGACAAGTTCAGTTGAAACATTTTTAACCCAATAGCTAGCATAATGCTGCCCTCTTGGAGCTTCTCATTGTGGAAATGCAACCCAGGAATTTGTCTGCTGCCAGTTCCTCTGCCTCTCCCTCCACCATTTTTTTCTGCCCATTTTTCTACCCTCAGACTCTCTGCCACCTTAGCCTAGTTCTGCTCTTGTTGAAACCTGGGTCGAACAAGGCTTCATATACCAAGTGAAACCTGCCCCCTATTCACATCCCCATGGCTCCTAAATTGGGTCAACATGGATGAGTGAGGTTGTGGTCCTTATGAGCTTGTAGCCTGTGATGGCCTTAGGATGATGAACAAGAGGGACTTAGAGATGGCAAGGGAGCTGGCAGAGGGTCCTAGGGGACTACTCTTAAAGCTCTCTTTGCTTGCCAAGATAAATAACAAAAGCAATTTCTAAAAGTGCTTTGATTCAAGTTTATATAAAATTGAAGGACTGTATATAAGGAAAGAATAAGAACTCCAAGGAGGGCTTCAGAGCAGCTCTGACAAGGTGATGGGGTGTTTAACCACCTAACTCTCCTCCCCGCCAGCCATTCTTTGACATCAGCTATTGCTTACAACCTACTGGCATCCTCAAGACTGAGCATTTGTTGGCAGCCAGGCACTGCAGCGTCTTAGAGAGCCCATGAACAATGATAACGTTCCCAGGTGCAATTTAGAAGTCAAAGATTCATTTTGTCGTCTTTAATCTTTGGACACCCAGATTTCTTGAGGGCAAACCTCCACCTCACTTATCCACAAGGTAAGGACTTCATGTGAAATCTTTGGCCAGGGCTCTGGGGGAGTCCATTCAGACCCAGGCCCAGGCTTTTTACCTGAGTAGATGGGTAGTCCCAAAGCAAGGAAGACCTTTGAGAATTCTTTACTTCCTGTCCAAAGCGGCAAGTTGGCCACAAGGGGGAAGCATCATACAGAGCTAGTGCTCTGGCCCAACCTGCTCTTTGTTCTGGCTTTTTTCTATTGTCATCCACAAAAGGAAGATAGGTGAGACCCAGTGCAGGCGGCTGTTGTTCAGCTGTGACCATGCCTGCGGTTTTAACATGACCATGCAGCCCAGGGACACTCAGTGAATAGCAATGGACATTGATGAGTACTTAGCATTTAATTTACTAGTGAAATTAAGAAAAAAAAAAGGCAAGTATAGGTAGCAAATTCTTAGATTCAGAATAGTCATATGCTGAACACCAGGGGTTAAAAAATCTGGTCCAAGGCTGGTCTTGCAATACACTCATTAGTCATGTATTTTGGCCAGCCTCTTAGCCTCATCTTTTATATGGTCCCCATCAGCTCTCCTGTCAATATGACAGGGCTGGTCGGAGCATGAAGCCATGGAACCTGGGCAAAAGTTCTTAGAAAAATGGTCAAGTAGGATTGGAGACTTACTGGCACTGCAGCTGTTTGAGCAAAGGGAATGCAGCTGGCATTTCTCTGTACTAATGGGATCTCTCTGAGGTGAGGGGTGTGTGTGTGTGTGTGTGTGTGTGTGTGTGTGTGTGTAGTGCTACTTTTTTTTTTTTTTTTTTTGTGCTACTTAATTTAAACCCTAGTTCACTTTAGTGACGTAAACCGCCATCTCTTCAGGCTAGGTGTCAACTATCTTGGTTAGTCAGGAGTTTCCAGTTTTAAAACTGAAGGTCATGAGCCCAGAATGCCCCTCAGTCTCTTTGGGATCATTGTTCAGGCTCCCCCCTGCTCTCATCTCTTCTCCACAAAGACCCTTGTGAATGGAGGAAAGGTGTGCTCACCTGACTCAGCAGTGAAAAGAAACCCTGGTCTTCAAATCCTTGTGGAATTCTCTGGATCCTATCTGCCTCCCGTAGGGTCGCTTTGGAGACTGGTCAAGGAGGATGGGGTAGCTTCAGAGACTGGGACCCATGGCTGGAGCCTCTGGCTCTTGTTTAACACCTTTGATCTTAGAGTCTCTACCTACTCCATCCCGTTAGCTTTGCCCTCAGGACCTCTTTTCAGGCTTGGGCACTTCTGAGTCTCCTGCTCCCCCAGAGAAGGACTCGGGGAATGGGCAGTGCGGCCTCCGACTCATTTGATTATCCACCTCTACCGCATTTATCACTGCACTTGTCATTTTACAAGTGGCAGCACCAGGTGGGATCTTCCCCCCCTCCCCACCAGGATGCCAGGGGAAGTGTGTACCAGCCCAGGCATTTCCAGTCTCCTTCATTCACATCTGACTGTGGATGACTGCCTGTGGTAGGCAGAACTCTAAGATGATCCTAGGAGTCCCAGCCCTTGTGTACTCACACCTTTCCTTGGTATTAAATGAAACATGAATCCAGGTGCTGCTGGAGACGGGTTTTGCAGATCAGTTGACCTTAAGAGAGGGAGAATGCCTATTGTAATAACCAGGCATGGCGTTGGATGGCTACTAGACTTATCAGGGCGATCACTTCACAAGTTCTGTAAATATCTAATTGATATGTTATACATCTGAAACTTATATGACAAATGTAATTGAAAATTAATTTTAAAAACAAGAGAAGGGAGATTACCCAAGTGAGCCAGACTTAATCACAGGAGCCCTTCAATCAGGTCCGGAGGTCAGTCAGAGAAGTCAGAGACTGGAGCCTGAGCCTGTGGAGGGGACACAAGGAAAGGAGCTGAGGGCAGCCTTGAGTTGTTGAGAGTCATCTGTGTGACAGCTAGCAAGACAATGGTACCCAGTTTTACAACTGCAAGGGGAGAGTTCTGTTAACAATAAGAAGCAGATCTTTTCCTAGTTGATCATCCAGCTAGAAATACAGTCAGCCTTGGCTTCTGCCTCGTGAGGGGCAGAGCTGAGGACCCAGCTAACACACAAAAATTGTAAGGTAATACATTTGTGTTATTTTAAGCCACGGAGTTTGTGGTAGTTTGTTACATGGTATAGTAAACAAATACATTGCCTTTCCTTAGAGGAAGGGTCCTAAGACAGGGAGGGAGAATGCCTTTAATCTCCCTTCCTTCTCATATATTCAAATATTCAACCAGACACACAGCTCCCTCACGGAGAGTCTGGATTTTTACAGTTGGAATGTAAAGAGAAGTAAGGAGTCAAAGTTGAGATTTTGACAGCCCAAATGGACTCTCAACACTTGTTTCATCAATAGTAGTTGGGAAAACCACACATTAAACTGTAAGAGCCAGGCATTTTAGAGAAAAAAACCCCAAAATCCACATCTTTCCAAATTCCAAAAGCTTTTCTTTAAATATTCAGTAACAGAGCTTGGAGGACTGAGCATAATTTTTTTTTTATAAACTAAAGAAGAATGTAGGCTGTAACAAATTCAATTTCCTCCACACAGGAAGGCAACTGCAAACTTTCTAAACTAAGTGGAGGAATTTGGAGGAAAGGAAAGCAGAGAGCAAGGCAAAGGCCAAGGAGCCCGGGGGACGGTGGGCAATGAACACTCTATAGGTAGTTTTGGGGGTGAGAGGACAAAGAAAATTTCTACCCCCTATTCTATGGGAAGGGAGCTCATCAAATATCCATTGTCTATACAACAAAAATCACTAAATTTTGTGAGATATTCCAGGTTTGAAATTCTATAATTGTAAATCTTCTTATGCACATTGGATAGATATTTTGAAAATCCAGATTATCAGCTTTGCTGGGATTTTTCTGACTTTCTCCTGATTGTAAAATATTTGTCATATTGAGGTTATAGGAACTACAGAGAGGTGTGAGGTAGTGATCAGGATTCCTCTGCTCAAACTCCCTTCTCTATCATGAATGGAGGTATGGGTTGTCAGCTTCAGCAGATAACTCCTGTGGACATCTATGAGAACTCTGAGTCTCATGAGCTTTCAGATTTTCTCCTTTGTACATAGAGAGTAATTGAAGGGAGCAAAACAGTGACCAGTGGGTGGGGTCCCAATGAGGAGACTCACAGGAATTGTTGATAAACTCCTCATATGATTAATTCATTTTTTTTTAAAGAGCAGAGATATTATTTTAAAAAGCTGAGATATACCATATAACTCACCCATTTCAAGTGTACAATTCAATGGTTATCAGTATATTCACAGTTATGTGCAGCCATCAACATAGTTAATTTTAGAACATTTTTCATCACCCCAAAAAGAAGCCCCATATGCTTCAGCTATCATCCTTCTTCTTCACCAGGATCTTTCTTCCTCATCCCTAGATACCACTGATCCCCTTTCTGTCTCTATAGATTTCCCTGTTCTGGATATTTTATATTTATGGGATCTTATAATATGTGGTCTTTTGTGACTGGCTTTTTTCACTTGTCATAATGTTTTCAAGGTTCATCCATGTTGTAGCATGTATTAGAATTTCATTTCTTTTTACGATCAAATAATATTCCATTGTATTGACATGCCACATCTTGTTTATCCATTTGTCAGGTGAAGGACATTTTAACTGTTTACCCATATACTTCCTTTTGTGTGTTCTGTAGTGTGTGGAGTTCTACTAGGCACCTAACAATGACACATACTTCCCTTTCCTGAAAACATAGGTGGACTAAGCAGAGCTGGTCATTCTGCGATTCAGACAAGTTAAGTTCTAGATGTGTTGAGGTCATGCTGGAGAGAGAGGCCAGTGGCTTGGAGAGGTCCTTGTAGTGGTGGGTCAAGATGGTGTCTGGGACAGAACTTCAGAGACATATCACATTCTTCCAGAGGTGATCAGGCTCAGGAGACATGACTCACGTTTACCCAACTGATTAGAATTCCTAACCAAGACCACCAACCTGCCTGAGAAGTCAGGAAGTTAATTTACGATTTTACAATGTCTCTAAACAGACCTGGGATAAGGAGTTGGTTTAGACATGATCTCATGTAGGAGAATCTACATTAGAAGGTTGCCTCATGAGGCCTTTTGAAGGCATGGGGACTGGATAGCTTTAAGGAATTAACATTTAAGCCATAATAACTGAATACACTTTGATATGTGTTGGATAAGCATTCTTCAGGTCAGGACACCTGCTTTTCAATATATAGCTCTGGATAAACACTGACCAACTCTTGCTGTGTGTGTGTTTTTTTTAAAAAATATATTTTATTGATTTTTTACAGAGAGGAAGGGAGAGAGATAGAGAGTCAGAAACATCAATGAGAGAGAAACATCGACCAGCTGACTCCGGCACAGCCCCCACTGGGGATGTGCCCGCAACCAAGGCACATGCCCTTGACCGGAATCAAACCTGGGACCCTTCAGTCCGCAGGCCGATGCTCTATCCACTGAGCCAAACCAGCTATGGCAACTCTTGCTGTTTTTACCATTTCTTCTTCATTTCAAGTTGATCACCTGTTTTCTATATACACTGAAATTTTTATTATACAGGGTGGGAGAAAAATAGGTTTATAATGGTTTGTATGGAAAATAATATAATCTACACTAATAAAAGAGAAACATGCAAATTAGTGTCACTCTGTTACGCCCACCAGCCAATCAGAGTGACTATGCAAATTAACCCAACAAAGATGGTGGTTAATTTGCATATGCAGGTGCAGATCGATGACTGAAGACTGAAGGCTAAAGAGGCTTGGCTTCTCTACTGCGGCTGGACCAAAGGCCTGGGTCCTGGGTGCTGGAGGAAAACCGGTGCTGGCAGCCAGGGGAAGGAAGGCTTATTGCACGAGTCTTCATGCCACGGGCCTCTAGTAATTAATAAAGAATAATACAATAAACTCTGGGTTTCATGTACTCACATTTGTAAACCTACTTTTGTTCCACCCTGTAATTACTTAGAACAGTAATATCCAAACTTTTTAAAATTATACACCTCTATGATTAAAACTTTTGAGTGTTAACCCCACATATATCTATTTATAAATTATATACATGTACCATTATCAATTTGTACATTAAAATTAAGATTTATTTATCTAAATTAAATTGAATCTAAATTGAAATGTTAAGATTTTTTTCTTATACCTCAAATTTTCTTGTACTCCGCTCTTAAAGGATATTGTTTTAGAATTTTTTTGCTTTTACATTAATTCCATCCCAGTTCTAAAGTTACACTTTAATCATCTAATCTTTTAGTTGGGATTACACCAATTTGGGTTTACCAGCCTTACAAACCCATTTTTTTTCCCCTTTATAAACCCATTTCTTAATGTAGGTTATTTATATGACAAGAGAAGGGCTACCTCATCTGTTTTATATTGATTCTATTATTTTCAATTTTAGCTAAGGTGACATCTTCTGTTCATTTCCCAAGATTCCAGGGGGCAGCTTACTGCAGCCTTTTAAGTATAGACTAAGATCTTGCAGGGGAGCTAATGTTCTGCACTCAGGCTTCTCTGAGAAGACAAATGGTGGGAGATGAGTGTCTGGGGGAGTCACTCCTAGCAGGAATGTGGATTAATGGCACCAAGATGGTGAAATTGGGCTTGGTAATAGAACTTGGGAATTGGTGAGAATCACTGAGAGGCAATGATTAGCCTTTTGGAAGCGGGCACTTTGCTTTGCCTGCTAACTGTGCTCCCTGATGTATTGATTGGACTGTAGAGCTGCTCAGAGGAACTGAAGTGAAGCTCAATCCCCAGAGCAGAGAGCATGATGGTTCCAGAAAATTCTTTGGCCCTAATTGAGAGACACCAGTAAATTAGAATTTTAGTATCCTAGAGAGAACACTTTAAGCTCAAAAAAAGGATGGGCTGGGCTTCAGATGGAAAGGAACCTGCTTCTACACAGACCAGGCTTGCTAAAAGAGAGGAGTCTATCCTCGAACTATGTCAGTGGTTCTTAACATTGTGTGCAAAATGGAACCACCAAGGAGCTGTTAAAATGACTGATGCCTGAGTTTCACCTCCAAGACATTCTGATTTCATTTGTCTGGGCTGAGGAGTGGAGAATATATATATATAAACTTCAGATGATTCTAATGTGCAGCCAAAGTTGGGAACTGTTGGACTGGAGGGTAGAAGAATGGAGTGACCCAAGGAGTTTCCGGAGGAGCCTTAGAGGAAGGAGGAGGGACCTGGAATAGCCTAAGTAGTTATAGAAGGTTGAACTGCAGGACCTCCCGTGATGTCATTCACCAGGCTACCATAGACACCGTGAAGAGAACATTCAGAAAGAGAAGGAACTGGGAAAAGGCTGGGATTTCCATAGCCCTCAGGAAGGTGGCCAGGGATCTGTGCTGTGGAACCTTCTGTTTGGGCTGCCATCACCTTGGTTACAACAGTACCTGTGACTCAGTAACCCCTTTGCAAGTACAGTGAAGGAAGCAGAGAAGGTGCTCTGCGAATGATAGCACTTGCTGTATTCTTTTCCTTCTCACTCTCCTCTTGCCTCTCTGCACAAAGCTTGTTTATCCATTAGTACTTCAGTCTACCACCCATTTTCCTTCTTTTCTGCCATTTTCCAGGCATGGGAAGGAAGGCAAGGGGGAGGCTTTCTCTGACCCAGAAATATCTGGAAGAATCTGGTACATGGTCTCTGGGTAGGCATGAGTGTGACTATGCTGGAGCTGCATTTTTCAAAGTGCGCTTCTTAGATGCTCATTCCTCAAGATGTTCATCTCTGTGTCCATGCAAGCTTGGGAAATACAGGGAGCTCAGCGCCCTTGTTGAATTCCACACTGCCCCTTAGAGAAAACGCTCTGAGATCTCCCACAGAAACCTATTTGGTTTTTTTGTAACCTTCATGTCCCCACTCATCTGGCCATGGAATTGTTTCTTTCTGCTTAGCATATTAACATCTTGCCTCTTTCTCATGACACACTTTTGGGAAACTGCCCCAGAAACTACAATCAGTGGCTTCATTCACAAAGGACAAAGAAGGCAGCTGCATCCTGCACACACGGAACAGGGCAAGAACTTCAGTTGGGCCCTGGCCTCTCACTGTAATTGTGCCCTTTTTCCACCCCCTCTGTTACCCCCCTTCCTGTTGCCATGGCAATGCCCCTTGGGAGTTAGGGCCAGGCCTTCTACTTCTTTCCTACACCCCTCCTTACCACCCTCCTTTGTGTCTAGAAGAGCATCGAACACGCAGTGGGTGATGCTTTGAAACATTGATTGATTGAGAGTTGGGGGTTTCATTTGGGCCATCGGCAGGTGGGCCGGGCAGAGGAGAAGGCGTCCCATGGTTTGCTTCTATATATTGGAGTAGAAGAGGCAGGCAAGAGGGTGGGAGAGTGCAGGTCTGCGAGCTCACACAGCCTTGGCATGGCCTGGGATTTTTTTAATGTTATGATCACAAATATTTCACAAATTAGGAATGGCGAAGGGCACATCAAAAAAGAAAGCATTTTGATTTCCTGGTATGTTTGGTTCAGGGGTGAATTTTTCTTTCAGTAATACTTCTGGTCATGTTGCTTGCTCCAATGTTGTTTTTGTTATAAATAATTTTCTTTTAAGTTTGAGAAGAAAAGGATGTCCTACTTTCTCTTCTGTCTCTAACTGGTAATCATAATTTCAAAGCTCCAAACCAGGACACATACCCTGATACATGGCTTGACAGGATATTTGAAATAGGGGGTCCGATGGGGATGAGTGTCAGAAATGGAGGTGCCGGTCCCAGAAAACTGGGCCTCCTAGCTGCCCTGCCCACACGCCCCATGAGTGGTGTCTTTTGTAAATTACAGAGGCCAATTGTGGTATCCATTGGTAAAACCTGGGTACCCCGATATTTTCTAAATTGAAAACTACCTTTAAAAAAGTTTATTGCTGCAAAGTCAAAGGCAGCCTTCCCAGAGGGAGGGAAAACAAACAAAAATCCTATTCAGGGTTTAAGTGCATGAAAGACCTGGTTATTTCCAGTCTGCTCTGCTACCCCAGCCCGGGGCTCAGGCGCTTCATGAATGAAAGGTTTGTGGGCATCTGCTTGGGAAAGACTCACACTACTGGTTCTGTCCCCAGCGGGCCGAGAGGGCTTCCCAGCGCCTGAAAGTGCCAATTCTTAAGGCGTGAGCATAGGTGGATTATAACGGAATCAGCTGGTTCTTCTTAAGTGTGAAAAGGCTGGTGATTAGAGTACCATGGCCTAACATTTGTGGAGTGTCTGCTATGTGGTGAGAACTTTATGTTTGTAATATATAAAAATTAATATATATTTGAATATAGGTATTAGTTATATGTGGTATTTATTTTTGTTTAGTATATATAAGATGGATATATAAAAATCGATATATATATATTGATATAGTGGATATATAAATATCAATAGATATAGATCTATATAGATATATCAATATACTATAAATATAAATATATCTATGTAAAGATGTATATCATTTTTATATATCCACTTAATATATACCAAATATATTTGATATATAACTATGTATCTATTTCAGATATATATCTGAATGTACACCAATATGTATCAAAATATATCACTATACCTCTATCTATCTATACATACAACTTTATTTATTTTTATGGTTTTGTGTTAATACTCATGGGGACAAAAGGAATGGGAGGCTGAAGGTGGGTAAGTGAAAAGGCTCATCTAGCGCACACAGTGGCGGGCAGTGGGCCCTACTCCCAGCTCAGGGCTATCTGACCCTGCAGGGTCCTCTCCACAGCTCCATGTTTTCTGCATGTCAGCCTTGAGAATCACCGGAAATGTATGGATTACGGCTGAAATGAGGCTGCAAACCTGAGCCAGTGGATATTGCAGCGATCCCTCTCCCCACTAAGATTCTCTATTTCAAATCCCACTCTCCCGCCACAACCCCCTGTCCTTCTGCCGCCTTCCTTAGCCTCGTGCATCGTGCCTTGAAGCTGTTCTTTGACCCCAGCTGTGCCTCCAATCCATCAACCCCCTCCCATCCCATCAGATTTCCCCTCTTTCCCTTAATCCATCTTTCCAGCTCTTCTCTTGCAAATACGGCCAACTCCTTCCATCACCCCTCTGTCCTTCCTGTCTCACAATTCTGGAAAAACCCAGCCCCCACCACCTGCCTTCTCTGTGCCTGCTTCCTAACTGCTGAGGGACTCAGGAGAAAATCTCACAGATTGGTATCACTTCAAATATGTTCACTTTGATAATGTTCAATAATCTCAATGCTGCCCAGTAATCTTATTGTGTCTTTTTAATCAGCTTACTCTCCCAACTCCACAAATATCTTACCTCCCCATTCCTCCAACCCCTCCCCGCTCCCAACCCCTACCTCTGGGCTAATAATTTAGCTTTAAACCTCTCAGCGAAAACAGATACTATCCAAGAGAATGCCAGCCTCTTCCCACCATCAAATCCACACCCCTCCCTGCACCCGCACTTCCCTCACACGCTGGCAACCTGCTGCTGTCCACTCTGCCAGGCCGAGGACTGGGGGCCTCAGTTCTCCACGGGGGCCTCCCCCAGGTGTGGGGGCCTCCCCCCTGTGTCTACCTTCCAAGGCCAGGTCCCAGAGAAGAGTAATTGGAGCTGCATTGCCTTTTATGACGGACCTCAGAGGTCACACAGCATGTGTCTAATGTGCTCCATTGTTGAAGGCGTCACAAAGCCCTGCCCAGGGGCAAAGGGAGGGGACGGTCTCCACTGCTTGCCGGAGGAGTGGCAGGTTCTGGAAGAGCATTTGGCATAGACATACCATCCTGACCATTTTAGGAAAATAAAATCACTGCAATTTACTTATTATTTTTTTTACTAGTCATCATTTAGGGTCTGCTTTAAATTTCACCCACCTCCCTAGATTGGGTGCCCTGATAACACTCAAGGTACCACCTCTCCTCCTAAGTGGCTCTTATCATAATTTTACCTTATACAGTTATTTCTGTGGCATTTTTGTTCATCATCTATGGTTCATTGCCCGTGCCCGGCATAGACTGTAAGCTTCTTGAGGACAGGACTATGTTATTTTAAAAAATATATATATATATATTGATTTCAGAGAGGAAGGGAGAAGGAGAGAGAGAGAAAAACATCCATGATGAGAGAGAATCATTGATCAGCTGCCTCCTGCATGCCCCCAGTTCAAGCCCGCAACCCAGGCATGTGCCCTTGGCCGGAATCAAACCTGGGACCCTTCAGTCCGCAGGCTGCAGCTCTATCCACTGAGCCAAGCCGGCTAGGACTGGACTATGTTCTTATTCACCTCTGGTCTGCAGCACCTGTCTCAGTACCTGATGTGCAGTAAGTGCTAAAGGAACACTTGTCAAATGGATAATCTAATTCTGAATAAAATCCACCTTCCCTTCCCAAATAACCCATGAATGCAGTTGGTGCTGGCCATGAGTTTATCTCGAATGCTTACATTAAACGGCTACAACTGGAAAGCATAGAACACACACCGCAGTGATGACTTTGTAAATGGCTAAATCCTTCCTGGCACTGGTTCTACTGTTGTTGAGAGCTATTCAACACAGAAAACCAGAGTCAGGTCGGCATTTTTCCAAGGGAGGCTCTTTTTAAACCAGAGGGAAGTGTCCTTTGCGAGGCTGTTGGCCCAAACAACTTGGTTATCGCTCAGAGGGCTGGAATAGTCACAGTCGGCCAGAGGGGAGCTGGAAATACCACAGAAAGAACTCTTCCTGATTTTCAAAAACTGCTCACCTTCAACCAGAGACTTTAGACATTAAATCAAACAAAACAAGTATAAGTAATTCACCTAAACGCTGAATCCTAAACTGTTAGAGAACCAACTGGTGCATTTTTTTGGGGGGGGGGGTGCGGGGGGAGGGTTTGAGATGAAGGCCCTGGGGGATGGGGAACCTGGAGAAAGGGAATCTGGTGGGGTCGTTGGTGGTGGACTAGCATTGATTAAGGACAAGCTTCTTGTCAGGTGCTTTACACACATTATTTCAGCTAAACCTTACCACAGACCTGTGAAGTAGGTGGTGGCATCCCCATGTGAAAGATGAGGAGACCAAGAAGTTCAGCTCCTTGACCAAGGTGATGCAGCTCATGAGTGGAATTGCTAAGATTCCTTCCCTGCTTGCAGTACTCCCCAAGCCTGCACATTTTCTCCTGTACCAGGCGTGCAGGTCTATCAGGAGAGCTCAATGAGCTTTTATTGTGGGGTCTCATTTACACTAAGCACTGAGCCAATGGTGGCCCAACAGGGACCACGCATTCTTCCTTCACTTGTTGATGTAGAGGTGACATGGCCCAAATCTTCCAAATCTTGAAATTACAGGAATCTAGGGATAACAGTGGCTGAATAAATTGGTATTTATGAATGTCAGTTTTCCAAATTGTAGCAAAAGCCTCAATAATATTCTTCTCCTATGACTGTATAATTCTGTAAGGAAACAGAGACAACAATAATTTTGTATGAGAAGGATCATAGTAGTATTATCCACAAGAAAAGAAGGAAAGAAAGAAGGAAAGAGGGAGGGAGAAATTATTCAGTGACATGATTATGATATGATTAATTTCATCATCCATTTGTTTAATTTCTGTCTACCCCAGAAGATAGAACATCTACTGCATGTAAAACATAATTCTAGGCCCTAGGTATAAAAAACACTGACCCAAAATTTAAAATGGGTCCCTGCCTGACTGAGGCTTAATTTTCACTGGAGAGAGACTAAACATAAACAAACGAATGACCAGATCTGCCATATTATATGTCACATCCTTCCATATTCTACCATCTCAAAAATCATTTATGAGAAAAGCAATCAATGCAAACAAGCAGAAGAGGTAAAGGAAGAAAGAACAATAGAAGAGAGGTGGGGTCTCCTGTTGTAAGTAGGGTGCTGAGGAAGGAGGTCGCTGCTGATGCTTGAACAGAGATTTGAATGAAGAACAAGCCACACAGGTATCTGGGGGAAGAGAATTCCAGGCAGAGAAAACACAAACACAGCGATGCTTACTAAAATGGAGAAGTACTTGAGAGAACCAAGTACTAGGAGGCAGGAATCAAGAGTTCAGATCAGCCATTTGAAAGTTGAGATGCCTACATAGTAGGCATAATATTAAAAGGTGCCAACTGGTGTCCAACAGACACTGGCCAATTAGAAAGGTTTCTCAACTATTCATATCTGATGTCATTTGTAAACAAACTAGAGGCCCGATGCACAAAATTCTTGTGGGAGGTGGGGGGTGTCCCTTAGCCCAGCCTGTGCCCTCTTGCAATCTGGGACCCCCTTGAAATCTGGGACCCCTCGCTCCTAACTGCTCGTCTGCTCACTCCTTATGGCTTGGCTCGCCTCTCCTTAGCACTGCCGTGGGGGCTCCCGCCACTGACGCTGTGCTCACCAGCCATGAGCCCAGCTTCTGGCTGAGTGATGCTCCACCTGTGGGGGTGCACTGACCACCAGGGGGCAGTTCCTGCATTGAGCATCTGTCCCTTGGTGGTCAGTGTGTGTCATAGTGACTTCATTGTGGTTGTTCCACTGTAATGGTCAATGGGCTTTTATTATATAGACTAGGGGCCCGGTGCACGAAATTCGTGCACTGGGTGTGTGTGTGTGGGGGGGGGGAGTGTCCCTCAGCCCAGCCTGCCCCCTCTCACATACTGGGAGCCCTCAGGCATTGACCCCCATCACCCTCCAATCGCAGGATTGGCCCCTTGCCCAGGCCTGGGCAGGGGACCCTCATTTCCCCCCATCACTGGTTCTGCCCCCAGCCCAGGCCTGATGCCTCAGCCAGAGGCATAGACCCCCATCATCCTCCGATCGCCTGATCAGCCCCTTGCCCAGGCCTGACGCCTCCTCTAGAGGTGTCAGGCTTGGACAGGGACCCCCATCTCCCCCTGATCACTGGCTCTGGCCCCCGCCCAGGCCTGAGGCCTCTGGCCCAGGAATCATGCCTGGGCAGGGGACCCCCATCTCCCTCTGATCGCTTGCTCCACCCCCCGCCCAAGCCTGACGCCTCTGACCCAGGCTTCAGGCCTGGGCAAGGGGACCATCATATCCCCCCAATCCTCGGCTCTGCCCCCCACCCAGGCCTGATGCCTCGGCCAGAGGAGTTGACCCTCATCACCCTCCGATCACCAATCACCGGATCGGCCCCTTGACCAGGCCTGATGCCTCTGGCCCAGGCATCAGGCCTGGGCAGGGGACCCCCAGCTCCCCGCGGTTGCAGGCTCCGCCCTGCCCAGGCCTAACACCTCTGGCCTAGGCGTCCGGCCCGGGCAGCGGGGACCCGCAGTGGCAGCGGCCCCACGATCGTGGGCTCCGCTTTAGGCCCAGGCAAGGGACCCCTAGCTCCCGGGACTGCCAGCTTCGACCGTGCCCAGCTCCCATCGCTGGCTCCACCCCTACTTCCTGCTATCACTGGCCAGGGCAGCAAAGGCGCCTGATTCTCTGATCATGGCTGGGGGGCAGGGCAAAGGCGGCCCCAGGGCCGCCTTTGCCCTGCCCCCCAGCTCTTAGCTCCCCCCTGGGTTTCTGATCACTGTCAGTGGCAGGGGGCTTCTTCCTGCTTTCCCTTTCGCCCCCCTGCATTGTGCCTACATATGCAAATTAACCGCCATCTTGTTGGCAGTTAACTGCCAATCTTAGTTGGCAGTTAATTTGCATATAGCTCTGATTAGCCAATGAAAAGGGTATCGTCGTACGCCAATTACCATTTTTCTCTTTTATTAGATAGGATGGTAAGACCATATTGGAGCATGCTAGTGAGTGTCTACTAGATCTTTAAGTGGAGATACATGATTCTGGAGTTCAGGAGTGGGTTAGGGCTAGCATTAGGATGTGGGAATTATCCACATACAGATAGTAATTTGGAGTTGTGGGCTTGATGAGATTACTAAGTGAGAATGTGCAGAGATTAACATTAAAGTTGGGGCGATGAAGAACCTGCAAAGGTGAGAAGTGGCCATTGAAGTAGGAGTAAAACCAAGAGTGTGTCCTAGAAGCCAAATAAAGAAAGTATTTCAAGGAGCAGTTGATGGTGTCAAGTGCTGCAGGGTTAAAAAGAGCCATGAGGACTAACCTTTGGATTAGAAATGTAAAGGACATTGGCCTTGACAAGAAGAGTTTTAGTGGAGTGGCAAGGATGCAAGCCTTCTTGGAATGTATTGAAAAGACAGCAGAGAGTCTAAACAACTCCTTTAAGACAGTGTGATATAAAGGGGAGCAGAGAAATGGAGCTGGAAGGGAGAAGGATGTGGCGGGCAGCTGCACAGGTTTGTATTATTCGCCTTTTCGTTCTGGGTGGGAGAAATTATAGTATGTTTACTTATTGGTGGATGTGATCTGGCATGGGGGAAACATTTGATAAGAAGCTAATTGCAGGGCAAATCTTTGTGCAGGTGAAAGAAAGTTGGATGGCATGCAGGATGAAGGCACTGGTGGCAGGAGCACAGGTGACCTTCATTTGCACCAGAGAAAGCAGACCAGGAGAGCACAGGTGTGGGGTTGGTGGACTTGATGGGGGAGAATGTAGAAATTCTCTTCTTATTGCTTCAACTTGCTTAATGAAATATAAAGCAAGATCATTATATTTAGGAGGAGCTACTCCAAGATGCTACAATGGTTTCTCTTGGATATGGGCATTAAATTTCTTTTCTTTCTCTCTTTCTCTCTCTCTTTCTTTCTTTCTTTCTTTCTTTCTTTCTTTCTTTCTTTCTTTCTTTCTTTCTTTTAACTTTTGCAGTTTTGATTTCTCTCTAACAAATGTGTAATAATACATATATTTTTCTTAGTAATAGAAGTCATCTCCCAGTGCCCTCCTTTTCTGCTCTGTATAAAGGATATACACTTATCAGTTGTATGTCCTTGAACTAGATGCTTACATTTCTTTGTGCCTTGGTTTCTTTATTAGTAAAATGGGAATGATAATGTCTGTGCTAATTAGTGCATTGGGTTGGAAAAGTATTAAATGAGAAAATGTGTGCAAAAATAATTTGAAAAGAATCAGCGTGGCATAGATATAAAATTCTTAGATTGTGGATTTTTTGTTTTGTTGTTTTATTGTTTTAGTAGGGAAGTACGTATGAGGCAGAGGTGGGATCTAAGAATAGGCTAAAATCATCAATTCACCTCTCACAAGCTACTAAGTAGTCTTAAGAGCAAAAACTGCTTTTCTGATTCAAACAGTTCTGCGTCCTTTTATCAAGCTTCTGATTAAGATTACAAGTGTTGTGCTCAACTCTGGAAAAGAAGGTATGAAACACGTTTCCTTTGCTGTTATATGAAGTTAACTTTACTATTTGATAATCTAAGTTAGAATGTTTCCCACTAGCCAGTTTTTTTGGCTTCATATATATTAATTGTGACATTTACCCCAAATTTTACATTTGTATTCAAAACCTCTCAGAGAATATATAGCCATAATTATTCTTTTGTTATTTTTCCCAGTTACTGTGTTTGCATTGTTAGATATGCTTCAGCACATGGGCCCTGCTGGCTCATCGTCATTAGATGCACACATAGAAATCTACTAAATAAAAGAAATCACAAGATAAAGATAAAACCACTTAACACACTTTGTATGAATTAAGTAATGATAGTGGAATCGCATAACTCTTCCTCAAGTATGATTCTGGACTGCTTTGTGTTTCTTGGCATTTGAATATTTCATTGTCAGCCTTGAGGATTACACAATGAAAAGACAATACTGAGTTTTTGCTGTTGGACAATATATATACTATTGAAGATAAATGCTCATTAATCTTTGCTTTCAACTTATTTACATCCCTTCTTTTTTTTTTTTATTGTATGACAGCATAACCCCAGCATTAAAGAACATTTTGAAAAATGAGAAAACACAAACATATTATCTGACTATAACCACTTTCCTTGCTGTGAATTCTCAGTTCATCTTTGTCCTTTGCATGGTTGTAATTATAATATGTATACAATTTTGAATATGGCTTTTCGGAATGCATTTAATAGAGAGTATTTTTAAGATACATAATAATTGCCCCAGTTATATTTCTACCTTTTGCTAAAACTTGATTGTGTTAGAAAAACCCTGAAATTGGAAGATCTTTTGGGGTCAGGGGGAGCCCTCTTCATGGGGGGTCAGGAGCAAGAGCTGATGTGATGGTGGTTGATGTCTTCTCAGATGGTCCTTGATTAAAATTTTGAGTATTTTTTGGCTTCTATTTTGATGAAAATCCTGATTTATGACTGTCTCAGGGCAATTTCGACAATGAAATGTAACTCACAATTGCTGTCGCTTATTTCACATGTCATCATGTTTCAAGTTTGTGGTAGATGAATTGCAAATGTGGTCCCAATTTTTCATAGCTCCTGTATCCACACCCTTTGCAACATGACTGCAGGTATTCCCATCAATAGGTTGGATCTATCTCTCATCTCCAGGGTCTGGGCTGGACTCCAGTTATGCTTTGGCCAATGGAATGCAGCAGATTTGATGTTGTGTCAGTCCTGAGTTCGGGACTCAGAGATTGTGTGCACATCCACACTAGCCTGCTGAAGGATGCTAAATGAGCCCAACAGAGGCCCAGCTCTGAGCCAACCACCAGTTGACCACAGGTCCACAAGTTATCGTATTTTTCCATGTATAAGACACTATTTTTTTTCTCTAAAATTGTTAGACTGAAAATCGAGGGGTGTGTTACACACGGAAGTCAGTAGGTCAGCCAAGTAGGGAGCCGTGCAAATGTGTAGCTGCCCGTACCTTGTCAAACAGGCTTCCTCTAATCACGAGCCTTATTGTTACTGACAACAGCTGATGCCATAACTGGAAGTGGAGGTGGAGGTGGAGGTGGAGGTGGAGGTGGAGAGTGTGCAGATGCAACAGCGACCAGAGCATTCTGAGTCCATAAAGATGTCAAAAAATAAAAAGATAAATACCAGTAAGTGATTGCCTTACTCTGCAAAATTCAAACTGAATGTAATCAGTTATGCAAAAGAGCATGGAAATAGAGCTGCAGAGAGCCAATTTGGATCTCCTCCCACTGAGTGTATGACCAGACAGTGGAGAAAACAGGAAGAACAATTCCTTAGGATGCCAAAAAAGAGGAAGGCCTTAAAAGGAAAACCAGCAAAATGTTAAAATATTGATTTCTTAATTTGGGATTGGAAAAGTGGGGGGTGTCTTATACATGGGAGTGATTTATACATGGAAAAATACAGTAGTCCAGTTAAAATGAGCTGAGCCAGGCCTGGTGAGCAGAACCACCCAGCTGAGAAATCCTACATGGCTGCTATTTGCAGCCACTAAATTGTGGGGATTTCTTGTACAGCATTATTTTGGTAGTTTGTAACTGATATACTAGTAAAGTTTTATCACATTTTGACATTTGGGATAATTCTAGTTTTTGCCCTTGGGTTTCTGTAATAATAATAAATTTCACATCTGGAGTGTGTGTGTGTGTGTGTGTGTGTGTGTATAGACATATACTTTGTTCCAGGATCATTACCCATCTTTCATGAAAGGCCAAAGACTTGTGGAGACTATGGACTGAGGAGTACTTCGGATCCCCATTCATGCTTGAGCTCAGACATTCTACCTTAGGGCTTTCATGCTGCTTTCTTTTTTTCTTTTTTTTTTTTTAAAATATATTTTATTGATTTTTCACAGAGAGGAAGGGAGAGAGATAGAGAGTTGGAAACATCGATGAGAGAGAAACACCGATCAGCTGCCTCCTGCACATCCCCTACCAGGGATGTGCCCACAGCCCAGGTACATGCCCTTGACCGGAATCGAACCTGGGACCTTTCAGTCCGCAAGCCGACGCTCCATCCACTGAGCCAAACCGGTTTCGGCCATGCTGCTTTCTTTAATGGGATGAATGTGAGCTGGGACTGCCTTCATTTAATTTTTTCCCTCTTTTTAATCCAATCTATCAATTCTATAATCTCTTCTCAACAGATTTTCAAGTATGCAGAGACTGGAAAAAATAAATGAAAGTTCAAGTGTTATTGTTAAAGGAGAAATTGTTTCTATAACTGCAAGGTAACATCTAATTAACCTCAGAATCCAGCCAGCACCCTGATAATGGAAGTGCGCAATTCACAAGGAACTAACAGAACCACCAGAAATTTAAGCAATTCATTGTCGTGTGTGTGTGTGTGTGTGTGTGTGTGTGTGTGTGTCGGCGGGGGGGGGGGAGATGCTGCTGTTATTTATTTTCATTTGAATTTTAAATGATTTAGGACATATATACACACCTTTACTTTAGATGTAGTATTTCTCAGTAAAGCATTGTGTAACGAATTTCTCATACGAAAATATGTTGTTGTATGGGCTCAGGTATCTCACAGGTCAAGTGAGTTCCCAGACAGAGTGACAGCCCTTCAGCAACCAGGAAGAATACCATCAGCCATCCTGTCCTCTATGGCAAGTTTCTGATTTCTTATTACTAATATGCTCTGACAAGAAGGTGGATTAAGTTATTTGAGGAGGAGGGAGAATGGACTAAATCTACTTTTCCTCCATTTTTACCCATTCATTTTAGATGGTCCATTGTAAAAATGCACACCATTATTTTTTAAATTGCAACATACAGATAGATAGAAGGAAGAAAAGCAGATCCTCATCATCCTATCACATAAAGATAACCACTCTGAACAGTTTGGAGTATTTATTTCCAGGTAAAACAATTGGAAACGCAAATGAATAAACAAATATAAGACACTCATATAAAACCTAAATGAAAAGGGCAAAGTCAGAAATTCAAGTGCATTTAGAAAGCAAGTGCATGGACATTCCCTCCTCTAAAGAATGAGGGCAATCTTGGTGTCATTGCATGGGTGGTGGTGAGAGCAGAGAGACAGACTTAGGTCAGGACCTGGCAGAGAGAAAAATTCATTATTAATCACAATAAGCAACAGGGCAGACATCAATCTAGAACTTCATAAATGCCAGGCACTGTTCTAATCACTGTCTCTATATTAACTCATTTAAACCTTCCAATAACTCTGAGAGTAAGGTGTTACTATTATCCTCATTCGCACAGGAAGAAATGCTAAGTAACTTGCTCAAGGATGGAGCTGGGGTTCAGATTCATGCCCTCTGTTTACGGTGCCCTTGCTCTTAAACACTATGTGATCAATTTATTATTTCCTTTATTATAATTATGAATCGGACTCCCCACAGGACTTCAACAGGCATGTTGGCCATTTAGAAGGAGCCCTCTTGGCACAGCTGTGGAGAATTTCACTTCACCCTTGCAAGCATTTATTGGCTTAAAAGCATGCTCCTTTGAAACTGAAATCTGATTGTCATCTGTCACCATTCATTTGTGTTTTCACCTCTCAGTACCTTTTCTTCTTCCCATTTTTCTTCCAGAAGGCAATAAATTATATTCAAATGGCAGTCATGGAGGAAACGTTCCTTTCTTCCCTCATCAGCAAAGCTGATCGATGAGCATGAAAGCCCCGGGGAAGGAGCATCTGCTCGAACTCAAGGATCCCCGCTTGGATTGAGGATGGAATTAACAGACACTGAACAGTTTGCCGCTCAACATTTGTTCAAGTCTGGCACACGCACACATCATTAGCAACTATGTTTGAGAAGCAAGATCAAGGAGGTGAGGAGGAGCGGGGATCTGATTAAAGGGATATTCAAGACAGAGGAAACCCAGAGCATTTAGGTAAAGCTTCGCAGCTAAAATGAATGAAGTAGAGAGCAGAGCAACTAGCCAGGTGCAGGCGGGAGGTGTCAACAAACAATTTGGATAATTTTGTCTCTGCAGCTTCCCAAACAGAGTCATTTCATGCTGGGAATTCCCCAGGGTGGCTGACTCTTCTGGTTAGCTGGCTCCACCACTAAAATGAAACCTTTATGAGGGCAAAGATTTTGCTGTCCTGTTCACTGCTGTGATCTGGGCTCATAATAGATTAAATTAGATATTCATGGGATAAGTTAATGTATACTTGTTCAAAGCTTGCCTTGACCCGAGTCAGGCAGAGAAAGTCTGAGATGTTCAGCAGGAATCAGAAACAATATGCATGCCAGAAGAATGATATCTTCTAATTCTGATTGTTAATTACAGTGTATGGAATCAGTGATGAAATGTTATTGTAATGCCTTTTGTGTGCCGCCATGACTCTAGGCAATGCAGGAGATACAATAGAAGAGGCAGTTGGCAATGGCACTACAGAACAGTATTCTTCGGGTAACTTCTCACATTTGCTGGCCACTCTCTAGTTTATAAAGCAGGTTCACACATATCAATAGGCCTGTAATCTGACCAAGGATGGGGCTTGAGTCTTATTTCTCTTCCTGGTCACTGCAGTGTCTTGCACACAGTAGGTGCCTTCTGAACTTCTATGGATAAGTGTTATTTGATCCTCAGGACAGCTCACTAGGGTGAGTCAGAACTGTGTGAAGGCACAGTTCAAGCCTTCAATCTCTTGCTGTATTTCCTATTGGGCAAACTCACTCACAAACCAGATTGGTCTTCTCCGGCCCTGGGACTGGGATTTACACTGTGGGTTCCCCGGTTCTCAGCCCTCTGACTTGGACTGGAATTACACCCCTGACTTCCTTGGGTCTGGAACTTGCAGATGGCAGATTGTGGAACTTCTCAGACTCCATAATCATGTAAGCCAGTTTCTCTGAATAAATAAATCTATATATCTATATCTATATCTATATCTATATCTATAATCTATATCTATGAGACCTTACATTGGTGACTTGTCTCAGTGCTTGTATTGCTTCAACCACCTCCTTTTTCTCTTAAAAGCAAGGACTTTGGTTTATTTACCATTTACCCCCAGGGTCCAGCACAAATAGAACCTCAGTGAAGATATATTTGAATGAGGTTTCCTTTGCTACCCAGGAAATTGGATTCTTCTTAAAGCAGACCTTGAGACAAGACTTGGGTACAGGTATTTTATTTGGGCGGTGATTCTAAGAAGCAGAAGCAAGGGTGTAGAGAAAGTAAGTGAAGCAAGAGCGAAAGGCATGAGTTACTGCTGTGAGCAAGTCAGCTCAGTGCAGCGGAGGGCCCCTGATCAGCACGTGGAGCCATCACAGGGCAATCCCCCAGAATACAGGGAGACGGGGACAAATCCACCAACTCCTGTTTCCTGTTGGGTGAAGGTTGCCTTTCAGGGGAGTTCATTTACCTACACTTTTGGGTTGATTCTGGCATCATTTCAAGCTGCATCATGTGAGAAAGCCCACAGGTGGAACAGCAGAGAGTGGCAGGAACCCGAGGTAAGAAGCTGCAGGTGTGAGAAGTAGGGGTGTGGCAGTGGTGGGGGCTGCTACACTCAGCTTCCTGGATTGGGAGAGGAAGGTGGCATGAAATAGTGTTTTCCATTTATAAACATCTGTTCTTGGGGTCAGTCTGATTCTTTGAGGCAGGGTTGGTAAATATTTTTAGACTGGAAGCCCAGTGCACGAAATTCGTGCTCAGGAGGGGGGGTCCCTCAGGCCGGCCTGCACCTTCTCCAATCTGGGACCCCTCAGGGGATGTCTGACTGCTTCTCGCAATCTGGGACCGCTGGCTCCCAACCACTTGCCTGCCTGCCTGCCTGCCTGATCTTCCCTAACCCCTCTGCATACCTGCCTGATTGCCCCTAAGCACCTCTGCCTGCCTGATCACCCCTAGTTTCTCCCATGCTGGCCTGATCGCCCCTAACCGTCTCTGCCTTGCCCTGCAACCGAGACCCAGGATTCCCTCCTCCAGCCAGTCACAGGCACCAGGGACATGGGCTTCCCTCCCTCTGGGTGGCTGCAGGCACCCAGGACCCAGGTCAGCTTCGCCTGGGCCAGCTGCAGCCTCAGGGGACCATGGACAGGCGGCTTTGCCCGGGCTGCAAGTGCAGGCGCTGGCACCCAGGACCACGGGGCTGGCAGCTTGTCCCTCTCCCAGGCCGCAGGCACAGGGGCTGGTGCCCGGGACCATGGGGTGGGTGGCTTGTCCCTCTCCTGGGCTGCAGCCTGGCTGGTCCCCATTCCTCTCTCCCCGGTACTGAGTGTCTGAGCCATTATGGCGTGAGGGTGTGACAAACATTTGCATATTAGCTCTTTATTATATAGGATTATAAGAAGGGTTAGTATTTTTAGTTATTAGTTTTAGTAAATATTAATGACACGTTTACTCTAAAAAGAGTTCTACTTTGGATAATAAATCGATTGGCCATACTACCCTTAGAAAATAGCTGTGACCACCCCCATCCCCACACCAACATTAAGAACCCGTGGGTTCTGTGTCTGCCTCTGTCCTGAGCCAATGTCCAGGATGTGGAATGTTGGCAGCTCCTCCTTCCTGTTAGCACAGGAGAGACGGGCAGTTGGGGGGCGGGCGAGGGACAGCCTCTCCTACTCAATAGCCTGTAGCTTGTCTCCTCCCCTGCCCTGGAGTGTATCTGGTTTGCGCACGTATCTAGCCTTCAGCCCACCTTCACTTCCTAGGTCCCATTCCAAATTTCCCTGGGTCCAGCGGCTTCCCCAGACCCCAGTCAGCTGGGACCTTGACTTTCCCATCTTTATTCAGCCCCTTTTTCCTAGGGTTGGACCCAGCTTCCTGATCCTTCTCTGACCTGCGCCAGATATGACACATCAACTGTCTATGAAGAAGCCCACTCCGCGCCCCAGTGCTTGGCTCAGACCCTGGGGTCCTAGCACTGCCCTGGACTGGAGTTCACCATGGCCCTGGCCCTGGAGCTGGGCTGCTGAGCCTTCTCTGGAAAGGTTTGCCCTCTACCGTCTCAGCTGCTTTTTTCTCATCTCCATCTTGAGCAGGTCCTGGAATTCTCAACATATTCCGTGACCAAGGCTGTCTGGATTATAACAAGATTTGTCACAGAATGTGCTGAAATAAATGAGAAAAAATGGAAGGGATGGAAAGGATGCCTTTCATTAGATTTATTCATCTGTTCATTCATTCATAATTTTACTCAAATAATCCTGAAATGCCTAGCAGCACAATTCTAGACTCATAGTAGGTATTTAGTGTTTGTGGATTGCACAGTTTGGGGACAGGCACACAGTGTGTCTCCCGGGGCTTCTGACAACTAGGTGGGTGGGAGTGGGCGTAGCAACTCTAGCTCCTCTCTCACTCAGCTCAGGGTGAGACTCCCTTCATGGCTCAGGAAGAGCAGAGTTCACTGTATTTAGTGTATCAGATACATGATCCTGGGGATAATAATGCTAGGTCTTTTTTGCTCTGGCTTCTAGTTTCCATGAAGGAGGTAATCCGGCCTCTTTCTGGCCCCGATTGCTCCTTCCCCCCACCTTCTCTATATCTGGCTGCTCACGGTCAGCGCTGCTCTGAGTTTGATGGGGCCAGGCCTCCTGATGTGATTCTGTAATGATCGGTGCTGCTTGGGGCAAGGAGGTGAGTTTAATTCCAATGCAGCATTAGGAAGCCTGAGCCCTAAGCCTTGTTCTTCCTTGTCAGCTATATTATAACAAAGAACATTTTGATCTCCATTTTCCAGATACCCATGTATCTATCAATTAGTTCTCAACTCCAGTGGGAAGCTGGGATGTTGATTATTGGGCCTCCTCAAAACCCACCACAGAGTTCCAATCTCATAGGGCTGGTGTAAGGATTAAATGAATCTTTATTTTTAGGGTAGGGCCTGGCCCTTAGTGAGAGCTCAAAGATGGTAGCTATTGTTATTGTGAGCAATAATATTAATAGTAACAGTAACCTGATTCCTCACTACACCTGTTTGAGAAAAAAAAATAATACTATTAAGTATGTATGTCAATATTTTGGACAAGGGAAGAAGTGGGACCTGGGAGGAAAGAAGTGGGCCTCTGGGATCAGTCACCCCAAAATCTCGAGAGGCCAGGCAGCTTCCCTGAGAGAAGGCTCAGAACTGGCCCCTAGAGGAGTTTTCTAAGCAGCCTCAGAAAACGGGTTGGTTGCCCTTCAAGTAGCAAATCCTGAGAAGAAGCATCCCACCACTGTGATCTGAAAAACCAGAGGCAGGGAGGAGTTCAGTTTCTTGCCCCTTTTCCATTTCTTGCTCCTGGAGGAGAATTCAGGCCAGAGTCTGGGCTGCCTGAGTCTGAGGGGAGGGCTAGCAATGAAGATGCCTTCTTCATTTGTTCACTCCAACTCCCGCTGACGGGCAGTTAATCTAGTCTTGTTATTTATAGTTAAATGATTGATTGAAATGCTCTGTGTATATACCTCAGCTCACTCCGTTTTATTTGGTTGTTAACTGGTCCAGGGAATATCTCTAAGGAAGATGTCAATAACTGCCTAGCAATGTATATAGGATCCTTTTCTTCCTAGTTATTTAGTGCAACAGTGAGAGGATTATCAAGCAATTAAAGTTATTACTGGGTGTTGCATATGACTTGCCCGAGGATGCCCAACTTTACAGGGAGCTTCCTAAATTCCCAGCGGCTTCCCACATGCACACTAGGACCTTTAGTGCCATTTCGAAGGAACTCAAAGAAATGTAATGATCCTAAGAGGGGATGCAAATGGTGGAGAGATAGGTATTATGAAAATGTAAATGTTCATTTTACATTATTAATGGAGACAGCTAAAGAGCCATGCTGGCAGTACACACACCTTTTGGAGTGTCTTCAACAAGTCTGTGCCAAGAGCAGTGGGTGAAAGGGGGGAGTGGGCACCCCTGCCCCTGAAGTTGTCCATTTCCAGGGCACCCAGCTTCACAAATGGTGCCTAGTGATCTACAATGGAACAGTATTAAAGGGGGTCCCTTCTCCATTCCCCTTCGTTTCTCTCACCATTTGACTTTTATCTCTCCTGAGCAAGACGGTTGAGGCAGGGTGAGTGGGTGACTCCAACAGCCAAATGACTGGGGTATTGGAACTAGGGCTCTAGGAGTATGGTGGGGTGGGTCGGATGGGGGAGACTAACAAGTCTGATAGTGTGTAACATTGAACCCTGAGCACCTCAGCACTGTGTCGGTGGGGATTTCTGCCACTGACCTAAATTAGCCTCTTCTATTATAAAGAACCTCCCAGGTGGTCACCATTGGTGTCTTTCACAAGCTGATTTACTCCAGTGGAGGTTTACATTCTCAAATGCCAAAACTTTAAAGCTCATGTCATTTCTTAACTGCTTTCCATTGGGGCATCATAAAAGTATCATCTTAAGTGAATAGCAAAAGCCTTAAATATTTGAACCAGTATTCCTACCCCAAGGAAATAAGTAAGGATCTGGGAAAAGATGATAACTAGAGTATTTGTCTCAATATTGATAGAGAAAAAAAAATCAGTATCAAGCCAGTTATCCATCAATAGGGAGTTGGCTAAATAAGTTATGATGGATCTATATGGTGGAATACTGTGGAGCTGTTAAAAACATCATAGATCCTAGCTGGTTTGGCTCAGTGGATAAAGTGTTGGCCTGCGGACTAAAGGGTCCCAGGTCCCAGGTTCGATTCCAGTCAAGGGTACATGCCTGGGTTGCAGGCTTGATCCCCAGTAGGGGGCGTGCAGGACGCGGCCAATCAATGATTCTCTCTCATCATTGATGTTTCTATCTCTCCCTCTCCCTTCCTCTCTGAATCAATAAAAATATATTTAAAAAATCATAGGATTATCTTTATGGACATAGAAATATGCTCAGAAATACTAAGTGAACAAAAAAGGAAGATGCAGAGCAGCACTCACAGTATAATAATAATAATGAAAGCCACCATCTTTCAAGGGCTGCTGTGTGCCAGGCAATGTGTTAGGTGCTTTTTCCGGCATTATGCTAAAGAATCCTTATAATACACCAGCGAGGTAAGAGCTATATTTCTCATTCTTGAGACGAGAACATTGAGGCTTGAGGAAATTAAGTTACTTGCTGCTAAGACTGAATGTTTGTGTCTCCCCCCCACCCCCCCCGCCGCCCCCACCCAATTCACATGTTGAAACCTAATCCTCAATGTGATGGTATTTGGAGATAGGGCTTTTGCGGGGAGGGGGGTGCGATTAGATCCTGAGGGCAGAGCCCTTCTGAAAGAGACCCTCTAGTGCCCTTATAAGAGACCCCAGAGAACGCCCTTGACCCTCCCACCAGGTGAGGACATAGCAAAAGACATCTAGGAACCAAGAAGGGAGCTCTCACCAGACACTGAATTTGCCAGAGCCTTGATCTTGGGCTTTCCGGCCTCAGAACTGTGAGACATAAGTGCCTGTTGTTCAAGCCTCCCAGTCTGTGGTGTTCTGCTATCAAAGCCTGAATGGACTGAGTTGCTTGCTCAAGGTCACAGGCAAACCTGGGATTCAAGCTCTGATTCCCACAGTCTGTGTTTTTTGGCTTAAAATGTACACATGCTCAAAGAGACAGAGGGACATCTGAAAAGATACATAACACGATGTTCATGGTAGTTAAATTCAAGATGGTGGGATCACAGATGATTTTAATTTTCTTATTTTGCCTATTTGTATATTCCAATTTATACTTAGTGAACAGGTATTCCCTTCCTTCCTTCCTTCCTCCCCTCCTCTCCCTCCTTTCTCTCTTCTTCTCTTTCTGTCCTTTATTTATTGATTCAACAAATCTTTATGGAAAGCTTTCTGCATTCCAGGGACTGTTCTAGTCCTGGGAATAGAGTGGGAGCAAAACAAACAAAAACCCTTGCTCTCATGGAGCTTACATACTAATAGAGGGAGGCAAACAATTAACCAAATAAATTAGTAAAGTACAAAGCAAATTAGAATGGGATCAAGGTAATGGGAAGAAGAAAACAGGAAGGAACACAGGGAGTGCTAGGAGGGGGTCGGGACTATGATATTGAATGGAGTGGGTGGGTCAGTGTTGGCCTCCCTGAGAAAGTAACATTTCAGCAAACACTGGAGAAGTTGGCCATGCAGACAGGTGGGGAGAGAGTTGTCGGAGGAGCTCATTGAGAGGATGTGACCCCTGGTTGACCCGAGAGCTGGTTGGGGCAATATGAGGTTCCCACCTCCTCCTGCCCTTGGAATAAACATTCACAGCCAGAGCCATTTCCAAGGACACAGCCCTGCGAGAACAAGGTGCTGTTGAGACCCTCTGGACTGAATGCGTGACTGAACCCCGCTAAGGTCTCTACATAAACTTTTAAGATTTTGGAGGGCAGGTGTGGAGCTCTACTCCTGTTGAAGCCCGCGGCCTCAAAGGTAAGTTCCCTCGCTCATTGACTCCTGCCAATCTCTGAGCATTGGTGCTTCCGGAGCTTGGCTATTGTAAGTAACATTGCAGTGAATATAGGGGTGCATATATTCTTTACAGTTAGTGCTTGGTTTTCTTTGGATATATTCCCAGAAGAGGAATTGCCGGGTCATAAGGCAGTTCCATTTTTAATTTTTTGAGGTAACTCCATACAGTTTTCCACAGTGGCTGCACCAGTCTGCATTCCTACCAACAGTGCACCAGGGTTCCCTTTTCTCTGCAACTTCGCCAGCACTTGTTGTTTGTTGCTTTATTTTATTTATTTATTTTTAAATATGTTTTTATTGAGTTCAGAGAGGAAGGGAAAGGAAGAGAGAGGCAAAAACACCAACGGTGAGAGAGAATCATTGATCGGCTACCTCCTGCACACTCCCCACTGGGGATCGAGCCCGCAACCTGAGCATGTGCCCTGACCGGGAATCGAACTGTGACTTCTTGGTTCATAGGTGGATGCTCAACCACTGGCTGGGCTGTTGCTTTATTGCTGAGAGCCATTCTGACAGGTGTGAGGTGGTGTCTCATTGTGGTTTTAATTTGCATTTCCCTGATGATTAGTGATGTTGAGCACCTTTTTATATATCTGTTGGCCACTTGTATGTCCTTTAGAGAAATGCCTATTCAAGTCCTTTGCCATTTTTATTTTATATTTTTTGGAACTGAAAAAGGTTTATTTATTTATTTATTTATTTATTTATTTATGTATTTATGTATTTATTTTTATTGAGGGAGGGCAAGAGGATGCAAGCAATATGAAAACCAAAGACTCATCTGGCTTTAATTGGCTTTTCTTTCTTTTGTCAAATGGAGGCAGGATTTTGTGTATTTTCTAAGGTTCCCAATCTGCTCATGAAATTCTTATATAGGAGTAAGTTGTGGCCTTTGCCCATGTTTAAATTGGGGTGTTTGAACTGAGCAACAGGAAGGATGGAGCGGCTGTTGACCGAGATGGGGAAGAACATTGGTGAAACAAGTTGGAGGGCAGGGCCATCTGGGGTCCACATGGGAGGTCGGACTGGAGTGAAGTATATGTGTCACTAATTGCTTATTTAATTCTAGAAAAGGCAGAAAGGTGCTAATGATTAAGATCATTAAGGTATTAATGGTGTTCTAGTGACCACAGGTAAAGGGAGCATTGTCAAGGGGTCAGAGGACCTTGAGGTCATAGATTTATTCTAGGAAGTCATGTGTTCTCAGGTTTGAGTCTCAGGGTTGATGGTATCTTATGTCAATGAGGGTTAGTGGTTACTTTGTGTTCTTTCTGTTAGGTGAGGTCACCAGGCTATCTCTGAATCGTTAGAACCAAAGCGATGGGCTAAAGCTGGGCCTCTGATCTTCACAGCTTTGATTCCGTATTGGATAATTGACTATTGTACATTGGCTTTAACTATTCAATGTTTGGTTTTACCCCCTCCAAAGAGATGGCATTGTTTGGAGAGGAACCTGGCACTTTGAATATCTTGCATATCTGATATATAAAACTAAAAACATATATTCTCTGTGGTTGCAAACATACCATTGTGCTTTACCTATAATTCTTGGCTATAACCCAAGCTGAAAAGTATTTTGCTAAAGCACCACGATAAATAGAAACTTCTCATCTGTCTGAAGATATAAACAACCTCAGGAAGTTTGGAATATGCTGCTCAGACTGTTCTCTTGATTTCCTCGTCACAGATTTTCTTGCCATTCTGCAGGGGATGTGTTGCTTTATATTTGTCCCTCTCTTCTGAAACTTTCACGGAAGGTCCTCTTTACTGTTTTCTAATTGAGTGAGCAGACCTCTCAGTGTCTGGGAAGACAGTAAAGTCTGTTTTAGAGTGGAGGTGACTGGGGAGAGGAGTCCAGAAAGAGAGAGAGGAGATGCCCTGATTTTAAATTAATGAAAATTCTGAATGAAAGAATTTGGACTTATTTCTTTTAGGAAAATACAATAGCAAGAACCAAGTTAATAAAAATTCTTTAAGCAGAGTCTTTCTGGAATACACTTTAATACGTGTAAAAAAAATAATGTGTGCACATAATTGCTAAAATACTTTTAAAAAATAGCCTGAAAAGAGACTTTCCTCAAGAGTTTCCATATTACTAACGAAATTGGTACATTCAAAAAAATGTAATTTCACAAAGTCTGTGTTAGTGGATTACAGTCAATGATGAGGATGTCCCTTGGTGTCACAGGACCTGCCCAATTCACTTACCTAATTGATGTGATCCCCAAGGCAGGGTCGTGATGCTTAAATATAAATTAAGGTTAATAATAGTAGAAATAATTAATCGAAAGGGATTTTTTTGTTACATTTCTTTCAGATTTATGTTACAGGTCCATGAAATCATAAGATTATTTTACCTTCTTAAATTCTGATAAATGAAGCATCTCTCATTTTGCTTTTTCATCTGATCTCAAGGACACACCAGTTCGAATTGCCTACATTATATTCAGGGTCTAAGAATTGGAGTCATCACTTTTTTATCATGTCCTTTAGCAAAACAACCACCAACTGTGTCCCTATTTCCCCAAACAAAACACTTATGGACATTTAGCAGGTTTCTAGAATCTGTTTGATAGAACTTTTTGCGATGATGGAAATGTTCTAGATCTGCTTTGGATAATATGGTAGCCACAAGCCATATGTGGCTTTTGGGTACTCGAAATATAAGTAGTGCTGCTAAACTGAATTTTAAGTTTAATTTAATTCTAATAGCCACATGTGGCTAGCGGCTAACATATCAGACAAGTTAGCTTCTAGACCAGTGATGGTGAACCTATGACACACGTGTCAGAGGTGACACGCGAGCTCATTTTTTTGGTTGATTTTTCTTTGTTAAATGGCTTTTAAATATATAAAATAAATATCAAAAATATAAGTCTTTGTTTTACTATGGTTGCAAATATCAAAAAATTTCTATATGTGACACGGCACCAGAGTTAAGTTCAGGTTTTTCAAAATGCTGACACGCCGAGCTCAAAAGGTTCGCCATCACTGGTCTAGACCATGTACTAAGGAAACAGAATTCTGTATAAATTTAAGACCATCCCTTCCCTTTCTCTTGTCCATCTCTCCTGTCCTTCCATCCTTCCTTCTTTAAACAGGCTCTGAGTACCTACCACACTCAGGCGCTTGGTACAAGGAGTAGAGATTAAAGGCATACCTCTTCCCTCAAGGAATTAACAAAGGTTGAAATGACAGTGATGGACTGTAAGAAGAACAGGTGTGGAGTCAGGGCCCAAGGAGCCTGCAAGCATGGTTTTCTTTTTTATACATATATATTTAATTTCTTTATTGATTAAGTTATTACATATGTGTCCTTATCCCTACATTTACCTCCCCCCATTCTCCCCCCTCATGCAAGCATGGTTTTCCTCCCCAAATATATCCATTATCACAGGTACCCATTTTTGCTACATCTTACTTTTCAATGTTGAACATTCATTAAAATATGCATAAGTAGTAGCCCAGTGAGGTTTATTAAGAAAAATAAATGAAAGCTGACTGACTTTGGGATCCCAGGGATGTGGAGCGAGCAGAGCTTTAAAGAAACAGAAATGGAAACAAGAGGAACTAGGCCAGTTCCAGCAAGAGGCATAATGTGGTAGTTTTAAGTAACCGAGGATGGCGAAGGCAAGGGAAGAACCGGTGCAGGCTTCAGAGCGTGAGGATGGGGGATCTGAAGGGAAGCACGTTACAGCTTGTCTTGGCCTAGGCCCTAGGGATTATGCTTGGAAAACTTGCAAGGAAGGTCCTTGGCTCTTTTGTACACATAGTTGCCAAGAGAGGGTGCTGGTGGACCCAGAATAGCCAGGAAATAAAATAGAGACTGACAACATATTGGCCAGCAGGCAGAAGGAAGCCTGAGTCATGTTCATGATTGTCCCTGGAACATACTGTGGACTCCAACTGTGATTAACTATATATATAGCGAGTCATCTCTGAAGAGGACACATGAAGCGTCTGCCTTGGGCACATACTTATGGAATAAGGGAGTAAAAAAAGAAAAGACCTGGACTCCTGGGACTAAGTTAAAGAAAAGACAGAGAGATTAACCAAAGAACTTAAATACATATATGCATAACCAATGGACACAGACTATAGTGTGGTGAAGACCTGGGGTGAGGCAGGGGCTAAGAGGAGAGGAATAGACTGGGGGAGGGAATTGGGAGACATCTCTAATACTATCAACAATTTTAAAAAAATAGAAAAAGAAAAAGAAAAGACCTAGATTCCTCGGACTAAGTTAAAAAAAAAAAAGTACTTGAGTAATAGTGATAAAAGAGGGGAGAGGTCTAAGACAACAGATGTCATGTTGAAGGTTTGCAGGGCACCTAGGGTTTATTATTCATCAATTCTATTCCTGTATTTATTTATTCATTATTTAATATGCCGGTAACTTGGGGAAAGTAGGGAAGAAGACATGATTCATTGGTAGATGTTAAGCAGCTAATTATAAAAAATAAAATAATTGTTTTAAATTTTTGATGTAAGCACTGCACTGAGTGAAAGTTATGGGGTGCATTATAGAAGAATTTGACCTAATCTGGCAACCACGGGAGAATTCTCTGAGGAGGTGGCATGTTAGTTGCTTCAGGCCAGGTTGGAGAAGAACAGTTTTTCAGGAGAGGAAACAATGCATTGTACTTTTTCTTCCTGGCCCCCTTTGTAACTCACATTATGTAGCCATTTATTTACTTACTGGTTTACAACTCTGTCTCCCCATCTAGACTATTTGCCCCAAGAGATCAGGAGTTATATTGGTCTTGGTCACTGTAGCACACTCAGTGTCCAGCCCAGTGCCTGGCATGTATCAGGTACTCAGTAAAAATCTACTAGATGCACAGCATGTGTAGAAGCTCAGAAGTGAGAAGGAATTTGAAGCATTTGAGACTGAATGGAGGCTGGTGTGGGAGAGCATAGAGTGAGAAATGGAGGTGTTCAAAACAAGGATGTAGAAGTCATTCTGGACTCTGTGGGCCATGTGAAGGATGTGGGGATCTGTCCTAAGAACAGTGGGCAATGTGAAAATTATTAAGTAAAGAAGTGATGAGGGCCCTGACGGGTGGCTCAGTTGGTTGGACCACTGTCTTGTACACCAAAAGGTTGTGCGTTTGATTTCTGGTCAGGGCACATACTTAGGTTGCAGGTTTGATCCCTGGTTGAGGCTCATCTGGGAGGCAACTGATTGATGTTTCTCTCTCAAATCAATGTTTCTCTCTCCCTTCCTCTTTCTCTAAAAACAACAACAAAAAAACATATTTGCAATTTTAAAATATTATTTTAGCTCCAGTGTGACTAGTAAATTGAAAGAGTGGCCAATTAAGATGCTTATGTAGAGGTCCAGTTGAAACATGATGGTGTCTTGGATTAGGGAGATAGAAAGAAGTGGATGGATACAAGAGGTTAACTAAAAGTAAAGAAATCCAATTGAAAAATGGTCAAAAGATCTGTATAGACCAGTGATGGCGAACCTTTTAAGCTCAGCGTGTCAGCACTTTTGAAAAACCCTAACTTAACTCTGGTGCCGTGTCACATATAGAAATTTTTTGATATTTGCAACCATAGTAAAACAAAGATTTATATTTTTGATATTTATTTTATATATTTAAATGCCATTTAACAAAGAAAAATCAACCAAAAAAATGAGTTCTTGTGTCACCTCTGACACGCATGTCATAGGTTCGCCATCACTGGTATAGACATTTCTTCAAAGAAAATATGCAAATAGCCAATAAAGCACATGAAAAGATGCTCAACATTATTAGCCATCAAGGATATTCAAACCAAAACTACAATGAGATACCACTGCACAACCATTAGGATGGTGACACTAAAGAAGAGAGATCATAAAAGTGTTCACAATTATATGGAGAAATTGGAAGCTTCATACACAGCTGATCAGAATGTAAATGGTGCAGCCACTTTAGAAACAAGTCAGGCAGTTCTTCAGAAGAGTTACATTATCACACAGAAATTACACTCCTAGCTGCATATTCAAGATAAATGAAAACATATGTCCATACAAAAAGTTGTACACAAATGTTCATAACTGCATTATTTTAAAAATATTTTTTCATTAATTTCAGAGAGGAAGGGAGAGGGAGAGAGAGATAGAAACATCAATGATGAGAGAGAATAATTGTTCAGCTGCTTCCTGCAGGCCCTCTACTGGATGTGCCCTGACTGGGAATCAAACCATGACCTCCTGGTTCATAGATTGACACTCAACCACTGAGCCCCACTGGCCAGGCAACTACATTATTCATAATAACCCAAAGTGATAACAGTCCAAATGTTTATCAGCTGATGAGTGGATAAATAAAATATGGGGAGTAAATACCATTTAAAAATAAGAGTTTTCTATCATATTTCCCCCAAAGAACACTGACTTAGACAATCACAGACAAGAGAGCCTATGTGGAACTTTATGCATCTAGTGGTGAAGTTCCTGCACACTGAGATTCAAGGATAGTTCAATATTTGCAAATCAATAAAATGTGAAATTCCACATTAAGAGAAAGATAAAAATCATATGACTATCTCAATAGATGGAGAAAAAAATATTTGAAAAATTCAACATTGTTTCATGTTAAAACTCATGGTGACTGTAGTTAATAGTACTGTATTGCATATTTGAAAATTGCTAAGAGAATAGATCTTGAAAGTTCTCATCATAAGAAAAAAGTTGTAACTGTGCAGTGATGGATGTTAACTAGACTTGTTATTGTGATGACCATTTCTTGACATATTGATATATAAAATCATTATGTTGCACACCTGAAACAGATATAATTTATATCTCAATTTTTGAAACTCTAAAAAAATTGGATATAGAAGGAACATACCTGAATGTAGTAAAGGCCATATATGACAAAATCATCATACTCAACAATGATAGGTTGAAAACTTTAAGTTCAGGAATAAGGCAAGAGTGCCCACTCTCACCACTCTTATTTCACACCAGAGGCCCAGCGCGCACGGAAATGTGCGCGAGTAGCTCGCTTCTGCTTGCCTCAGCTGGCCACCCTGCCCATGGCTACTCATAGCTCGCTCCTCGCCCTCTGCCGCTCCTAGGTCTCTGCCGCTTGTAGCTCAGGCCCCGCTCGGCCCCACCCTCGACAAGAGCCGCTGCTTGTTTGGTCGTGATGGCGTTACGGCGTTAGAGCCACTGGCTTTTTATCTATATAGATAGTACTGAAAGTCCTAACCAAAACAATTAGGCAAGAAAAGAAAAAGAATAAAGACACCTAAATCAAAAAGGAGGAAGTAAAATTATCTTTGGATTCTCAAGATTCCACAAAAAGTCTTGTTAGAACTAATCAACAAATTCAATAAAGTTGCAGGTTACAAAATCAACATACAAAAAGTAGTTGGACTTCCATATACTGACAATGAAATATTGAAAAAAGAAATAAAGAAAATCGCATTTATAAGAGCTTTAAGAAAAGTAAAATACATGGGAGTGAATTTACCCAAAGGAGTGAAGGATCTCTACATTGAAAACTATAAGACTTTGATGAAAAAATTGAAGAAGACACAAACAAATGGAAAGATATTCATGTTCATAGATTGGAAAAATCGTTATTGTTATAATGCTTATAGTACCCAAAACAATCTGTAGATTAATCCAATCCCTTTCAAAATTCCAATGAAATTTCACAGAAATAGGAAAAAAAACCCTAAAAAATTCATATGGAACCACAAAAGACCCCAAATAGCCAAGTAATCTGTGCAAGAAAAACAAAGCTGGAAACAATGTACTTCCTTCAAACTATATTGCAAAGCTATAGTAATGAAAAATGGGCAAAGGATCTGCATAGACATATTTCCAAAGAAGACCTATAGATGGGAAACAGGTGGACCTATAAATGGGAAACAGAAGACCTATAAATGTGCTCAACACCACTAACTATCAGGAAAATAAAAATGACAATTAAATATTGCCTCACACCTGTTAGTATAAATATCATCAAAAAGATAGCGTGTTTATTGGAGAAAAGGGAATCCTTGTGCATTGTTGGTGGGGATGTACATTGGTGCGACCACTATAGAAAATAGTATGGAGGTTCCTAAAAAAATCAAAAAATAGAACTACTAAATCATCCAGTAATCCTATTTCTGAATCTAAATACTAAGGAAATGAACTCACTATCTTAAAGAGACACCTATATCCCCATACTCATTACAGCATTATTTAGAATAGCCAACACATGGGAACAACCTCTGTGTCCACTGATAGATGAATGGGTAAGAAAAAATGTGATATATATGTTTATTTCACATTTAGCCATAAAAGGAAGGAAATCCTGTCATTTTCAATAACATGGATGGACCTTAGGGCATTATGCTAAGTGAAATAAGTCAGAGAAAGACAAGTACTGCAGGAGTGGGCTAGAAGGGGTCAATGGGGGAAAAAGGGGATATATGTAATACTTTCAACAGTAAAGATTTTTTAAAAAAGAAAGACAAGTACTATGTAATCTTACTTATATGTGGAATCTAAAACCAAAATGACATCAGGAGAAATGGGCATAGGAAGCAGAGATGGGGAAGCATAGAAGAGAAAAGGAAAGCAATAAATTTGAATGCTTTAAAAGTTTGTCTCTAAGAGCCCTAGTAAAGTAGTTCCTCACATGGAGCCTCTATTAGGCCGCACAGTGTTTAGGCTGTGAGATAATCCCTTTACTAGCCATGGCATATTATATTTATTTATTTATTCAAACCACTGTCCGCTGAGAGGAATAATTCTGAGCTTGCCTGGAAGCGCTTCAACTTAAAGACCCTCGAATCTGCCATGTCGTTAGGGGACCAGCATGGCAGCCATTAGATTAATTTAATAGACTTTTATATGACACTTATCAACATTCATATAGTAGCAATATCATACAGAAATGTCAGCAGGGGAGGTACAGAGCATGTAACGAGTGAGACTGAGATCAGTGGGAAACCTCATGGATTGAAGGCTCCTGATCTGTGTGAAATAATAATAGCTCCCCCTGGGGTCCCAATGACATGGCAGATGAGAGGGTCTTTAAAGTTTAACTGCCCCCACTGGAGAAACTAGGCAGTTTCATGCCCAGGGTGAACAATCAGAGAAGGGATAAAGCACTCTTAGGCTGGCTCATGGATTAAAGAGAAATGTATTTCTGTGAGTGGCATATATGATAAGTTTGTTTTAGTTAATCCCTTTTTCTGTTGGAGGCCTGGGGGTGCTCTGTGATGCTTACATGACTGGCAGTGTCAGGGGCTCTTGGAGTGGAGCAGCAAGAATTGAGGTTGATGAGACAAGTGTAAGGGGAGGACCAAGTCCAGGGGTCCAGAGATGTCTGGGGGAGCCAATAGTGGGCAAAAGGAGAAGAAAGGCAGGAGGAGTCCGCAAAGGGTGAGTGAGGCTAACTTAGGATGACACCACCCCCACCCCCACCCCCACCCACCCCCAGCCAGCAGGACTTAGAGTGAAAATGGGACACTTAGTGAATGAAGACCAGTTGGAGGGACCCTGCAGAGGTTTAGGACCTGCCTGGTAAGAAATTGAGAATGAAAAATAGTTCAGGCCTGGAGTACAAAACAGAAAAGATTGATTCCTTCAGCAGCCACAGATCATTGATTCTTGAAGACCTCCCAGAGATCTTCTGGTTAAACCTGAGGTCCTTGGAGGTGACATGTGCCAGAACTATGAGGGGCAGGGGTCTTAGGGCTAGGCCTCCAATAGATTGCTTTCTATTCTGGGGGAGGATGAGGCTCCGGTTGTCCAAGTCAGCCCATGTTCGGATGAGTGTCAGACTGGCCCATTCGACTATAGACCCAGGCCACATTCTTAAATTTATTGGTGACAAGGTCTGATATTCTGATCTCCATCTGAACATGGATGGGGAGGATGAGTGCTATTTCTTGGGCTTTCTGAAACCCTATTATCTGTTGCATGGACCCAGAACCATGAGAAACTGACAAGGTTGAGCACGTGGAGAACAAAATAGCAGGTGGAAAGTGAGGCTTCCATGGTCTTGTTTTGGGTAGTGGTAAGCCCTAGGCTCAGGAAGCGCAGGGCATGTGGGATTCCTCTATGGGTGGGCGTTTCTCCTATGGAAACTGCTCACAGGGAGTGGCTGGTTTTGTGCCAGTATGGCTCTTAGTGAACACATGCTTTTCAGTGTGCTGCCACTCAACTGGAAAGCTGAGAGGCCCTGATTTGTGGGCAAGGCTGTGCCAGAAATTAGATCATTTTCGGCATGAGCAGGCAGAAAAATATTTGCTGCCTTTATTGTGTTTCTCAGCTGTGCCTGCAGGCAGAGACTTCAAACTGAAAAGAAAAGAAAAAAAAAGCTAAATTTTATGTATGCATCTGGAAATGTTAGCCATAATTATCTGGCTTGTCTATTGGCTCCAAACATGTGGTTTCATATTGACGCTGGGTTTGTTGATTATATAAGCTCTGACCATGGCTTTAGATGGCTACACCCACACAAGGGTGGTGGGTTTTGTTGGTAAACAGACATCCCCCCCTCAAGAAAAAGAAAAAGGAAGCACCTTTATTATAAAGAGACTCTGTCATTGTCTTGAGATGAGGCAGAGAAACAAATAACGCTATGGCACAGTTGAAGTCCAAGAGATAAATTTCAAAGACCCATGCCTGAAACTTTCTGTTTCTAGAAATCAGATTGCTTTAAAACTCAAGGGGAAACTAGAGTGGCATGAAAAATATGTACATTCTTACCTCCAGGACAGAAATATAGGAAGAATAAAAGTGAAATATAAGAGAGAAGGCTGATAAAGCTGGAGGAAGAGAGTTTTCCTTAGGAAAAAGATGGATATCTTTCATATACAGAAAGGAAGAAAATCTAGGTTTTCTCAGAGAAATGGGAAGAGGAGGTGCATACAGGCGTAATGACTCTTAACAAGGGAGTTAGGAAAGGGGGAGATGTTGTAATTTTCATAAGATCTAAAAACATGGATTGGGACCAGTGAAATCTAACAGGTGAAGAGTGGCAAAAGCAGTGACCGGAATGGCTTCCCCTCAGAAAGCTGAAATCCAGAAAAGCAGGGAGAAGCAGCCTCTGAGAGATGTCAATCGAGTCTACAGGAAAAGCTATCATCAGGGAGCCACCCTCGAAGATTGAGACAACTGTCCAAAGTCATTACATAATATGGGACAGATATAATATGGATTGATTAGAAAAATCAGCATCTAACATAAAAGTGTTATCGATGTGCATCAGTGATTATGCAAGGAAGCATAGGCAGGTTTTGCCTGTTACCTGTGGGTTCCTGACCAATAAATTTGCAGAATTACGACACTCAAGAAAGACCTAGCAAAGGTGTGGCCTACCAAGGGGAGTCAGGCAAGCCTGGGTGAGATGTCAGTCTGATGGGAGATAGCTCCTGGAGGGTATCATCATACTCGGGGAAGCTGGGGAGCGAGGGTGGGGGGGCAATGGCCATTTGAACAATAATTGCTTCTGTCAGTCTTACAACTTGCTGACTTTATGTCTCACTGTGGACGACCCAATGGGAGGAATATGTTAGAAAACACAGCAGGGGCCACAGGAGAGAGAAAGGAAGGAAGGAGGACACTTGAACACTGAAAAGGTGTTAGGTCTTCACAGAGGAGGGGAAAGGTGCAGCCGCAGATGTAGGTTAAATTGTTAAAACTCACTGAGAGAGGAGTGGGGGATGGGAGAATGGGACACTGGTGCACGCCCCTCTACTACAAGTACACACAAAGCAGAGAGCAACGGTCGTGGCTCCAGGAACCAGCCACACCCGAGGGAACTGCATCCTGAGAAGCATGTGGCAGAGATGAGGGTAAAGGAAACATTTCCAAAGTTGTTGCCAGTGTAGTACCCAGTGGATCGTGGTGGCAGAGAGATGACCCCAATGGCTACACGAAATTCAAGACTTTTATTCCAGAACTAGAGGCCTAGTGCACGTTTCGTGCACAGGTGAGGTCCCTTGGGGTGGCCTGTGGGGATTGGGCCCTAGCTTGTGTCCCCAGGCTCGAAGCTCCACAGCCCCGCCTGGCACCCTGTCATGGCCTGGCGCTGCCCCCTCACCTGCTCTACCATCCCACCTGTGGGGTGATTGGTTGGGGCTGGGCCCCCCCACCTGACTCCCTCAGCCCCTGGGAACTGGGTGGCAGCCCGCCCCCCACCGTTGCCGCTGGTTGCCATCTGTGGGGTGATCGGGCCCACGCTCACACCTGCCTTGGTCTGGCACCGTCCACTCACCTGCTCCACCATCCCACTGCAGTCCCGCTCTTATCAGGGCCCATTGGGGCTGGCAGCACCGCGTCACTTATGCCTGCCATGTTCCGCACCACCCCCTGGTGGTCAGAGCATGTCATAGCAAGCGGTTGAACTCGCGGTCGAACTCCCAGTTGAAAAATTTGCATATTAGACATTATATATATATATCTGTAAGCATAAGACATGTATCGCAGGGAAGCTGTGAATTATGGAAGGGTTCCCTATGTCACTCTTGCTCCCTGACCTCAGGATAATTTGGATGACCTAAGCATATGCATATACTTTCTCCTCTGCTTCTCTGTGGTTAGTAGGCTGGGAGGGACTCCCCTTTCTTTAATTTCCTATTGTATTCTCCCCACACTTTTCATCCAGAAATTCTTATTTGGCTATCCCTGCCCCATCATACATCATTTTCAGATTCCTAATAGATTTATGATTTAAGCATAGACAATGTCTAGTAAAAATGTGGAAAGCTCTTCATTTTCATTTTAACAGACATTTACTTGAATGTCTACTATGTACATTTCAGTGTCTCTGGCACTGTGTTAGGTGTCAGAGATAGTGAAATGGAAATCACAGTTCTTTTGTCAATAAGCTTGGGGGAAAAGAGTAAATGAAAAGGATTAGAAACTAGTACAATAAGTAGAATAGAAGTACAAACAGCTTACGACTTGTGTTCGCCAGGCTTAGGAGGGATGTAATGGACCCTAACTAGTCCAATTAGTTGAATTGCATACAAATGATCAAACTTCAGCTGCATATTCAATGTGTGCATGTCACTATTTCATACTTATACACAGTGTTCAGGACCCAATTGCTTACATTTGAATTTGCTTAAGATATGACAGTACCCTGCATGGAGGAGATGTTCTTGAAGCAGCTACTCTGGCCTTTCTCAGTCTCTCTCCATGAACACAGTGGCCAGTGACTGCAGGTCTAAAGAGCCATCATCAGCCTAATGAGTTGAAGCCCCCTTCAGTTTCCCTGAGTGGCATGATTTACACATGAGTAGCATGATTTACACATGTTTAAACTAACAGGAGACATGCATACAATCTTTGGATAACTGCCCTTGTGAAGCTTTATCATCTGGCTATCAAGACTCTTGCTGGCACTCCAGGAGACCTCCTGGAGTAGGTGACACATACACTGAGTCTTTATAGGCAATAACTAAGGACAGCCCGTCCACCACCCTTCCCTTCTCCTGGGACACCATTTTCCTCATGTCATCTCTGCGGGGCCTGCAGGAGCTGCCACATTCTAAAATACCACGGATGCTACGTCTCATGCATAAGAAAAAATGGAGGCACAGAGTGAAAATTACCTACCAAGGTCACACAGTGTAGTGCCAGGCCAGGACTTGAAGCCAGGCAGTCTGGCTCAAGAGCTAAACACTGTGCTTTTCTGCTTCTCAGCTCTAATGCTCTGGTCACAGGTGACTCACCAAGGGTTGATCCTTGTTTTCAGGGAAGGAGAAAAATTAAGCTGAGCCCCATGAGAGAGGCTAGCAGTCAGATTCAGAGTGCCAGCATGGTCAGTTTCTGGTGAGCGATCTCTGGCTTGTAGATGGCAGGAGAGAAACAAGCTCTGGCTTCTCTTCCTCTTCTTCTAAGAGCACTAATCCCATCTTGGGTGCCCATCCTCCTAACCTCATCGAAATCTAATTGTCTCCCAAAGGCTCTATCTCCTTATACCATCACGTTGGGGGTTAGAGCATCATTATGTAAATTTGGGGGGATTCAGCCAATAGCAAAAACCCAGTGCTGGGGGTTCCTCTATAGGTACTGGGTCCAAAAAAGCTTTTGTTCCTCAGAACGGTCATCTTGTCACAGAGCAGGATAGAGACAGCACACTGTGTCGGCTTGGCACAGGAGACAAAGGGCCTTTTCTCAGGACCTGACTAAAATGTCCCACTGACTCTAAGACTGAGTTGGGGTGGGGGATGGGTGAGATCAGCATGTATGTGTGTTGCGGGGAGAGAATATACTTTCTACTACTTTTACAAGGGAGGAGCAATGATTTGGGGTGGGCACCTGGAGGCATATCTTTCTCCTTCCCAGATCTAATCTCTTCAGTTTAGTCAAAATTAAAATAACCTAGCCTGAGGGAACATACATTCTGCAAGGCAGCCTACCCAAGAAATGAATGTTCTCTTTATCAGTTTTGCTGAAAGGAAGAATGGAGATTGGCACAAAAAGTGGACTTTGTAAGACAAGTAGAGGATGAGGAATTGGGGGTTTTCCTACATATACTTTGTGCAAAATTGGGGAGTGGGAATGGGAGCCATTGCATTGTGTTTCTCTGGAAACTCAGAGTCTGGACATGCCACTGTGACAGCTGACCATCCTTGGGCCAAAGGGTCTCTTCTTTAGGACTTTTTGGCCTTGGATGAGAAAGTTGGGATAGTCTTTCTAGTGACTGAAGCCATAGTATGAAAAATTCAAGGCAGTTGGATGACATATTGTCTCCTAGTCTATAAATGGATGGAGTGGAATAGAGAAGCAGGGGTTAGAGAAGGGTCAGGATGGGCCAAACTGTGTCCCTTCAAAATTCACATGTTGAAGTTCTAATCCCCACTGCCTCAGAATGTGACTGTCTTTGGAGATAAGGTGTTTAAAGAGGAGTTAATGTTGAATAATGTCATTAGAGTGGGCCCTAATCCTATATGACTGGTGTCCTTATAAGAAGAGATTCAGCCCAGGCTGGTTTGGCTCCATGGATGGAGCATCAGCCTGTGGACCAAAGGGTCTGGGGTTCAATTCCAGTCAGGATCACATGCCTGGGTGTGGGCTCAGTCCCCGATAAAAGGCATGCAGGAGGCAGCCAATTGGTGATTCTCTCTTATCGATGTTTCTATCTCTCTCTCCCTCTCCCTCCCTCTCTGAAACCAATTTGTGTGTGAGTGTGTGTGTGTGTGTGTGTGTGTGTCTATATATAATATATATATACTAGGGGCCCGGTGCACAAAATTCGTGCACTGGGTGTGGGGCGGGGGGGAGTGTCCCTCAGCCCAGCCTGCCCCCTCTCACATACTGGGAACCCTCAGGCATTGACCCCCATCACCCTCCAATCGCAGAATCGGCCCCTTGCCCAGGCCTGATGCCTCTGGCTGAGGCGTCTGGCCCGGGCAGCAGGGACCCACAGCTGCAGCGGCCCCGCGATCGTGGGCTCCGCTTTAGGCCCAGGCAAGGGGCCCCTAGCTCCTGGGACTGCCAGCTTCGACCGTGCCCAGCTCCCATCGCTGGCTCCACCCCTACTTCCTGCTATCACTGGCCAGGGCAGAAAAGGCACCTGATTCTCCGATCATGGCTGGGGGGCAGGGCAAAGGCGGCCCTGGGGCCGCCTTTGCCCTGCCCCCCAGTTCTTAGCTCCCCCCTGGGTTTCCGATCACTGTCAGTGGCAGGGGGCTTCTTCCTGCTTTCCCTTTCATCTCCCTGCATTGTGCCTACATATGCAAATTAGCCGCCATCTTGTTGGCAGTTAACTGCCAATCTTAGTTGGCAGTTAATTTGCATATAGCCCTGATTAGCCAATGAAAAGGGTATCGTCGTACGCCAATTACCATTTTTCTCTTTTATTAGTGTAGATATTATCTATCTATCTATCTATCTATCTATCTATCTATCTATCTATCTATCTATAAAAAGCCAGCGACCAGAACGCCATACCGACTGTAATGGCCAGTCGCTATGACGCCCACTGGGGCCAGCAAACTGGCCCAATCCGGGGGTGGGGCAGAATCTGCAGGGGGGAGCGGCCGCAGGAGGTTGATCAGCCTCTCCCACCCCAATCGGGGGGCAGGGCCTGCAGCCAATCACCTCCTCCCTCCCCCCCCCGCCCCCCTGCGGCCTTTTCTCCTGGCTGGCCCCGCCCCCGGTCAGCCTCCCCCACCCCATTGAGGGTGGGTGGCCGGCCAAACCCCCCCACGACCCCTCCCCCCCGGATGGCCCCATGCCTGATCACCCTCTCACCCCAATGGTGGGGGGGGAAGCTGGCCAACCTCCTGCAGCCCTGCTTCCTGGCCAGCACAGCCCCAGATGGGCCCCCACCACCCCAATCAGGGGCAGAGCTGGCTGGCCAACTGCCTGTGGCCCCTCTCCCCCAGCCGGCCCCACCCCCAATGGGCCCCCACCACCCCATTTGGGGGTGGGGCCAGTCAGCCCACTGCCCACAGCCCCTCCCCCTCGCCTGTCCCATCCCTGATGGGCCCCAACCACCCTAATTGACCCGTGCCTCCTACCCCCAGGCAGCTCTGTCCCTGATCAGTCCCCCCTCCCCCCCCACACACACACCAATTGAAGATGGGGCTGGCCAGCCAACCTCCACTGCCCCTCCCCCGGCCACTGACCCCTGATCGGTGCCCCTCCCATTCAGGGGCGGGGCGGCCAGCCCACCACCCATAGCCTCTCCCCATGGCCTGCCCTGCCCCCAGACAGCCCCCTCCCCAATCAGGGGCAGGGCCGCCGGCCAATCACCTGTGGCCCCTCCCCCAGCCAGCCTAACCCCGATCAGGGCAGGCCAGCCAGCCAACCTCCCACTGTCTCCTGTTCCCGATAGGCCTGGCCCCAATCTGCTGATCGGGACGGGCCAGCCGGACCCATCTTTGCACAAATTCGTGCACTGGGCCTCTAGTATATGTATATGTATATGTATGTGTATGTGTATGTGTATGTGTATGTGTATGTGTATGTGTATGTGTATGTGTATATGTGTATGATATTAGGACACAGACACCCATGGAGGGAAGACCATGTGAAGACACAGTGAATACAGCATCTATAAACCAAGGAGAAAGGTTTTCAGAAGAAGCTAATGCTACTAGCACCTTGATTTCAGACTTCCAGCCTCTAGAACTATGAGAAAATAAATTTCTGTTTTTTAAGCCACCAAAGCTGTGGTATGTTGCCATGACCATCCTAGAAAACTAATATAGCTTCTGATCCAAGCACATTTGTGTTCTTGGAAGACAATGTGTTACCTTGATGATAAGATCCTGCTTTAGCCAAGCGATTTTGAGTTGGATTTTTACCGTTACAACCAAAGCAGTCCTGACTGATGTAGTATTGATAAACAAGTAGAAGTCAGCCAGTGAAGGAAGGAGGCACACACTGAGGATGGAGCAGGAACCAGGTCATGGAGGGTCTTTGTCTTGTTCAGATAGGAGAGCTGACAGCCAGCAAGTCTTTCTGTCCTTGTTTTCCCAAAGCCCAAACCCTTGAGGTAAGTGGATTGGCTTATAGAGACAAAGTGTCTTGGCCAGGAGAAGGGGGGAAACTGGATGTATTCGTTTCCTAGGGCAGCAAGTTCTAAAACCCGTGTTCCTCAAAACAGAAAATATTGTCAGAGTACTGGAGGCTAGAAGTCCAATCAAGGTGCCGGCAGGGCTTGCTCTCTCTGATGGTTGCAGGGGAGAGACTTTTCTTGCCTCCTCAGCTATGGTGTTTGCTGGCAGCCCTTGGCTTTCCTTAGTTTGTAGATTCATCATTCCAGACACATGGCCGTCTTCACCTGCTCTTCCCCCTGTGCTTGACTGTCTCTGTGTCCAAATTTCCCCTTTTCATATTAGATTAGAGCCCACCCTAATGACCCAATTTTAACTTGGTTACTTCTATAAAGATCCTCTTTCAAAATAAGGTGACATTGTGAGATCTTTTTTTAGGGGACATAATTGAACCTGTAACACTGGACTTCCTCCTCTCCATACTGACTGGCTTCCTGGCATTGTGGAATAGACGGCAATAAGACCCAAGAGAGAAAGGCCTAGACCATGGGGCACCCAGGTAAAATGACCGTAGGCCATGCAGGACCTGAGTGGCCATGTCAACAGTGTCTCTTAATGCCAATGAAGTATGGACTGTGGTGGCTTCTTCATACATCCCCAGATGCCCTGGTGCCCTGTGGCACAAACAGTGGGGACAGTGTTTACCTCACATGGAAATGAGGTTTACCCTTAAAAGTTAGAGAGAGCATTAAAAAACCCATTATGTTTCTTGTATACCTAAGCATGTGAACAAGACTGATGCCCACTTCACCTGTGATTGACATTCCCCCACCACAGCTGTCCTTTCTATCTGTGCCTGTCTTTCCCTCCAGGTTGTCAAGAAGCCAGACACTGATCACTCCAGCAGCTATGTTTCCTAGAACATGTTATCACCCACCACTTGCTTTTTTTTTCTCCCCGAAAGATTTTTCTGTTCAATATAACCAAAATCTATACTGGTAAATGTTATATATATATAAAAAAAGCCTATTGCTTTTTTGAAAGGAACAGATGGTGAACCTGGGAAAATCTTCTGCTGGGTCACTTTATCTTTTTATTTCTCATCTTTCTCCTTTTAAAAAATAGAAAATATATTTTATTTGCTACATATCATAGGAGCAAAGGGAAATGATATATGGAAAAGAAATATGATTTCATAATCAGAGAAGGAATGGTGTTCAGTGATGAAAAACACGCAATAATTTTCTATAGTGAAAAGCAATTTCCTTCAAACCCGAGTCATAACTTCTTATCCTGATCACGTCGTTGTTTCCACATTTCCCCAGAAAAATAAACCCCAATTTCCTGACCTTGTTTAAAAAGTTTGATTTGGTGAATCTGCCACTCAGCTCTCCCAGAGCCATTGATTTGTGGGACAAAGCCTCATCCCAAAGCGTATCAGCAGCAGGAGGTGCCGGGGGCCCTGGCCTCAACCCTTTTCATGTCTAATTGGCTGTAGATCTCAGAGGGAAAATAAACAGTTTTGCTTAGCTCATTAGAAAACACAATTTTAAAAAAAATCATGTATGCATTCTTCAGTTATTCTTTTATCAAATACTGAGTGCCTACTCTAGGACAGGCACAAGGCTAGGAGCTGGGGACATAGTGCAGAGGATGGAGTTCCCATCTGGGAAGATAGGCATGAATGTTATATCACAGCCCAGGTGAATGTAAGAAAGGAGGTACCAGGGGTCATATGACTGTATAAAAGGGAAACTTCAGTTTGTCAGGGATTCAGGGAAGGTTTCTGAAAAGGACCGCTTATACTGCAATCTGAAAGACAAATAGGAGTTAACCAGGCACAGGCAGGCAGAGTGAGCATTCTAGACAGAGGATCAATATGTACAAGGCTGTGAGTTTGGAGGGAGCGCAGTGTATACAAAGGACTGAAAGTGGGGGGTACAGAATGGTCTGATGAGGCTGGAAAAGTGGACAGCCAGCATGCACAGGCAGACCATGATAAATACTTGTCTTTATCTTAAAGCAATGAGTGGGAAGTATGGTGTGTGTGTGTGTGTGTGTGTGTGTGTGTGTGTGTGTGTGTGTGTGCCTTCTGAAGCTCCAGGATTGCCTCTATGGGATAAGTTTTTATTAAAAAGACAAATAGATATGTAGATTAGCTGGGCAGATGCACATCAAAATGTTGTCTCTGGGTTATGGGATTTGCAGGAACTTTTGATTTTGGGGGTGGGTACATTTTATATTTTCCAAGTATGGGGGAATAATTTTTTAAGAGCTTCCTAAACATACAACCGAGGGTAGGAAGTGTCATAGGCATGTCACCAGGAATGCAGGGCCTTTCTCTTTGGGAATGGGGTAGGATGGGGTCAGGCTGCTGTGAGGGCCAGGGCTGAAGAGGAATACAGAGAAGGAAGGGGCTGGGACTGAACTGTAGCCCCCAAGCTCACATGCTGACACCCTAACCTCCAGAGAGGATGTATTTGGAGTAAGGAAGAAATTAAGGTTAATGGGGTCACAAGGGTGGATCCCTAATCTGTTAGGATTCAAGTTCCTGTAAGAACAGACACAAGGGTGCTTGCTCTCACTCTGCCATGTGAGGACACAGCAAATAGATGGCCAACTACACACCAGAAGCTGGAAACTGAATCGGCCGGCACCTTGATCATGGACTTCCGGCCTCCAGAACTGTGAGGAATGATGTCTGTTGTGTAAGCCACCCAGGCTGTGGTGTGCATTATGGTGGCCCGAGCAGACTGAGATGTGGCACTGTTTCTCCAGGAAGACTTCATAGAGAAGAAGAAATGGCAGTTGCACCTTTTCAATTTTATTACATTTCAAGTTATCCGTGTTCCTTTCATGAGGGAAAAAATTATGTTACCATCCTAACAACTACCAAAGAAATGAATGGATCCCAGTAAGAAGTACTTAAAGCACATAAGTGTGTCCAAATGTACATCCATGTGCATGTAATAGTGGGCGGACAGAAACATTGGCTTCCAAACAAGATTTGAGCCAAGTTCTATCCATCGAGATGGAAACGAACAGAGATTTTGCATTGTGCTCTACGTGGAAGGATCTTGACACCCAGAGTCTGGGAGGCAAAGAACTTGATTCTGTAGGGGGGGGGCGGGGGGCGGGGGGGGGCAACATTACAGGGCATTACAGGCAGAAGCAGAGTGTGTCGAAGGGAGTGGGGTTAAAATGAAATTCTGAAGAATGAGTAGGAGTTCATGGAGCAGATGAAGAGAGGGAGAGAGAGAGAGAGAGAGAGAGAGAGAGAGAGAGAGAGAGAGAGAGAGAGAGAGGAAGACAGAGAGAGAGAGTGTGTGCGTGAGCACTCCTATAAGCTCATGAAGGCAGCAAGTGTGTATTTTTGATTTTTGTCCTCTGTGCCTGGTACCTAGCTGATGTTCAAAGTAGTTTGTGGAGTGGATGGGTAGAGGGACATGGAGGGCAGAAGAAGCAGTATGTGCAAAGGCACTGGAGCCAGAAACAGCATGAGTTATTTGGCAAATTCCCAGTTGTTGGATATTGTTGGAGCTGAGGATGTCTGTGTGGGAGTGGGTGTGGGCAGTGTGGAAGGGCAGGAGGGCGGCGGCGTAGAGGGGAGTGGAGTGCAGAGATGTGGCTGGAGAGGTAAACTGCAAACGGTCATGCAGGGCTTTGTATGCTGCACTTGGAGGTCTGCACTGAGTTCTGTCGGTAGTGGCATCATAGGTTTGTTTGCAGGTCATGGAATCAGGGTGGTAACCCAGATCTCGGGCTCCTCCATTCCATCCAACATTCTTCCCTTTATCCATCTTTACCTGTGACTTTGCAGGGAGGTTCCTGGCCCCAGAGGGCAGGGCCAGGCATGGTGATATATCTGGACCAATGCTTGGTCCTCAGGCAGAGCTATAAAGGGTCAAGCTGTCTGCCCTTTCTCTTAAACTTGCCACTCCTCACTGCCTCGACAGCTGCTTTCTGAGGGGCACACACCAGTTTAGGGTTTGATTGTAGGAAACTGGAGAAGCTCTGAGGTAGGTCTGAGGCGGGGAGGTGAGCCCCAAGAAGTACCTTCTCGTCCTGCAGGGAGGTTGTGTAGTGCAATAGCCAGGAGGGAGGCTGGCATCCTGCCTCTTCGGAGCCAGTGGGAGACACTGAAGAACAGCAGGGAAGACTGGCTGAGAAAGTTGGGGGATTATAAGAGGGTTGAGAGTTTCACAGAGCAACACAGAAGATGGGCTTTTGTGTGTTGGGCAATGAAGACGGGATGACAGTGACAGGCTGTTCTGAAGGAGGGCAATACCATTGGCTTGTCAAGTCCATTGGCTGTTACCTGTCTGCCTTTGTGACACCTGCACACCGCCCCCCGCCACCCCCCCGCCCCCCCGCCCAGTGCACCAGTCATCATCCATAACCAGCTTCCACCTTCACCTCCCGATCCCAGCCCAGCAAAAACACTAATAGGAGACTTCTCACCATAAATGCCCCACACAGTGTAAAATCCCCAGCCCCACTGCTGGGCCATAAGGTGCCTTGTGCAAACTAGGTAGAGACACCTCCTCTCTGGACACTCAACAGCCACCTGCTGTAAACAGCCTTCATCACCACACTTTCCTGTCCCTCAGTGCTCCCCCACTGCGTCAGCCTTCTTACATTGTAAGTCCCCTGTCCAAAAGACACACTCTCAGAATCCTGCGAACAGAGAGGTCCAAGATTAAAACATGAGCAGGTGCATGTTTAAAGTACAATTTCAAGACTGCATGGGGAGAGATTGCATGTGAAACAGAAAAAGCCCAAATCAAAGTGATGTTTCCACTCTCTCCTCATCTCTGTCCTGAGCCATCCATGTCTCCGAGCCTCGAACCGGTTGCTTCGGTGGGATTCACTCTGCAGGCTACAGATGGTTCCTGCTTCATACATATTTCATCTGTTTGAGTGTATGTGGTTTAGGGTGAATAAAAACAAAGTGATTTTTTTGTGTCTCCAGCTTTGCCTTCAATATTTAGAGATTGCATTTCCACCAAAGCCTCCGAGATGTAACTAAATGCAGACAGTCCCTGCCAACGGGCATTGGAGCTCTCTGTGGAGAGGGGGCTCAAGGTTGTAGATTCCCATTAGCAAATTGGCATCTCATCCTCTCTTCTCCCCAATGGGCCCTTGGATGAAGCTGAAATGCCAAGTTATTTCCCCAGAGAAATGTTTCCCTCACAGAGTACATTCCAGTCAGACAGGTCACATGTCCCCAACTGTGACCAACTATCTCCCCACCCCACTCTGTGCACAGCAACTGACATCAGATGAGCTCATCACATGCACAAGTGCCGAGGCCATAAATCTTTCAAAAGATTAAATGGAAGCTCCAAATCAGGCACCAAAGTGGGGGTTAGAAAATATGGTCAATGACAAAGACAAAGGCTGTTCAGATTCCCTGTAAGATTAAGAAACTATCAGAAGGGGCCAGAAGTCCTGTAGCCAGGCTGGCCTCTCTCATTCAGATCTTCTGACGGTGCTTATCTGACCCTTTTGGTCTCCCAAGGAGATTAAAAAAGGGTAGTTAAAGAGAAATGGTCACTTCAAACATCTTTGTTTCCACAGATATCTCAGATCAGAAGGAGTCAGATCTGATCATGTCACCCTACTGCTTAAAATCAGATGGCTCCTGGGCTCACAGGAAAACAGCGCATGTTTCTTAGCACGCAAATCTCTTGCGAATTGTTCTCATCGTGCTTTCCTGGCCCTCCTTGCTGGCTGCTTCCATGCACCTGAATTATATTTGAGTACTGGGAACTCCCATGCATTTTGACGCCACAGGTCTTTGCTTGTGCTGTTCATCTTTTGGAATGCCATTCCACCAGGTGTGCTTGGTCTCCTCGGCTCCTGCTTCATGCCCAGCTCCCCCAGGAGGAACGCCCCCTGCAGGAGAATCAGTGCTTGCATGTCTGTGTTATAAAAGTCTTCGTAAATTTATTATAATATTATCAGGTGGTATTATTACTGTTTGCTCACACATCGGTGTGTTTGCTGGACTCTGAGCCTTAGTCTTAATATCTCAGCATATTTTTTGAAACCCTGGCACACAGCTGGAGCTCCATGGACATTTGAATGGAATAGAATGGGGTTCATCTTAGAGAAGAGATGGAATACCAAATCTGTGTGTGACTGATAAGATCCAGTGGCAAGTTCTGACAGGATTTAGAGTAGTTTACACAGAAGAAATTAACTGTAGACTTCTTAGGAGAGCAAAACTATACTCTTTTACTTGAATATTTACTTGTCCTATTCATTCATTCAACAATTGCTTCTGTAAGGCCTGCTACAATGTGCTAGATACCCAGGATTTAGCAGCAAGCAAAAATAGAAAAACATTTCTGGCTTTGTGGAATTTGTATTTTAGAACTCAGAGCATACCCAACGGGTGGGTTCTGTATTCATTCCCCACTTTCATCACTTACTAGCTGTGTGATCATGGGAAAATTACTTAACCTTTCTGTGCCTCCATTTTCTTTGTAAAATAAAGATAAATAATAGTGCCTACCACATAGGGCTCTTGCAAAGATAAATAAGTTAATACATGCAAAGCACTTAGAATAATGCTTGGCCTGTAGTATATATTCAACAGACGTTAATTATAGTTCATTTTACAGCTGAGAAATCAGAGGGACAGACTCTACATTGGGGTGTTGCTCTAATCTCTCACTTAGGGTACCCCCAAAACAAATTAGTCTATAAATAGCTGTGTGCGCTCTGTCATCTTCCTGTATCTTCCATCTGGAACTCTACCCTCCATCCCATTACACCTTTTGTCTCACCTTGTTCTTTGAACTCTTATTTGTCCTTAAGGTCTTAGCTTAGAATTGTTCTGGCTGGGAAGCCCACACATATAGAAATGAGAGCTATTGAAATGAAATGAAGTTGGGGTTCACTGCAGATTGTTCGTCTAGGTAAACATCTTGACATTATATTTAGAGGAGAATTATTCAGATGAGCTCTCTACTGTGCATCGATCTCACTGCTCAACTTCATGTTCTCCAGATATAGCCAGAGAGAAAGGCAGCTTTGGTAGGAATGGAGATTATCTCTCCTGAGCACTCAGAGAAGGGTCCTGTCACTTACTACCTGTGTGTCCTTGAGTAAGTTTCTCCCTATCTTAGTCTTACCATCTGCAGAATAGGAGCTGGTTACACAAAGAAATGCCTCATTAAATCAAAGCCAGAATTAAATAGGACAATTATGCAAAGTCTTCCTACAGTGCCTGGAATATAGTCAACATTCAATAAATGACAATAATTCTTATTTAATAACCCACAGTTTCACTTTCCATTGTTTGTTTCCCGTGGCTTCAGTTATCCGGGGCCAACCATGGCCTGAAAACATTACATGGAAAACTCCAGAAGTAAGCAATTCATCAGTTTTAAGTTGTGCACTATGCTGAGTAGTGTGATGAAATCTTGCTTCGTCCCACTGCAGCCCACCCTTTGTCCAGAGTCTCCAGAATGCTGTTACCCACCCAGTAGTCACTTAGCAGCTGTCTCGGTTATCAGATTGACTGTTGAGTTACCGCAGTACTTGTGCTCAAAGAACCCTTATTTTACTTAATAATGGCCCCGAAGCCATTCACATAACTTTTATTACGTTATAGTGTTTTAATTGTTCTATTGTGTTATTACTGTTGGTAATCTCTTACTAGTCTCTAGTATAAACTAAACTTTATCATAGGTATGTGCATATAGGGAAAAACTAGTGTATATAAGACTAGGTACTATCTGAGGTTTCGGACATCCTCTGGGGGTCTTGGAACGTATCCGCTATGGATAAAGGGGAAGTGCCGTATTATTGTTCGATGAGTCTAGGTTGTCTAATCTATGATGTTGGGTTTCCATGCCAACCCTGGAAAGGAGGAAGCATTGCAGCAAATATCGTCCTTAATGTGAATTGCTTCCTTAACCATTATCAAAGACTTTACAAAACTGACATATCTACAGCATTCTACCAGGAATTATTTTCTTCCAATAAATATTTGAGGATATAGGAAGAGATCAGTAGGGTCTACTGCAATAACAATCTCTAAATCTCATGTTTTGTACATACTGAGGGGACTCTGCCCATTAATGCCACGCAGTGATCGTGAGGACGGGGCAGTCATCACCTGAAATGTTGCTGCCCATGGCCAGAGGGAAAAGAGAGCTGTAGGTGGTTTCACACCAGCAAATAAGCACTTCAGCCTGGAAGTGGCACTCATCACTGTGCCTACCATTCGTGGAGCACATGGCCCGCCTGCCCGACCCATGCCCATGGGAGCTGGCAGTGAAATTCAAAGAGTGGGGGGAATTCCAGTGCAATTCCAGGAAGGCCAGATGTTACCAACTCCATGCAAAGCACTGTGCTAGCCCCCGTAGAAGATAGACTAATACATAAACTATGACCTTGGTCCTCAGGTGACCTACAACCTGGCAGGAGAGGTAAGTGATAGAAAAAGGCAGAATAAAACAGATACTACTTCTGCTCTTCCAGCAGCATTCCACAGAGCCTAGAGGACAAGCAGAGTGATTAATTCTCACAGCACTGCTTTGGACACTAAAGAAATTCATTACCGGGCGCCTGGCAGGGACTGTAAAGATGTTATTTGAGAGATGAGAACCAGAGTAGCAATATCTCGTCATTTTTTAAGTTCTAGTGAAGGCTGTCATCATCATTTATTTAAACATCTATCTGTCTGTGTGATGTGATGTGCCAAACAAGCAGTAGATGTGGTCTTGCCCTTGGGGAGATCTTGGGAACTAGGGAGCCACAGCCAGATCCAGCATGGCAGAGAGGAGGGGTGAGACACACCTGGACACGCTCACAGTTGATAGGATGCGCCTCACACACAATGCAAGCCTTTCAGCCACCGACAGTTATTGGCACTACTTCAGTGCAAGCAGCATGGGAAACAGAGGAAGCCTGGGCCCTACTCTCAAGGTGCTTGTATTATATTTAGAGAGATAACACAGAGATGCATGGAAATACCACAATTCAAATATAGTAGGAGCTAGACCTCCATGAGTGATCCAAACCTGTTGTAGAGCATCTGAGGAGAGACAGACCCCTGCCCGCCCCCCTGCCCCTGGAGAGAAGTCCAGGAGCACAAATGGAGGAGACAGTCTCCCTCCCACCCCCACCCGCCTTGAGCAAGGGAGAGTTTTTGGTTGGCAGAGAAAAGCGATGGCATGGGAAATGGCAGAGGTGGTCGGGAAGGAGAGTGAAAAGTCTGCGTAGAATTTAGCTGGAGCGAGGGGTTTTATGTAGATAAGCTGTAATCAGAAAGGAAGGGAGGTGGGAAACATTGTCGTTTATGGGGTTGAATTTATCTACAGGGTAGTGAGGGCTCTTTGAAAGGATGTGAACTAATATTTATGAAGCACAAATCATTTAAGGTTCAGCCTGTGTCAGACACCTTACATATGTTAGTATACAGTTGACCCTAAACAATATGGGGGCTAGAGGCACTGACCTGCCCACTCAGCTGAAAATCTGCATGTAATTTTTGAGTCCCTAAAACCTTAAGTTGTTTCTCGGTATCACAAGGATTCCTTCCAGGACCCCCCGTGGATACCACAATCCACAAATGCTCACTCCCCTATATAAAATGGTGTAGATCCGTGCATACAGTAGGCCTTCCACATTTGTGAACTCCCAACCATGGGTTGAAAATAGTACAGGTATTTTTGAAAAAATAAATAGCATATAAATAGACTGGGGCTGTTCAAACACGTGTTGCTCAAAGGTCAACTGTGTTTTATCTCAGAGGTTAGCAGGTGTATACAGGAGGAAACCAAGGCTCAGAAGTCAACTGGTAATAAGTTGCAGAGGTGAGGGTCACACATCATTAAACCTCATGCCTCTTCTATCACATTACACTGACTGTCTGTGAGGAATGTGGGGTAAGGACATGACAATTACACGACACATTTAGAAGATCAAGCGGACTGTGCTGTAGACAATGGATGAGGGAAGGACTGGTGATAGGGAAATTGATAAGGAGGTGATTCTAAAAATCAAAAGTTTGGTAAGAGCCTGAACTGATACAATGACAAGGACGTGGGTGTTACCATGAACTGTAGGGAAGTCACAAGAAACTGCCAAATTGGGAGGAAAGATGGCGGTTTTGATTATAGACATTCTGGGTCTGAAGAAGACCAATAACCAGGTTGGTAGTTGGTATAATGAGACCAGGTTAATGAGGTGTTAATGGTTAGAAGCACTGCTTTGAGCCTTAGGTAGCCTCAGTTTCCCCCTGACAGGACTGCTGTCAGGATTAGATGAGGACATGCATGCAGTGCATTGAACACAGTGTCCAAGAAATGGCCAGAGCACCTGAGCGGTGGTGGCTGACATTTTATTTCAGAGAGGCGTCAGTCTTTCCTCCAGGGGGTGTCTTCCTTGGCTGGGAATGCCAGCAGTGAGATGTCTGCTGGTCCCTGGAAGGTCTGCCTGTAGCTGCCATCATGACAGTCTGACTGATGCTCTTGGGTTTGACCACTTGGACACTTCACCTGCCATTCTGCACTGCCCTCCTCCCCTTGGGGTCCTCCATGGTTCAGGAGGAGGCTGGCCTGCCCTGTAGTGTGGTGAGCATGGGGTCTCTGGGTTTCCTGAGAGAGGAAAACACGGTATCTACCTTTCCCATCCCATCCACTGTGCTTAGGGTGCTGGTGAGCCTCTTCTGTACAAATGACACTGTCCTCATGTGGAGTCATTACATGGTCTATACCAAGCGAGTGTTTGAGAAGAGAGACCCTCAAACACCAACCACCATCACCACAAGGTCATGTAAACACTCCCTGTTCTTATCATGCATCAGTATTATCTGGTGCTGGAGAATTTCATAAACAAACTTGGATTGCAATAAAAAAAAGAGTCCTACACTAGGCAGGCAATCAAATTTCTACATCGTAGAAGCCGCAACGAATTACATGCATAGTAACCAGGTTTGTCCTCATAAGAATCACTCTGCCACCCTTAAACTCATCACAAAAAGATCTATATTAAAAATCAGCATCATGATGTCTATAAAAGATTGAAGTGAAAAAATGTTATGTTGAATCTGATTCTCATAGGGCCTAAGGCAACCCTAACTTGAGGCAAGGCTCCCATGAATGTCAGGGTAATAAGAGGGCCCATCCAGCTGGTTATTTAATAAAATTGAATGCCTAAAACTATATGCACTGAATATAACCCTTTGGAAGCTGAAGAATCAATGAGTGAGTTGGTAACTTCCCTCATGGAGGTTAGTTACCATCTTGACCTCCGGACAGGCCCACCTTGAGAAGACGGTCTTGGGACACGCTGTGGGGCCCATCTGTCACTGGCAGCCAGAAGGCACAGCCTCACCAAGATCATTTTCTGAACTGCACCAGTAAGTGCGGAGGAAACGATGGCATGATGAATTCCTGTGAAAGTCTCAGCTTCGTGGAATATGAAAGCTAGAATATAGTAGAGACAGAGGAAGAAATCGGTGCCTAGAAGGTTGCAATGACCTGTCAAACATCAAAGTTCAACTTCTAAGGGTCTCAGTCCCCTAATCTACAAAACAGGGGTGACAAATCGGGATGAAATGAGATTGCTTCTATTTATAAATAGAAGGACTTCTCTTCTGAGCATCGCCTGGACCTGCCTGCCTTCCAGAGCAGTGGTGCCGACACTCTCCCAGTGCCCCTCACCTCCTCTGATGGGTCATTCAGGGATGCTCACTGCCTCCCCTGTACCTCCTAGCCATCCTCCTCCATGAAATAAAGATGTCTGTGTGCTAGAGTTTGGGTTTACACCCACTGCTCTGGGGGTCAATGAGCCTGAACCAAACCCACTTGTCCCCATGGGGCCCATTTGTAATGGGGATAGAGCTGGACCAGCTACTCTAGAGGACAACATGCACAGGACAGAGGCATGGCAGTGCCCTGGGCACACTCTCAGGGCGCCCCAGGTTGCACTCTCAGAGTTCCACTGGCAGGGACAGCCTCCTCCACAATCCCCTCCCCACCATTGCCTTTGAGGTGCACTCTTCCCTAAAACCAAGCAGTGGGAGTGGGCATGGCCAGGATGGGAATGAGGTTCTGAGGTGGGGAAGCCTGAGGGCTGGTGAGACTAGATGAGTGTTTTATTCCTTCCATGACTCTTTAGAAAAAGGAGGCCTGTACCACAGAGCCTTTGATAAGGTCACGTATGCAAACTTGTATTTCCAGAATAGCTCAAGTGTGATCAGAGTTCACACCAAATCCCCACACCTCCTGGCTGACCCTCTGACCTGGTTCATAAGGCCAGGGCTTCCCGCCTTCCTGATCACAGGCAGGGATGAGGCCAGTTCCTGAGGGCAGTGCCTCCATGCCGGATACAGCCCCATCTCCAGCCTGTAGGAGCACAGGGCAGTGTGGGAGACCCCTCTCCCAAGCTCCACCTTTGTGAACAATACTTATACCAACAGGAGAAAGAGATGCTGGTCCCCATCCTCACCCTGGCCCTGGCAGAGGGAGCTGCCCCCCACAGTGTCCAGTGATCGTGTCTTAGGACTCCTCCTCATCCCTGTCCCAGTTGTATGGGCCACGCAGTCCAGTGGCCACATCAGCGTGGGTTGTGGACTGGAAGCCCCACCCTCTGAGCCTTCCTGTCTGGTGCTGCCTTCCATCCTCAGACAGGGAAACGGTAGAGGGGAACTCTTTTGTCCTCCAACTTGCTGGTGGGGCCATGGGAAACTTCATAATGTTTGAACAAAATGCTGGGTTACGGTGAGTAAAAGCAGAACAAAATATTTGGATTTGAGTTTACCTCAGAAAATGTATGACCTGGGGCTGCCAGATCTTTTTTCCTAACCTGACAACTTTCCCAGAAGGCCTTGCTGTTATCAGGTGGGAGATGGGCTTCCAGAACTAGGATTGGGGAGCTCACATCTTTTCCTTGTCACTGTTGCCCACAGTTATTGTCACCCCAGCTGGACCAGAAAAGGGAGAGAAGCCGAGACAAGGGGAGATAATTTGTGTGCACCATGAGGCAAGTGAATATGGTATAAATAAATTCCATCAAAATTAGTTTAATTAACAGACACATCTTTGCACATTCTCCTCAGATATCAGAATTACAGTTCTGTCAAGATTGGTGTAAGATTTTCTTCTTCCTTCCCTTGTTTTCTTAATGTTAGAGCATGCCTTGGACAGTTGCAATTGTCAGAAGTCAGCAAGGATGGAGATTAAAAGGTAAAGTGTATCCTGGAGATAGAAGATGGTCCCACCTGATGCCCTAAGACAGTGATGGAGAACCTATGACACGCGTGTCAGAGGTGACACGCGAACTCATTTTTTTGGTTGATTTTTCTTTGTTAAATGGCATTTAAATATATAAAATAAATATCAAAAATATAAGTCTTTGTTTTACTATGTTTGCAAATATCAAAAAATTTCTATATGTGACATGGCACCAGAGTTAAGTTAGGGTTTTTCAAAATGCTGGCACGCCGAGCTCAAAAGGTTCACCATCACTGCCCTAAGACATACTATGCCCCTGCCTTGTGGCCCACACACAGCAAAAACTGAATTGTTTAATCAGAATTCAGTGAGACCCTAATATGAGAATGTACTCGGGGATGGGGGGAGTTTGGCCTGTGCAGAGAGCAGGGGCTTTGGAATAGCCTATAGCTGTGTAACTTGGGCGAGTTATCTAATGTGGTTGAGCATCCATTTCCTCCTCTGTAAAACAGAGTTAATTATCATAGTTACTACGTCACAGGATTCCTGTATGGATTTGAGAGTTTATAAAGTGTTTATAACAGTCTCTGGCAATTAAACGAGAACTTAACACACAGTTGTTGTGATTCTTTATGTCTGTGCTAGGAAAGAAAATGATGGTGGGGACATTGTCCCCACTCTGTCGAAGATGCAGAAGAACTTGATGTGCTTGGAGAGGAGTAGCAGGGTGCCGAGTGAGTAGGACATGAGCAATGGGGGAAGGAGGCAGGGTCACACAAGGCTGACTTTGGATTTATCTTGTAAGCAATGAAAAGCCTCTAACACTTGAGGCACTTGGAAATTTAGAGAGTGGAGTCAGAAGAGACAGGAGGTAGGTATGGGCCACATGTATGAGGCGAGGAAGCAATGAAAATAACCTTGAGAGAAACTTGGCAATGGAGAGGGAAAGTCAGGGACAGATTCCAAGACTTCTGGCTGTTACTTGGGATGCTCCGCTGGAATGTCAGCTCCATGAGGGCAAGGGTCTTGTTTGTACACTGATGTATCTCAAGTACCTAAAACAGTGTCTGGCACAGAGTAGATGCTCAATAAGTGTTGAATGAGTGAGTGCATGGTGGTGGTATTAACTAAGGAAGGAAATGCAGGGGGAATAGCAAATTTGAAGGTGAAAATAATGAGTTTTTTTCTGGATATGTTGGATTTGAGTGGCCTATGGGACATTCCAGTAAATGGGTCCCATGTGGAAAATGGAAATTTGGGATGAATACTCAGAAAGCTGTACTGGAGTGGAGTTTTGGAAGTTTGGCCCACAGGAGATTGTCAAAGTCATGGAATGGCTGAGTGGGGATGTCATCAGAAAGCCAGCAAGTGGTAGGGATGGAAGCAGTATGACAGCTCCCAGTTCCTTCTCTGGTGACCATTTTCCACTTCCTTTTCCCAAATAATAGCAAATGATTCCAAGTAATTTTAATTAAATGCAAAATCAAATAGGTGCATTCATGCAGTACTTCTGAGTGACGCCTCCTTTTCCAATTTATAATGTCCTTGCTCAGCAATAATGTCACCAACTTAAAACTCAGATTGAAACATAGAAATCTTCAAGTTCTAATAATATTGTTTGCTTTCTCACATTGCTCCCATGTGCTAATTTTAGGTTATTCCTGTAGCTATTCAGGGTGCTCTTGACCACACGATTTGGGAACAAGTTGTCACCTCAGAAAACTTTAAATTGGGTGCGTTCTTGTCTCTGCATCGGTGAAAACTTCATGTTTCTTAAATATCATTTTTCTAAACTTTAGATATGCAAACTTAGAGTGAAACTCCCAAAGGCAGTGATTTCTTTTTACAGGCCTGATTAGATTTGTGTAAATCATTTGGTCAGCTCAGACAGTTGTATTAAAATCTTTTAACAAATGATGGAAACCAGAACGTGCTATCTAAAGTATACATCCTTTCCTGATGTTTGGGGAAGCCAATGGCACATTCTTCATACGCAAGACCCTCATTCTCAGGATGGTTACATATGGATAATCAAGTGCTGGTTACGCATCTTTCTGTAAACCCGGCCTTCCGTAGCCCAGCCGCTCGGCCGAGGCATGGCCCCAGGAAGGTTGCCCAGAGTCGCAGACCTGCATAGTATTTGATTTATGTAGCACAGTTTTCCTGTTCGTATAAATATTTTAAGTTGGAAAAAAGCCTTTTGTTATTTTTTCTCCCTGCCTAAGAAATACTTCCATGAACTCTTCCCATAACAGAGCCACTCTCTGACTTGAGTGACTTTGCCTCAGGTGACAAAGAAATAGCTTCTTGGCACTGTTGGTTTTCTACAATTATTTAAAAAAAAAAACGGTGAGAGAATAGGCAGAGCCACACCACTCTTAAGCGAATAGAAAAGTTCCTCATTTCCTATAAACTGTTCATCCTTTCTCCTTGCCAGTTCCGGATGTGGGAAAAGATTAACAATAGCATTAGTAAGAAAGCAAGTACACTCATCACATCATCAATCCCAAAGAGCCCAACTTTTTTGAAATGTTTTAATTTCCTTTCCATTGTGGTCTGGTGCAACCTGTAATTTGCATTTTTATTCAAGAATTGCTTCTTCTAGGAAGACTTCTATGACTAATTCCAGCCCATAAGGTCTCTTCCTTCCAGTAATGCATGCGTGTGTGTGTGTGTGTGTGTGTGTGTGTGTGACTTGCCTTTCCCCCCCCCTTTACCCTTCTATATTATTTTCTATTTGCTTATTCAGATATTTGCCTTCTTCATGCCCCTCACTGATCTACAAAATCCCCCAGAACAAGGATTATATCTTCTTGTTCTTTCGTTTTCCATTTCAAAGCATCTAGCCATAGATTAGGCATCAAAGGAGTGTTGAATCAGCGCTTATGGATGAATTGATGTTAGGACAAAAAAATTGAGATGCCAGAATCTAGGGGTCATACCCCTTCCTCTTGTCTAATACATTTTGCTCTGCGATTATTATCCTAGGCTTCAATGGGGATCTATTAACCCTCTGAAATTGTAACAAAAGTTTAATGAAATTGTGCGTGTGTGTGTTTGTGTCTGCGCGTGCGCGCAATTCTCTGGGGACAAAATCTTTAGTGGTCACCTGATTCGGTGGGGTCCAATATCCCCAAAGGCTGGATCAATGAGTGTCTCCATCCTCTTGGTGATAGAAAATGAACAGTACAAGGATCCAGTGCTTATCCAGACTCAGTCGGGGGCTTTCCAGACATGAGGAATTTTACCGTTAAACACCAAAGAATTTGTATGAATATATGCATCATCCATGGACACAGACTATAGTGTGCTGAAGGCCTGGGGCGGGGGTTGACCAGAGATCAAAGGCCAACTTAGCTGGGAGACTCTGGGGTTTTAGTACACATGAACCTCCCTTCATGGTCATCAAACATAACCCCAACATGCAGTGTATTTTGAATTGGCCTTCCCACTCTCCCCAACCCTGAGCCCTTGCCTCTATTGGTTTTTTCAGTCTGTGTCCCAGCTATAAATCTTGATAACAATGATTTCCTTAATATATTGTGGACATTAACTGCTGACATGGAAGCAAATTCTTAGGAAGAAGAGGAATTGGAAGAAGGGGAGAAGAGAGAGAAAGATATAAGAACATAAAGATAGAATATGAAACTGGCCCCAAATATATGATGGATTAAGATAATTGCATGGAGAGCTTCCTCCATCACCTATAGGGAAAATAGTTTACTAATCTGGAAACAGAAAGAAGAGTGATTTTAAAGTGCATGTTTCAGAGAAATTATCTTAGTTCATTAGTACCAGTATTTCTAATGAACACTTAGGGCTCCTCTGTGAGTCACTTGTCTGCTGACTTCATTAGGAAACCGATGGAGTGTGCAGTTTGAGTGGGATTACAGAGGGAGACGTTGAGAGAGCTGTGATTTAGAGGGTGGGCAGCTCTTCTCCGGCAGGTCTGAGTGTCCTCTAGCTGCAGGAAAATAGGGCCTCATGAGCTCAGCTGCAGAGGCAGCTTCTGGTTAAGGGATGCGGAGTTGGGTCCTTCACTGAGTGGCTGGCTCCTAGGAAATGTACACTGGTGGTTCACTCATTGCCATGGCAACCACTTGAATGCAGAGAAGTACATTTGTTCATTTTTACAATTATTCTATTATTTATACTGAGGAATCGTTGAGAGGATAATACATTTCTGGGGAGGAGCCACAAAAAGCTATGCCTGAGACCAAAAAGGCAATTAACCACAGGTGCCTGGAATTGGAAATACATGTTTTCTAATCACGAGGGGCCCATCTCTTCCCACCTAGCCTTGAGGGAAATCTTCAATACCTGATGGGATTTCCCGCTATTCACGAAGCAGGGAAAGTGGCAGGTCTCACTTATCAAACCCAGTTCTCAGCAATCTGCAGACGTTTCTTCTTTGGCAGATTTTTCTCTTTTGATTCAGGGTTTTCTCACTGTGCATGGTTCATTATATTTAATAACCTAGAAAATGTCACTACATGCAAAAGTAAGGTGGCTTTTTAAAAACTCACCTGAGAAAAAACTTCTTGTGGGACTCTGAAAGCATTATGCAAAATCTAGACTTAAAATGTAATGAATTTTGTTTTCCACAAATCTAGCAAACTAAATGAATAAATAAACAAGCAAGCACACAAGCAAACAGAGAAACAAATCCCCAAGCCCTTTAATATTTAGTGTAGATAATTTGATATGCTTCTATGTTTTTGCTGGTTTGACTCCTGGGATTTAGAGTAAAAGATGTAGGGATGAGGGCAATTCCGGGGTGGGTGGGGTGGAGATGGGGGAATAGAGTGAGAGAAGGGTCCAATCAAGTGAGCAGAGATAAATGGTGAAAGATATTTCTTTAAGAGCATTGATTATTACACAATTGCATGTAATATGTACAACTGCATATAATAATTTAATGCATATATAAAATGTATGGCATATGTTGCCTAGGAACTAACTTAAAAATCCCTAAATGGGAAATTGGTTTATTATGGTTCACAAGCAATGGGATACTGTTATTGGTCAAAGTACGGTATCCCTCTCCCCGCTGAGTTCTCGAGGCGGGGTCCTTACAATATCTCCAGAAAAATAATTTTCTGAGGCTTGCATGGGAGGATGAGTACTCTTTATTTGCATGGAATTACTGCAATGGTTTTGCAAAGTCCCATTTCCCGTAATCCAGTCCTGAAAGATGTGCAGCTGGGGATTCAGTAGAGCTAGAAGCAAAGCCAGTGTCCAGAGTTTCTGTTCTATGGTGGACCTGGGTCTGGTTTAGCGTTAAGCGACTTGAGGTCCAGTCCATTGTGTGTAGGGTCCACATGGCTGTGGGCCATGTGGGTAAATGCAGGAGCCTGTGCCGGGGTCCAGCCCCAGCGGGTCCAGGGATTCCCAAAGGTGTGGACGGAGTCGGTGAAGAAGGAATGGTCTCGATCTCCAGAGAGGTTCTGCTTCGGATCTCCAGCCAGGTTCTGTGGCCAGGTCCTGGTCAGGTTCTCTTGCCAATCTCCGCAGTCAGGTTCAGTCCAGGATCCCTGCCATGCTCTCTCGCCAGGCTCCGCCTCCAGGCTCCGAGGCCAGTCCCTGTCCAGGATCCTCCGGCATGCTCTCGCCAGCGAAGTTCTTCTGTCTCTAGAGAACGTTCTGTGTAGGTTCTGTGCCTAGGCTCTGTCTCTCTTGGTCCTGTCTTCCAAGCCCTGTGTCCTTAGTTCTGTGTTCTGAGTTCTGTCTCTCTGTCTGGTTCTGTGTTCTGAGTTCTGTGTGTTTCTGAATTCTGTCTCCTGTATTCTGTGTCTTGCTGTCTTCTGAATTCTGTTCTAAGCTCTGTGTCTTTCTGTCTTGTTACAACTGTATTTATACCAGTTGATTCAATCCTATCAATCTCTATTACAAAGGTTAGGGTGTTTCTTATCTCCATTCCAGGGAGTAAAGATTATGTAGCTTAAGCATGATTGTTCGTAGTTAAAGTGATTAATTACCCGCCTGGCACTTAGTTGAGGGGTTTTATTCCCTCCCTAACTTCAGGGGAAAATCCCTACTTGGGGATTCAACCTTTCTCGGAGAGGTGACCTTGGTTAAAACACAGCGCCAAGAAGGTGAACAAACATATTAAGAACCGTATGCCATATATGCCAGGTCCCTTGAAATAGCAAGGATGGACCGGCTCCCGGCAAATTCCCCCTTTTTTATTTTTTAAAAGCAGTCCCTGTTCGGGCGCTGGGGCTGGACCCCGGCAAGCCTGAAAGCCCGAGAGCCCCACAAGCCAAAGCAAGAGCAAACCAAGAGAGCAAACTCCTTTGTTTAGGAGATTAAGTGTCTTAAATCATCCTGTGCTTGCAGTGGCCATGCCTACTCTGGCCAACGCCCTGTTCCCAGGTGTGACTGACAGACAAGTGCCTTCCCTATCTCACCCAGACTTTACTGGGCATGCGTCTAAACTGTAGCTTCCTGGTAAAGCTGCACAAATGGCATGCCCATAGCATTTGGCCTTCCCCTTGCTCCTTTTCAGATACTCGTAACTGGGTTAAGTCTACCAGACCCAAGGCCCTGAACCTAACTGTACCCTATACCTGGGTTCCTGAGCATTAAGTTACAACAGTATTAATATGTGCAGCCATTAGCCAGAAAGAATGATGATGTGGGTAAAACTTGTTGACGTGGAGTAATGCCTGTGATATATTTTTGCTACAAAATAGCCTCATACATGTGTGTGAAATCCAGAAATTCTCTCACATATCATATCCAATTAATTAATATATTTCTTTGTCTCTTCAAATTATGTCCATGACGCACCTTCTTCTCTCCACCCCCTCTCCTAGCATTTGTTCTAATTCGTGTCTCTGTTCAGGTCCTATCACCGTTCAACTGAAAACCTGCCAGTGGTTTCCCATCTAACAGAATAAAACCCTTGTATACATAGGTGCACAAGGCTCTCCCTGACCCGGCACTGCCCCCACCCCAGCATACCTCTCAGACTTCAAATTCTTTCTCAGGGCCCTTGCCCTTGCCTTTCCTCTGCCTGGAACCCGAATCCTTGCTCAAGGTCATCATCAGAGAGGCTTTCCCTGACCACCCTCTCTAAAATAGCAAGTCCCCTTTTTCCTTCTAGCTATATCCCTGTTTTATCTTTCTTCATGGCATTTGCCAGCACCCAACCGAGCATTTGTCTCCAGATGTCCCTACCCCCGCTAGAAAGTAACTGCCTTGAGGATAGGGATGCTTTTCGATGCCCTTCTCAATTTTCAGTGCACGCAATGAATACTAGTTGAGAAAATAAACAAATGAATGAATGACAGAGGCAGGAGGGAGGGAGAGAGAGAGACAAAGACAGGCAGACAGAGAGAGAAAGGGAAGAGAGGCGCTTTCCTTTGGAGCTGCCATGCTTGAGGTGAGAATGATTCTTTTGGACTAATCCCTCTCCTTCTCCTTCCCCGGGTAGACTTCCTGCCCGGCTTCCTTTCAGGAGGGGGGTTGACGGAGAAGCAGCTGCAATGCGGAGGAAACTCTTACTCTAATTCTGAGCAGGAAGGGCTGCCTCCCTGTGACCTGGGAGACCTACAGATACTTCCTTATTGTTACCCACCCTGGGAAGAACTTGTGCATCTCAGGAAGCTAAATACTTTTTCAGACACGTGGAGACAGCTCCAAAAACAGACGTTAGGACATCCCCGCCCCCCTCCTAATTTACTAAAGCACATCCATTGAAGAACATCTAGAAAACACAGATAAGCTAAACGCGGAAAGTTCAAATTTCCAATAACTTCAGTTTACTGAGATAACTTCTGATAATATTTTGATTTATTCCTTGGCAATTTACTTTTCTGGGCATATTCATTCCTATATTAAAATTCCTACCTTAAAAATGGGATATTAAAAAATGATACTTGATCAGAATAGTATTTTACCTCTGTGATTTTTTTCTTCTTCCAAAAAAACCCATAACCCAAATCTAATCATGAAAAAAACATCAATTCTTGGGAGATATATTTTACAAAATATCTGACCAGTAATCCTCAAAATTTTCAAGATCATCAAAAAGAAAGAAAGTTTGAGAAACTGTTCCAGCCAAGAGCAGCCTAAGGAGACATAATGACAATGTTATGCAGGATCTGGAATGATACGTATCCTTGACCAAAAAAGGGCATTAGCAGAAAACTGAGGCAATCTGAATAAAACATGAATTAGTTAAAAATTTATTAATATTAGCTCATTTATTGTGAAAAATGTACCATTCAAATGTAACATATCAATAATAGGGTAAAGTGTGTGTGTTATTGGGGGGAGTATATGGAAATTGTCTATACTAGTGATTTTCAACCTTTTTCAGCATATATCAACTAATTATTAAAATTCCGCCGCACACACAAAATATATTTTTGCTGGTCTGACAAAAAAGAAGTGTAATTTTGATTCATTCACAGCAGATGGCTATTGTGTTGGTTGTTGTCATTTTTGAGTTGGCAGCCTAAGGCACAAGAGGTCAGTGCCCCTGACTAAACAGTCAGGTATTACATGTTTCAACAATTCTTGGGGCACACCGGGTAAAAAATTGCTGCTCTATACTGTCCTCATAATTTTTCTGTAAATCTAAAACTTCTAGAATTAAAATTTTATTTTAAAAGTGGCACTTGAAATGCTATATACCTAAGATATATGAGTGCCCTACATAGGGATTAAAAAAGGGTTGCTTCTGAAAATACCTCATGTTTGGTAGAATTTTTCACCGCAATTCAAAATAGCCCCTCCCTTGGCAGTCACTGTGGAGTGAGGCAGGCAGGTAGAGCTTGTTTCTGAGCTGTGTAATTAGCTCTCTATCAGATATAGCCTGAGGATTTACTTGTTTTGCCATGTTTAGATTTCAGCTTAGAGCGCAGGCGTGTTATTTTAAGATCCGTGGCCTTTACAGGAAAAGGGAAGCATGGAAAACACATCAATTATTATAAAACTACATGTCCAACAAAAATAACTTACATGGAAGTGAGCAATTGGATAAGACTTGGAAACCAGCCGTCCTGTTCAGAGAACTGTCTGTATGGAATTTCCTTGTTTTTAAGAAAATCCTTTTACATAGTCTGTGAAAAGAAGGTGTGTTCCCCTCTCATTTTCTTCTGTGAAAAAGGTGGAAGGGTGAAAAATTGGATCAATTTTGCAATCAGTTCACTGCAACAAGATGTAATAAATAATGCATGCATATTTATTCTATATGTAAATGGTTTTTATGTATTTTATCTTATGTACAATGTATATATAAATCTAACACATATCATCTAACATATAATATGCATCTATATGCAAATATGTTCTATATACATGTATGTTAAATCATGTTGTGAATTAGATCTTTCTTTCTCTCTCTGTCTCTTTCAAGCATAAAACAAGTGCCCATAAAACAAACATTTCAGCACTCATCACACAATTTAAGATAGAGAATATTTCAATATCTTTGAATCCTCCTCTGTACTCCTCCCTAATCACATCACTCATCCTTTCTCTGGAGGTAACCACTGTCTTGAATTTTTTTTTAAATATATTTCATTAGTTTTTACAGAGAGGAAGGGAGAGAGATAGAGAGTTAGAAACATCGATGAGAGAGAAACATCGATCAGCTGCCTCCTGCACATCTCCCACTGGGGATGTGCCCACAACCCAGGTACATGCCCTTGACCGGAATCGAACCTGGGACCCCTCAGTCCACAGGCCAATGCTCTATCCACTGAGCCAAACAGGTTTCGGCTACTGTCTTGAATTTTATATTTGTTATTCTCTTGTTTTCTTACAGTATTACCAGACTCCCCCAAAATACATCTCTAAACAGTATCTTTTTAGTTTTGCATATTTTTAATTTACATAAGTGCATTTAGATTGAATGAATGTTTTATGACTTACTTTTTTCACTCAACAGTGTGGGCATTTTATTTGCTGCTTATGTTTTCTCTTTTGTAAAATATTTTCTTTTATAATTTATATCTACCTTTCCTTTGGGTTATCATTTTCTTATTAAATTTTATTGTTTTAAAATACTTACATTCTGTATCATAGGATAATTATATTTCAATACTAGTAAATCCATTAATATTTTAAGTCATAAAAAAGGAAAAAATACTTACATTCTGGATATTAGTCACTTATCCTTATAATAAAAGCCTAATATGCAAATTGACCAAATGGTGAATGACTGGTGGAAAAACCTGTCACTATTACATGCACTTACCACCAGGGGACATACGCTCAATGCAGGAGCTGCCTCCAGCCCACAGGCCCAGGCCAGCCAAGGTGGGTACCAGCGGGGGCCCCCCTATCACTCTGCCGGTCGCCCCACAGATCGGCCCTGATAGCCGGCCGGGCCTAGGGACCCTACCCGTGCATGAATTTCATGCACCCGGCCTCTCGTTGGTTATATTGTTGAAAGTATTTGCCCTAGTTTGTAGCTTATGTTTTAGCCTTCTTTACTGTCTTATGAATAAAGAACTCTTAATTTTAATTTAATTAAATCTATCAAAAATTGTGCTTTTTGTGTCTTGTTTATAAAAGTCTTTCCCACTTCTAGGTCCTTAAAATATTCTCTATTATTTTCTTTTAAAAGTTTAAAACTTTTAGGTTCACATTTACATGCTTATCCAACTAGGATCCACTTTTATGTAAGACTAGTGGCCTGGTACATGAAATTCGTGCACAGTGGGGCGGCACGTCCCTCAGTCCAGCCTGTACCCTCTCCAATCTGGGACCCCTCGGGGGATGTCTGACTGCTGGTTGTCCCACAGGGATCAGGCCTAAACCAGCAGTTGGACATCCCTCTTGCAATCTAGAACTGCTGGCTCCTAACTGCTCACCTACCTGCCTGCCTGATTGCCCCAACCACTCTGCCTGTCGGCCTGCTCACCCCCAATTGCCCCCATTCCCCCTGCTGGCCTGCTCGCCCCCAACTGCCTTCCCCCCACCAGCCTGATCACCCCCAACTGCCCCCCCTGCTGGCCTGCTTGCCTCCAACTGCCACCCCCACTGCTGGCCCAATTACCCCCAAATGCCACTCCCCACCCCCACCACCAGCCTGATTATCACCAACTGTCTCTAACCGCCTCTGCCTTGGCTTTGTCTCCGGAAGGACATCTGGAAGGTCTCCTGGTCTAATTAGCATATTACCCTTTTATTAGTGTAGATGGGAGAAATAGTCCCATTTCATGTTTTGAAAACATTTCTGTTGTTTCCTGATTTTTCAGTGCTGCTAATGAGAATTCAATTTTTAGTCTAACCATTCTTTTTTATACGATACATCTTTTCTCTTCTAACGGACCTTTTCTTTGTTGTTGTAACCTGCAGTTTTACCACAATGCATCCAGGTTTGGGTTTGTTTGCTTGTGGTTTGTTGGGCTTCCTGAATCTGGAGACTTCTTGGTTAATATCTCTTTATTTATTACTAGAGGCCCGGTGCACAAATTCATGCACCAGTGAGGTCCCTTGGTCTAGCCTGTGGGATCAGGCCAAACCCGGCCCTCTGACATCCCCTGAGGGGCCCAATTGTGAGAGGGCGCAGGCCAGGCCGACGGACCCCACTGGTGCACGATTGGGGCTGAGGAGGGACACGGGAGATTGGCCAGCCAGGGTGGGACCATGGGAGGGCTCCAGGGCATGTCCGGCCTGTCTTGCTCAGCCCTGATCAGCCAGACCCCAGCAGCAAGCTAACTTACCATTTGGAATGTCTGCCCCCTGGTGGTCAGTGCACATCATAGGGAGTGGTTGAGCAGTCTTAGCATATCATTAGCATATTACGCATTGATTGGTTGAACGGATGACTGGATGACTGGACACTTAGCATATTAGGCTTTTATTATATAGGATTTCCCTCTGATACCTTCTTAGACATATTTTAGCTCTTTTCATCTATTGTCTAAGAATCTCAGGCTGTCATATAGTCCATCATATAGTCTCTCTGTACTGCATTCTTGGCAATTCAGATCTATCTTCTAGTTCACTAATTTTGTTGTCAACTGTACCTTATATACAATATGTCCACTGAGTCTCTAATTTTATCAGTATGCTTTTTTATTTTTAGAAGTTCTATGTGACTTTTCTCTATATTTGCCTGTTCATTAAAAATACTTTTTAACATGAAAAACTTCAAACATATCAAAGTTCAAAGAATAGTATAATAAACCCCTTTGTACCATTTATCTGACTTCAACAATAAACAATTAATTCATGGCTACTCTTGTTTCCTCTATATCTCTGTATACTTCTTCTCCCACTCCAGATAATTTTAAAGCAAACTCCAGACATCATATCTGTAATAGTTCAATACAGACAAGGATTCTCTTTAAAAAACAAACAAAAATACTATTTTTTTACCTCTTAAAAACCTATGATAATCACTTACTATTAAATATTCCTAGACTTTAATTTTTTTTCTGGTTCCTTGACCATACTTTTAATATTCCCTTTAATTTCTTTGAACATATTAAATATATTTAATTAAAATTTAATTAAAATTTTCTAGTATTTCTCTGGGCCTGATATTATTATTTCTGCTGGCTCTTGCACATGGTAATTTGTTTCCTCATGTGTTTGTGATTCATTTTTTTCTGTGAGCTTACAATCACTGTAACTTTTCTGTGGCAGTCTTTTGAGACTTGGATTAAGGTTCATTTCCCCAATGGCCACCTCATTTGGTGATCTCAAAAACATTTTTATCTTCATGTTTCACACTGCATTGGGTGTTACTTAAGAAAGGGATCATTGAATAGAAACAGACTCATAGATAGAGAACAGACTGACAGCACTTGGGGGGTTGGTTGTAGGGCTGGGTGAAAAAGGCGGAGGGATTAAGCAAAAACAAACAAACACACACACACACACACACACACACACACACACAAACTCATAGACACACACTGACAACAGTATGGTGATCACCAGAGGTAAAGGAGGGTAGCGGGAGGTAGAAGAGGGTATAGGGAGGATAAATGGTGATGGAAGGAGATGTGATTGGGGTGGTTAACACACAATACAGTATACAGATGATGTATTATAGAATTGCACACCTGAAACCTATATAATTATATTAATCAATGTCACCCCACTAAATTAAATAAAAAAGGAAAACAAGGAGATTATTTAATTGATTTAATAGAAAGTGAGATGGCAAAAGAAATATTCCTACCCAAGGTGACTCACTAAGGTTCTGTTACCAAGACAGCTGAATTTTGCCACACAGGTTCCTGACCTCTCCCACTTTCTGAAATGAAAACCCCAGTTCCTGTCCATTCTTCTGGATCTCCCTCAATTTTCATAAAAGGTCCTGTGGGATGTCAGTTTGAATAATTAGAATTGATACTTTGCTTGCAAGCAAAATAGAGGCTCTTTCCTTCGGAAACCACAGTGACATGAATATCCTCCAAGGGCATATTGTTCTCCAAATAACCTAATTTGTTTTTCCTAAATTTGCATTTTCATTTGATTCATTAAAGATGAGTTTATCTTTGTAACAAGAAACCTGTGATTCTCTTGACTAGTCTAGTTTGTGTTGTTGATTACCATAGCAAGATCCTGGGGCCATTTGCTCATTGAACATTCAATTTCCAGGGCCTACTAGTTATTTAACAAAAGCTTTCCCCTAGGAATGAGGGCTCACCCCAGCCATCAGTGAGGGTTGGAGTGAGGGAGTTTGAGGAACACAGGCCAAAGTCCTTCATAGCCACCCCAAGGCATCAGCAAATCTCCATTAGACAGACATGTCAATTTTTGAATGAAAAACAACCCCCAAATACCCTATGTCTTCTTGAAAATTGAGGTAAGCAGCAGCTTCACACATGTTTCAAGTGTACTTAAGTGTCCTGCAATGGCTGTGACCTTGAAAGAGGGCAGATTTAGCTGGGCACCTTCTATGTGCTGGGAATATTCTGGGTGCTAGAGAGCTACAGACAAATAAGAGTCAATCCCTGCCATCAAGGGGAATCTCTTCTATAATTATTTGATGTATTCATCTCTGTGACCCCAGGGAAGGGTTCATATTTTGGCCTCTTTAATGACTTGTTTTTAATAACACAATAGAGCTTTACCCACCCTTGTTAATGTCTCCCTCTCGTTTCTTGATAGCTTGGTTGTCATTTTTGTCTTCTTATATTTTTACTTCGAGTTGTTTTGGGGTTTGCTTTTGGCACAGATATTCAATACAAAATATTCGTTAGATGAATGTAGAAACAATTGTAGTTTTTAAATGCCTCAACATGAGTGGTTAGTTGGTTTAGCAGAATTCCCAGGAGAGAAGTGCTTATGTTTGTAAAACACCAAAATACAAGAATCTGATCTAATATGTATTTGAAGAACATAAGTATGTTTTCAGCTAAGGATCTTAGGTTGACGAGAATCAAAATTTGACTTACATTTCATCTAGTATTTGGTTTGAAGCTTAAATACTTGATTTCAAAATATTTTTGCTTTTAAGGAAAATCCTCCAGATCCCATCAAAATAATAGATTAAGTATGCTTACTCCAATCCCCTGCCTCACAAAATAGACCTGCAAATCTATTTCAATAAATGTTTTACATAAGTCCTTTCTTGCGGAATGGTTAATAGGTAAATTTAAGATAACCTATTTTAGTTAGAAAAACAAAACATTTCTAAATGCATTTAAAATAAGATTTGTTTTATTAAGGTTTTTTTTTTTCATTAACCTCAAAGAAATGTAAATGACAAGAAAATAAAATTATTTGAAAAAATAGTTTTGCCTTACTGGTGTGTGTGTTTTTTCTCTCATATGTTAGTTATCATGTCTTTATGTGTTATGAATTTATTATTTTTATGAAATAAGATGAGCACTTGTAAGAGAGCTCACTATTTGGTGATACATTATTACATTTAACCAATATTTGTAATCACCGAATGGTACACATATGCATCATTCACATTTTTGTTTAGGGTTAGACTCCTTTTACTCTAAGTGACTTGAATCTAAAAGGATTACTAAAGAATTTTAAAATAATTTGTATCAGTATCTCCCGAATACAGCTATCATTTGTCATCATGTAATCTAAGATTGTCTTCTAGTTTTGGGGAGACCAATGGGTCCGGTGATCATATAATTACAGTATTGTAGAGCTGGAAAGAGCCAAATGTAATCCAAGTCCTTCATAGGTGATAACTTGGCTCCTAAAAATTAAGTGATTTGTTGCCCTCGCTGCGTGGCTCAGTTGGTTGGAGCATCCTCCCATTCACCAAAAGTTGCGGGTTCGATTTTCAGTCAGGGCACACACTCAGGTTGCAGGTTCAGTCCCTGGTGGGGGCGCAACTGATCGATGTTTCTCTCCCTTTCACTCTCTCTGAAAAAATAAAAACATATCCTTGGATGAAGTTTTTAAAAAATTTAGTGATTTCTTCACCCTTCTAACCTTATATACAATGAAGGATAGCAGAAAGGACCCAGGCTTTAGAGGGGGAAAAACCTGGATTTGAACCTTAGCTCCACTGCATAGTAGCTGTGTGGGTCATCTGTAAAATGGGGTTCATGATACTGTTCTTGCAGCGTGGTCTCAAGAATTAGATGCAGGTATATGTATGGTATATAGTAGGTGCTCAGTGAGTGGTAGTTATGGTTAATTTTCCTCCATTCATGCATAGGAGGACAATAATAGTATAATGGGTTCCCTTCCAGAGCTCTTTTAAATGCCAGGCAAACACTTTAAACTCCCATGTTGAATCTTCACAACAACCCTATGACCCAAGTATTATTGATATCATTTTTTATAAGCAGGTAAGTTAGGCTCAGTAAGGTTAAGTAACATATCAAGACCACTTAGAAAGTAAGATGCAGAGGCAAGGTTCAAACCCAGGTCTGCTTGACTTCCCCCCACTCTCCCACACTCTCCCCAAGTCTTTTGGAATCAGGAGGCTGATTCCACTCCATAGATGGTCCTTCTTTCTATGTCTGTTAGACTGAAAGAGAAGCCATGATTCACTAATAAAGATGCATAAAAATCTCAACGAACACCTTAAAATGAATGCAAAGGGGAAAGTCTTCAAATTTCTGCAGTTTTACTTGAGACCCTCAGGAATCAAGGTGAAACTAGAAGATAGTGAGACAGATGTTTGACTTTTAGCTTAAACAGTGCAATTTTTAGTGCTCTGTGTTTGTTTTAGCACATACTTTATAGTGGTTGCTGTTGAAATGATGGAAAGATAAAAATCTTTTTCAGCATTTGGAATTACTTTTTTTGTGTGTTCATTTTTATTTGAGTGGCAGTGTTACGATTGGCTTTAAGATATTTATGCTAACTTCCGATGTTAGCTGATTTCCCTTAGCTCTGCTGTAGTAAAATTCAGGTAAACACAATTTTACCATGCTTCTGGAGCAAGGTCAAAAGATTAAAACATACAAGGCCATCTTCTTTTCAGTCTAACAAAGCAGTTAGCTGGAATTTCACTTCTTGAGTTTACTTGAAATTTACTGTCTTGAGTTTTCTTGCTTTATGAAGACTCTGATTTCTTTGGTTTAGACTGTTGAGTGACTCTTAGTTACCTGGGCTTGTCATTGGAGACGGTGGTTAAAGGGGGGACTGAAGGCTCTCTCTTCTCTGTTGGGCTCCTGCAGGACCTGAGGTGCTAAACTGTGGGAAATGGCTTTAGAGCCAAATTGCTGATAGCCTGGTTTGTAGAACAGAATGCCAACTTGTTACATTATTGATTGCCCTTTTGTCAATATTATAATATCTGGAAAGAAAAATTACAACCAGTTAATCCATTAACAAGTATTTTAGGAATATTTAAAGGGTATCTGTCATGCTATAGAAGTATAATATCCTATATAATTCCATTATATATAGGATGGAATGGAATTATATAGGATATTATACTTCTACTAGAGGCCTGTTGCACGAAGAGATTCGTGCGATAGGCCTTCCTTTCCCCTGGCTGCTGGCACCGGTTTGCCTCTGGCACCCGGGGCCCAGGCCTTTACTCTGGCCGAGTTCTGGCCAGAGCCGGCCCGGAAACGTCAGGCCTCGCTGCTCTGCTGGCCCCGGAAATGTCAGGCCTTGCTGCTCGCCGGCCCGGGGCCTTCAGGCTTCATTCCACCGCTTGGAGCCTATGTATGCAAATTAACTGCCATCTTTGTTGGTGGTTAATTTACATATAATGCTGATTAGCCAATGGGAGGCGTAGCAAAGGTATGGTTAATTACCATGTTTGTCTATTATTAGATAAGATAATGGAAGTATATCCTATATAATAAAGAGGTAATATGCAAATTAACCCTCACACCCTCACAAGATGGCTGCCTATGACTAGGCCGGCAGGGGGGTTAGTGAGGGATGACTAAACGACTGAACAGCAGGCTGCGTGGGGCGACCAGGCCGGGGGGGGGGGGGCTGTGAGAAGTGACCAGGCCAGCAGGGAGGGCAGTTAGGGACGACCAGGGAGGCAGGTAGGTGAGCGATTAGGAGCCAGCAGTCCAGGATTGTGAGAGGGATGTCCCAGGGATCAGGACTAAACCGGCAGTCAGACATACCCCAAGGCATCCTGGATTGGAGAGGGTGCAGGCTGGGCTGAGGGGACCCCCCCCACCATGCACAAATATTGTGCACCGGGCCTCTAGTACTGAATAAGCAAGAATTCCTGGACAAGAAAGCTCAAGTCATGATGATGATGATGATGATGATGACAACAACAGTGATGACCAGGATAATGGTGGTGTTGCTGGTGATAACTCCCAATTGCTAAGCATCTTTCATGTATCAGGATCAAAGATCGGTCTGTTTATAAAACCCCACCTTTCTCTAGCATGCCTCACATCATTGTAATTCCCACAGTGCGATAGGATGGGGGATACTCTATAGGTAGCTCACTTTAATGACCCATTGTTAGAAAGTTACAGGGTGAGGGATACTAGAAACATGATATGAGAAAATAACATTTATGAGAAATATAAATTAAATCCCTACACTTCTATAAGCTTCATTTTCCTGGCAATAATCACACCTACAAGGTATCAAAGGGTAGTTGTAAGGATCAAGTTAGAGGCTTCCGAAAACTACTAGGTGTATAGAAAGTATTTCATAACGAGTAGTCATTAATAATATTATTACTACTAGAGGCCTGATGCACAAAATTTGTGCAAGAGTAGGCCTTCGCAGCCGCGGTGGCTGCCTTGATCCCTCCCTCGCAGCTGTGGCGGCTGCAGCCCCGGTTTCCTCTGGAAGGTCATCCGGCAGGTCATCTGGAAGGACATCCAGACGGTTGGTCCACTGTTCAGCCATTCAGTCAATTTGCATATTATACTTTTATTATTATAGATTGTTAGACAGTCTTGTCCTCTAAGAAGTCTCAGTGACATGGAAGAAAGTAATAAGAAGAATATGGTCAACAGTGGTAAATGCCAGAGAAAAGCCAAAAGTTGAGGAGAATAAGACTCAGGTAATACTCCTTTGTTACCATGGAGCTATTGGAAAAGGAAGTCAGATAGGCCATGCGGCTGGGCATGAAGAACTAACTGGAAATTCACATACCTCTTCCCTGTGGATGCAGTGCACTAGCCAAGGTCTTGCATCAGACTTTCTTTTTTATTTTATTTTTTAAAATATATTTTTATTGGCTTTTTACAGAGAGGAAAGGAGAGGGATAGAGAGTTAGAAACATTGATGAGAGAGAAACATCGATCAGCTGCCTCCTGCACGCCCCCTACTGGGGATCGAGCCTGAAACCAAGGTACATGTCCTTGACTGGAATCAAACCAGGGACTTTTCAGTCCATGGCCTGACGCTCTATCTACTGAGCCAAACTAGTCAGGACCATACTCTCTCTCTCTCTCTCTCTCTCTTTTTTTTTTTTATAGTTCCACGGCAGGGCTGTGCTCATACTGATTTCTGAACCCCAGCTCCCTGGTCCTTGGGTGGGTATGTTTATGTCCTTGGGGCAGACTCACGTCCATTGTTTTCTTCATCTGTTTCCCCTGAAGCTGCCCTCCATGGCTCCTCTTCTACCCGGGAAAGGCTGAGTATGTCCCCAGGAAAGCTATCCTCCACCGCAGTCTTGGGATTTGTGAGTGAGTAGAAGACACTAAAAAGTTACAGTCTATTGGAAGCTGCACAAGGGACTGAACTGATGAGAACCATCGCCTCTGTCACTTGATTGACTGTAAGTGTCCTTAGCTTTGTTTTCTAGCTTAACAACAGAGAGTCAATAAACTACTGGGTCCATTTTGCAGAAACAATTGGTCCAGCAAATTCCAGTATTTGCTTTAGTCTAATCTGTGTCAGTTTGCAATACATTTAATTTACATAAACAAAATCTTTTTTTTTATTGCTTAAAGTATTACAAAGGGTATTACATATGTGTCCATTTCCCCCCCCCCCCGCCCTAGACAGTCCCCTAGCCTCCCCTACCCCCCCGTGTCTTATGTCCATTGGTTATGCTTATATGCATGCATACAAGTCCTTTAGTTGATCTCTTACCCCACTACCTCCTGCACCCCCACCCTCCCCGGCCTTCCCGCTGCAGTTTGACAATCTGTTTGAGGCAGCTCTGCCTCTGTATCTATTATTGTTCAAAAGTTTATAATGGTCTCTATTATCCATGAATGAGTGAGATCATGTGGTATTTTTCCTTCATTGACTGGCTTATTTCACTTAGCATAATGCTCTCCAGTTCCATCCATGCCGTTGCAAATGGTAAGAGTTCCTTCCTTTTTACAGCAGCATAGTATTCCATCGTGTAGATGTACCACAGTTTTCTAATCCATTCATCTACTGATGGGCACTTAGGCTGTTTCCAGATCTTAGCTATGGTGAACTGTGCTGCTATGAACATAGGGGTGCATATATCCTTTCTGATTGGTGTTTCTGGTTTCTTGGGATATATTCCTAGAAGTGGGATCACAGGGTCAAATGGGAGTTCCATTTTCAGTTTTTTGAGGAAACTCCATACTGTCTTCCATAGTGGCTGCACCAGTCTGCATTCCCACCAGCAGTGCACAAGTGTTCCTTTTTCTCCACATCCTCTCCAGTACTTGTCGTTTGTTGATTTGTTGATGATAGCCAGTCTGACAGGTGTGAGATGGTACCTCATTGTTGTTTTGATTTGCATCTCTCGGATGATTAGTGACTTTGAGCATGTTTTCATATGTCTCTTGGCTTTCTGAATGTCCTCTTTTGAAAGGTGTCTATTTAGGTCCTTTGCCCATTTTTTGATTGGATTGTTTATCTTCCTTTTGTTAAGTTGTATGAGTTCCCTATAAATTTTGGAGATTAGGCCCTTATCAGATATGTCATTGGCAAATATGTTTTCCCACACAGTGGGTTTTCTCATTGTTTTGTTGATGGTTTCTTTTGCTGTGCAGAAGTTTTTTATTTTGATGTAGTCCCATTTGTTCATTTTCTCTTTCGTTTCAAGTGCCCTAGGAGTTGTATCAGTGAAGAAATTGCTTCGGCATATGTCTGAGATTTTGTTGCCTTTGGATTCTTCTAGAATTTTTATGGTTTCCTGTCGTACATTTAAGTCCTTTATCCATTTTGAGTTTATTTTTGTGTATGGTGTAAGTTGGTGGTCTAGTTTCATTTTCTTGCATATATCTGTCCAATTTTCCCAACACCATTTATTGAAGAGACTATCTTGGCTCCATTGTATGTTCTTGCCTCCTTTGTCAAATATTAATTGAGCATATTGGTTCGGGCCGATTTCTGGGGTCTCTATTCTATTCCATTGATCTATATGCCTATTCTTGTGCCAGTACCAGGCAGTTTTGAGAACAGTGGCTTTGTAATACATCTTGATATCTGGTATTGAGATCCCACCTACTTTGTTCTTTTTCAGGATTGCTGCAGCTATTCGGGGTCTTTTTTTATTCCAGATGAATTTGTGGAGAGTTCGTTCTAGATCTCTGAAGTATGCTGTTGGTATTTTAATGGGAAGTGCGTTGAATTTATAGATTGCTTTGGGTAGTATGGACATTTTAATGATGTTGATTCTACCAATCCATGAACACGGTATGTTCTTCCATCTGTTTATGTCTTCCTCTATATCTTTTTTCAACGTCCTGTAGTTTTCTGAGTAGAGGTCTTTTACCTCTTTAGCTAAGTTTATTCCTAGGTAGCTTAATTTTTTTGGTGCGATGGTAAACGGGATTGTTTTTATAATCTCTCTTTCTGAAAGTTCACTATTGGTATATAGAAATGCCTCAGATTTCTTGGGGTTAATTTTGTATCCTGCTACATTGCCAAATTCATGTATTAAGTCTAGTAGCTTTTTGATGGAGTCTCTAGGGTTTTGTATGTATAATATCATGTCGTCTGCAAATAAGGACAGTTTTACTTCCTCTTTTCCAATTTGGATGCCTTTTATTTCTTCTTCTTGCCTAATTGCAATGGCTAACACTTCCAGTACTATGTTGAACAGGAGTGGTGAGAGGGGGCATCCCTGTCTTGTTCCTGTTCTTAGGGGAAATGGTGTTAGTTTTTGTCCGTTGAGTATGATGCTGGCTGTGGGCTTGTCATATATGGCTTTTATTATGTTGAGGTATGATCCTTCTACTCCCACCTTACTGAGAGTTTTTATCAAAAATGGGTGTTGAATTTTGTCAAATGCTTTCTCTGCATCAATTGATATGACCATGTGGTTTTTTTCTTTCAATTTGTTTATGTGATGTATCACGTTTATTGATTTGCGGATATTGTACCATCCTTGCATCCCTGGGATAAATCCAACTTGGTCATGGTGTATGATCTTTCTGATGTACTGCTGGATCCGATTTACATAAACAAAATCTTGCTTCTCCTGAATATTTTAGCGTTTACCTTTTTCCCCTTGACGGTCTAACTCTGAAGGCGAGCAGCACTGACCTCAGATGGCGTTCACAGGGACAGCTCAAGGAACTTTGCTGAAAAGGTCTCAGAGCTGATTTTAACTAACTAATCAATGGGTCAGCTATCATGTAGAGTCTAAAACGTAGGTAGTACATATTTATGGAAAAGTTTTCAAACAGAACAAAAGGGTAAATAGTGGAAAGTATGTCTTCTTTCTGATTCCTCTTCCTTTTTTTTTACATCACATTGGTGGCATGATACAATCCAACCTGCACATAGATGAAATTTGAGGTTTTATGTTAAGAAAAACAAATGTTTCCTACTTGATCAATGCTGTAAATTTGCAAACTATGAAATATTTAATTTATTGACAGGGAATGACAGCTTCCATTAAATATAATATAAACAACAGCAAAAGCCCAGACATAGGAAAGGGGGACAGAGAGAAAAAAGGAGAAAGCAGTCAAGGTGGCTGAAGCACAGCACCCCGACTCTGACATGGATTTTCTCCCCTTTCTCCCTTTCTGAGCTTTTGAAAACTAGGAATGCATTTGAGATAGTAACGAATTGATGCACTCCTTAAGTTTGTTAAGGAATAAACTTTGCTCATAGCTTTCTCATTGCTTGAAATGATAGTTCCCAGGCATAATTTCATGGGTCCTATACACATCAAACAGAAGGTTTGAAATACCTTTCTTGGCCAGCTTTTTATTACCTCATAGTTTAATGCTGCTGTGTTAGCTTATTCTTACCCCTTCTACCTAAGTTACCTACCCCTTCTCCCATGTGCCTACTTCGTGGAAGAACTGATTAGGGAATTTGCCGGTGACATGTAATGTGGAAGTCAGACTCCTCCTCCATGTAACTTCAGAAAAACCACGTCCTGTGAGGGCCCCATTAGAATAGTTCACAAGGGCAGCCAAAGTCCTGTGCTCTAGCTTTGCAAAATAATTTCAAAAATCATTTAGAGGAAAACAAAGTTTACGTGGTCATCTTGAATTTCAAGAAGTCTCCTATTTCCCTGGCCCCATCCTGACACTGTTATTTCTTACCAGCATGAAACAAAGAACAGAAGAATCTGTTTATAATACTTACCCTTAGGTGGTTTCTTTCAAATACCCATTCCCACTCAAAAAAACAAAAATCAGGGAAAACTCCAAAAGTCCAAGGAAAGCCTCAAGCGTATGCCTGTGTCCCCAGGCTGCCCTCAATTTTCTTTTAAGCCTGATTTCCTTGGGTCTACTGGCTTTGGCTCAGAGTAGATACAAACCAGTTTCTTCTCATGGCTTTGTTTTTCATTCACAAGATGGTCATCGGAAAGTCAATCAACTGCCTCTATAAAAGATACCATTTCCAAGTTAAAATACTTCACACATGGATCATAAATGAGAAATTGTATGTCCACCTCACCCCACCCCTTCATCTTCCTTATATTCTCCAGGCTTTGGAGCTCTACTACAGTAGAACTAACAAACCTACACATTAGGAATGGATTTAATCTCAGGCTAACCAGAACCAGGATTTACTCATTATTAATTTACTAATTAATAAATATAATTAATAATTCTATTTCAATGACTAGTCTACCATGGTAAATAAAGCAATGCAATATGTATTTGTCAGATCGTTAGTTTCTCCACTCTCTTCTCCATAACCGAGTCCTTTTTTCCCTCTTTAGTTTCTAAATTTACTTAAATTATATACCTCTCAATTTATGCAAAGCAAGTGACTTATCTTTGCAGAATCTGCCTCTAAAGCAACATGTAATTTATGGCACATAAATTTTATTTGAGGATTGAATTCTAAGGTTTTTTGAGGCCAGGGTCTGTGTCTTACATTCTATCTGCAGCCCCTAGAGGGTTAGGGATTAAGGACGAGTGAGTTAGTAGATAGAGGAATAGATGGAACCAGGGATAGATGAGTGGATAGATGAGGATGCTGTGAAATATGAACTTAATCTATGAAATAAAAGGTTCAAAAATTTAAGATGGTCAAAGGAGCATGACCTGAAAGATAATCATAAAAGATAAAGCAGCAGCTGAGAAAAACATAAGCAGTTTCCTTAAAAAAGTGAAAACCATAACAAACCATTAAAAGTTTCCAATGCTTTCTAAGTTAGAGGACTAAAACCATATATTGAGTCTTTTCAGAGTTTTCAGTTGTGAAAATTCATCTCCCTTCCAAACACGTTTGAAATATATGAGTTATCATCTGCCTTCTCTGCTATTTATTGAGAAAGGTTAGGCTCAAAGTCATTAGAAAAGTAATTCTCTCTTGATTTTTCAAGAAAAATATCATATGTGACTTGCACATTGATAAAAAGGAATTTAGTTGGCCAGCAAGAGCTGAATAGGATTTTGGTTGTATTTTTTAAGCAGAGTTTCTATAGATTTTCTTTTTCAAAGGACAAATTCAAATATCTTCTTTCCTCCTGTCCATGACTGTTACTCTGGTGGGAAACTTATTTTAGGTAGTAAAAATCCAGTTGACAAATATATATACTAGAGGCTCAGTGCACGACATTTGTGCTCTGGGGGGCAGGGGTGGGGGGAGAAGGGTCCCTCTTACAGCCTGGGATCCCCAAGGGGTCCTTAGCACTTCTGTGGAGGCAGGAGAGGCTCCCGCCACTGCTGCTGCACTTGCCAGGCATGAGCCTGGCTTCTGGCTGAGCAGCACTCCCCCTTTGGGAGCACACTGACCACCAGGGGGCAGCTCCTGTGTTGAGCATCTGCCCCCTGGTGGTCAGTGCGCATCATACCTACCAGTCGTTCTACCATTTGGTCTATTTGCATATTAACCTTTTATTATATAGGATATATTTTAATCCTCGCCAGAGGATATGTTTTTTAATTGATTTTTAGAGGTAGAAGGGAGAGAGAAAGAGAGAGAAACATCAATATGAGAGAGAAACATCGATTGTTTGCCTCCCACATGCACCCTGACCAGGGATCAAACCTGCAACCTAGTTGTGTGCCCTGACCAGGAATCGACCTTTTGGTATATGGAACAATGCTCCAAGCAACTGAGCCACTCGACCAGGGTGACAAATTTTTTTTAAAAAATCCACCTGTAAGATCAAAGTATCATATTCAACTCTGAAAGCTTATAAATCAGAATGCATTTAATCTCTTTCAGTATCACTACCTGAGAGATGCTGAGTATTTATGCAAATTAGATGCCGTACATTAAGTTACTTTGTTTAAAATGACCAGTTCTGCAGTGAAATTTAATCACTTGAACCCTGGCATTATTTAAACACCAGCCGGCATGATTCAATGGTTCAAACTATCAATCATGTATCACACTGAATCAATTAATGTCACCAGGATGATGCTTTTCTCTGAAGTAATGATAATATATTTTAATTAGTTAATACAAATGATGTGCCTTATTTGTTAAAATAATTTGTGAGTGAGAGAAGGAAATTATTATGAAATATATATTGTCACATCGATTTGCATTTGGACCAAATACTGGATCCTGTGTGGAGCTGAGGACAATATTAATAAGTTCTCTGTAACTTGAGTACAACTTGTGAAGTAAAAACTTTTGCCCAGGAGATAAATTTCTGAAATAACTACCAAGTTAAATAGAAAATGATGATCACAGAAAGTGTGATGATATTCAATCAAACTTTTCTTCTGAAATATTTGATAGAATTCAAATAAGATAGCTATCTCAGAGACTTTAGAAAAATATGCATATTAAGAAAAACTGGAAGGGAATTTTCAAACATGGGAATAGTTATGTTGGGCTGGTAGGATCACGAATGGTTTTGTTTTGTTTTATTCCCCAGTTTTATGAACTGTTGTAAGAAAAAGAAAATGGTTCAAATGTGCACTTAGATCCAGGGTTTGACTGATCAAGTCAGAGTGCTCTGGGCATCTCTTTTTAGGTCGACTGTTTTCAGAAGCGATTTTTTTTTTTAAGGCCTGGAGGAAAAGAATGTGTGTGTGTGTGTGTGTGTGTGTGTGTGTGTGTGTTCAGTTCTTTCTGATAATGAAAGAGGATATTTTCTTTGTGCACATTCTCTCTTTTGATGCTTACTTTCTAGGGCAACTTGCTCAAAAAAATCTCTAGTCAATAAAAGATTCCCTGTTTACAAGTAATTATGTTTTCCTGTTCTATGTCATTGTCTCTATATTTGTAAAAACAGTATTCTTCTCTGCGGAAATACACATGATTGCTACACCTTTCAGCAAACTTTCTGAAGCCTATTAGTAGTTTAAGATAATTTTCAACTCACTTGCAAAATGTAATAAAAAATAGTACTTTGTGTTTGTATAATCAGTCCTCTACAAATAGTCATTCTAAGATAATAAAGTGTGGCCTTAAATTGAGAAATAAAATTGAGAGAGAAGAATAGAGGATGAAATAGGGGAATATGATTTTAAGTTCTGACTTTGCTACCAGCAGGTTTTAGATTCAGTCTCCCCATCTGTGCAGTGGCCAAAATATTCTGAAGCTGTCTGTTTCAGAGGACTGATGTAAAAATGTTCTATAAGACTGGCTGTCATTGACAGTTTTGTGCAGGGGTTTTTTTTGTTTGTTTGTTTTGTTTTGTTTTTTGTCTCTTTGCAAACACAAAGAAGAATTTTCAACTCTTCTCTCCAAGACCAGGTCCTGCTCATCATGGCTCACTCTAGCACGTGTCCCAGCCTAGAAAAGAAAAGGTTTTATCTTCCATGGTATTGGCACTCACAGACATGGGTCTGCATGCAATCAGAGACCCGTAAGCTGCTGAGAGAATTATTTTCAGTGACTCATGGTGCTCGTTGAAGCCATAGGGACCATCTAAAGCCACTGTGTCAGGCTCTAAGTCCAAACAGGAGCCCCTCCTGGCAGTAGGCTGAATCACTCTCTCGCAATACTATTCCGTCCACCAAAATGTCTCTGGAGGACATTTCGTTTATTGTCATCTGTGGCAAATAGGAAGCCTGCATGAAGCTTTCTAAATTCTTTATTCGTTTGGCAGGATCTTGAAGCAAGTCATAGCTAAGGGCAGAGAGAGTAGAAAATGAACCCCGGGCTGACTTATGAAGTACATTTGAGCTTGAAGTTGCCTTGACATCAAGCTTCTTTATGGCCTGTCTTTTTGATTTGGAAATGTTTTCCCTTTAGCATTTTCATGTGATTTTGTGGTTGTTGTTCACAATAAAAGATAATGACTTCAGGGTATGGCTTTCTTTCCTGAAGGAAGGAGATAGCAACAGAAACACAGAGATTCCTGGTTTATCCATAGGACAGAGGGAACATTCTAATGAAGAGACAGAGGCAGGCGTAGTGGTGAGAGGCCTGGGCACTGGGTGAGGAGCAAAGGACACGGTGCAGAGGCTATGCAGACCGGGAGGGACACCTCCAGGAAGGTTTTGTAAACAGGAGCCAGAGATGAACTATCTCCGTGTGTCAAAACGAGGAGAAGCAAAAACGGTGCATGAAGATTTGACTGAGGGCTGGAGACTGAGGTTTTCTAAGCTGTGGGCAATATCAAATTCTTAATGATCCCAAAGGGTTGTTGGAGGATCTAACACTGTAATTTTCTTCATTAAAATGGGCAAAACAGATCCATTTCTGCAGACATGAAACATATCTGCAGAAATATATTTAGGGGATAGATATTAATCATGCAGTCACCCAGATCCATAATAGTGTAGTTAAAAAATAGAAGTACCGTGCATGAGAGAAAACTCCGGGGAGCTAAAAGAACATGCTCTATCTTATGTACAACTGTTCTAGTTGTGCATAAACGTTTTCCTCAGACCTCTGGGCTGAGACCATAGAGTCTCCTGAGGTATATATAGGAGAATGAGAAGTTCTTAGGAGCCAGCCTCAGAGGGGCGGTTCTGTAACTAGGAGGATGACAGAGGGAAGTTTGATCATGGATTGTGGCTGCCCAAGGACTAGTAGGAACATTTGGAAGGGAAGGGAATCATGGGAGGCTGGGTGAAGGCCTCATCCACTCCCTGCCACTTCCCAGAGCAAGGGATGAATGGAGTAATCCATTCTCTGCATTTGCTGCATTGTCCAAGAATTGATCTGGGTTTTTTTTTTCTTCTTAGCTCTTGATGCTTACTCAGCCTGACCTTTTGTCAGGAAGAATTAGAGATGCTTAAAAGTAGCTGTGAATACCAAGAGGAGTCTTAACACTGAACTCCTTGGGGATTTGGGAAATGAAAAGAAGTCAACCAAAAAGATACTTCATCAGTGATGCAGAGGAGCAGGGGTTTGGGATGGAATGGCTGCAGCCTCTTGCTGCCGGAAAAGGGAGCCAGGGACAGTGTGTGGTTTGGGGCTGAAAAGCCTATAACTTATAAAGATGGATCTCAGATGGTCCCAATCGCTCAGGTAGAAGGTGTTTCGTGGCCTGGCAATCTGGCCGTGTTCTGCTTTATCTTGTTTGCAAAGAAGGGTCCAGTCCTGCTCTGTCCAAAATGGTAGCCATCAGGTGCGTGTGGCGATTGGAGCGCTTGCAGTGTAGCCAGTCTGAATTGCAATGCACGGAAGGTACAAAATACACGCTGGACTTCCAAGGCTTAGTATGGAAAAAAAAAGCATGTAAATGTCTTACTAATAATTATTTTTATTTTATTTACTCGTTGAAATGATGTCTGGGATATATTTATTGGGCTAAATAAAATACTTTATTAAAATTAATTTCTCCTCTTCCTTTTGCCTTTTCTTAAATGTGATTACTAGAAAGTTTAAAATCGCAGGATCACACTTGTGCCTCACACTGTATTCTACTGGACTGCGCGGGCCTAACCAGAACACCGCCTTCTCCATTTCCTCTCTTCTCCGGTGGATAGCAACTTACCCACCACAGCAGCACGGCTAGGGCCTGGGGAGTGGAAAAGGCGTACCACCCGCCTCTGGGCTCCTTTCAATACGCTGCACTCTCCTCACCTTAGTCACCTAAGACAGAGTGGAAGGTAGGTGTGGCCCGTGGAAGCCTTAGGCTTCGCTCTGTGCTTCCTTGAAGTTCCTGTCAGTGGAGGCGGGATGCTTGGCTCCTCTCGGCTCCCCCGAGCTCTTCATCTGCCTGGCATCCCAGACACTTGTGCATTGAGAATTGTTCCTGCCAGTTCTGCCTTTCACAGATGTAGCTCGAGGGAAGGCCCTACAACAGTTCTCAGGGCATCAGGGATAAAGGCGGCACCGGGCCAGGAATTTCTTCCTTCCAAATGCAGTGTTTACAGATGCAGCTGTGAAGCGCTCGCTTCCCCTCAGCACAGAGCCACACACTTGCCACCTCTGTTTCCTGGAGCCTGGAAGAGGCTTTCCCAGGGGAATCTGCATTTTCAGCTGGAATTCTTCAAAGCTCCCAAAGCCTGCAGCATGAAAAAAAAAAAAAAAGGCACTAATGAGGTACTTTCAGCCCTGATGGCCGAGAGGAAGGACAATTATGTCCCCTACTTCCTCTCCTTGTGGAGTCAGCCCCAGGAAATGTCTCAAGTTAATTTTAAAATGACCTATTGGCAATGAGTTTAGAGCTGAATTCTAAAGACAGAGGGGATTTGGATTGAAAGAGAAGTGAATGAGATTCTGACAGTAATAACTAGCACTTATGAAGCCCTTTCATTGGCCTAGCCCTGTTAGAAGCATTAATTCACTTAATCTTCGTAACAGTCCTACCGGGTGAAGACAACTGTTAGTTACTTCCTCTTTACAGAAATGTAAACTGTGGCAAGGGGTGTTACATCCGTTGCTTAAATCATACGCTAATAAACAGCGAAGACTGCTTATAGCTTAACTCCAGAGCCAGTGCCCGTCACCCCTCCGCACCCCGAGGTCTCCCAGGTGTGACAGGAGAGAAGAAGTGAGCAAGCTTGGCTTCATCCATCTGTTAAGTCAGCAAATTTGATCTTCTCAGTTTAAGTTCCAGAACTTTACGAGCCTGGACATCGTTATAGCCTCTGAAATATTCATGGTCCTTCCTACACTGAGAGCAGGAGCCCAGAGTGCCTTGGCTTCCGTGTCGATGGAGAGCAGATTAGGTAGCACATAACTTTCTCGACTAGTATGCGATATGTTACACTGAAGCCCTCTGAAATAGAAGTTACTTGAGGGAGGGTTTTTTAAACATTGTCATTGTGTTCTCAGTTCCTGGGATGATGTCTGGCATGTACTTGGTGTTCACTAACTACAACTAACCTCCAAGTCCTACTTGAGTAAAAATGAAGAAGAGTTCATGCCATTCCGTTTCCAAAGAACTAAGAGGGGACAGTTACTCAATGGAAGATAATATTATTTATTATCTCTTATATAATCTTTCACATTCTTTTCAGCCCAGAAATTTTAATTACTAATGGGCAAATGTTTCTCTAATTATTTGGACATAATTTTGATGTCACAGTCAAATCATTGGACTTGTAAATTTTAATAAGAATAACTACGAGCAAGTAAACAAATGAAATAACGCAAACATCCTTATTTAACAGGCCTTCTTGGATGAAAAAGAAATATTTTTGGTAACTGATAATTTCAGAGAACTCATTATATTCTATTCATTGCATGTATGCTTCCTCAAAAAAGTATAAAACAAGAGTTTCTTTTTTATGAGTCAAAATTGCAACATGTTTAAATAATTGGTTTTCAATGATGCATGCAAATAGTATTAGAATTTGTTTTAAATGTAGAAGCAATTGTGGAATATAATTATAGAGTATTCAGTTCAACACCCTCTTGCTCATTAATATATATGGACCCTTTAATGGATGTTCATTGTTTCTTACGATCAAAAAATCTGGCAGGTCAGATCTAAAGATCATTTTCCCTGGTTGTCAAATAGATAATAGTCTCAAAGGAAAATCAATAGCCATATCCAAATCAATTGCAACATTTCGAATAGCAAGGCCCACTCAAAACCCCAATTTGATTAGAACTCAGAAAGAAATATTAATTATAGGGATATAAAATATACTAGATAAAGCTTATCTTCTCACTTGACCCTCCCCTTTCCATTTTAGTAGGGAGAAGGCAAAAGAGCATATTGGCTTTGACGTTGGTGGTTGGGGATGGGAGAGAAAAGCTTTCTGTATTTCTGTAACTCATGCATGTTTGTGTAGACCTACTCACAACCACTCCTGGCATTGCTGCAAAAGCCATAGTAATTTCTCAGTTTTGCACATTTTGCAAACTTTGGCTTACTCACATTTGTAATTCTAAATTGTAATTAAAATTCCATGGCTTTGTGCCATTTCTTCTAGAGCATTCCTTTTAGAGTAACCTTTAAAGATGAGGGTATGAGTGGGTCCTTATAAACTCGGTTAAGCTTTCCAGGTTGGCTTCAAATGCCAGCTTTGGGAGCCCTTGGGCACCACTGCCACACTTGTGATATTGTCTTTTGCCCTGACCGTCTTCTCCCAATCCCTAAGCCAGGGGTGGGCAAACTTTTTGACTCGAGGGCCACAATGGGTTCTTAAACTGGACCGGAGGGCCGGAACAAAAGCATGGATGGAGTGTTTGTGTGAACTAATATAAATTCAAAGTAAACATCATTACATAAAAGGGTACGGTCTTTTTTTTCAATAGTTTTATTCATTTCAAACGGGCCGGCGGGCCATAGTTTGCCCATGGCTGCCCTCAGCTAATGTGATATGTGAGCTGATCCTGAGTCTGAAGAGGAGTTAGTCAGATGGAGGAGGGCAGGGACATGGAAGGTGTTCCCCAGGGTGTGGACAACTTGTGCAAATGTTCACAGGCCACAGAAAGAAGGCACACTTGAGGAACTGAGAGTAGCCTGGAAACGATGGAGCATTGTTTGTATGTGAAGATGAGGCTGGAGCAGCAGGTCAGGGTGAGGTCATGGAGAGTTGGGCATCACATATCCCAGTCCGCATCCCAGTCTATTGCAATGTTTAGAATAACAAGGCCCCACTCTAAACACAATCCCCAATTTGATTAGTACTCAGAAAGAAATGTTAATTATAGATATATAAAATATACTATGTAAAGCTCATCACTTTTAATTTAACCTTCTATTTTAGTGGGTAGTGTAGGATAAAGGAGCCTATTGCTTTGGTTTAAACTTTATTTTGAAGGCTATGGCTGTTTGTTGAAATTTTCCAAAGATGAGAGCAACATAGTTAGATTTTAATTTTAGAAAAGACAAAAACTATTCTAAAGATGTAATATTGGGGGGGAGGGGGGAGAGAGGAGGGGGAGAAATGTATGTGGATAGATCTTTAAGTTGCAGAATTAAGTCTTTAATAGACTGGATGTGAGAGGCTGAGTTTAAGATGACACCCAAATTTCCTGGTCAGGTAACTTAAAGGATGATGGTGCCACTGATCAAAGTAGGCATTATTAAGTATTATAGTTATTATGGAACAAATATGGGCGATGGGATGAAGACTTGAAAAAAATAAGATAATGGAGCTTTTTAGAGATACTAGAGGCCTGGTGTACGAAATTTGAGCACTTGGGGCACGGAGGGCCGGGGGCGCGGGGGTGTCCCTCAGCACTGATTGCAAGAGAGCACAGGCCAGGCTGAGGGACTCCACCAGTGCACAATCAGGGCCAGAGGGACATGGGAGGTTGGCCAGCTGAGGAGGGACCGAGGGAAGGCTCCAGGGCATGTCCGGCCCATCTTGCTCAATCCCCATCGGCTGGGCCCCAGCAGCAAGCTAACCTACCAGTCAGAGCGTCTGTCCCTGGTGGTCAGTGCGCATCATAGCGAGTGGTTGAGTGGCCTTAGCATATTATGTTTTGATTGGTTGAACGGACAACCGGAAAACTGGACACTTAGCATATTAGGCTTTTATTATATAGGATTCCTGTAGCATGTAGCACCCTAAGGTGTACAGCTGAAAAAACAACATTATCAGAAACAACAACAGGATGTCCACCTCCATCCCCCAGGGATTCTGATTTAATTGGTTAGAATAGGGGTGGGCATTGTTTTTATTTTTGTTTGTTTGTGTTTGTTTTTGTGTGTGTGATAAAAAACACAGGGTGAAATCTACCCTCTTAGACTTTTAAGTATACAGTGTAGAATTGAGATCTATATGCACAGTGTTGTACTGCTGATCTCTAGAATGTTTTCATCTTGCATGATTGAAACTATACTCATCGGGCAGCAGGTCCCATTTCTCCCCTCCCCCACCACCCTCACTCCCTAATCTCTGGAACTACCACTCTACTTTCACCTTCTATAAGCATGCCTTCTTCCCATTATTTCTCAGCCTTTTGGCTAAGATCAAGTATAAGTTTGACTTCTTTAGATACCTCATGTACTGGTAAGTGGAATCATGCAGTATTTGCCCTATGACTAGCTTAGTTTACTTAGCATGATGTCCTCAAGTTTTATTTATGGTGCAACATAAGACAAGATTTCCTTTTCTAACGCTGAGGGATATTCCATTGTAGGAAACATGTATACCATATTTTATGTATCCATTCATTCATTAGTGAAAATTTGTTTCCATCTTAGCCTTTGTGAACAATGCTACAGTCAACACTGGAGTGCAAATATTTCTTTAAGATACTGATTTCTTTTGGATAAATACCCAGAAGTGGGATAGTTGGATCATATAATTTTATTTTTTGAGGGATATCCATACTGTTTTCCACAATGGCTGCACCATTTTACATTCCCCTGTGTACCAACAGTGCACAAGATTTGAATTTCTGTACATCACCACCAATACTTGTTATTTTCTGGTTTTTCTTTTTGCTTTTTGGTATGGCCATTGTGAGGTGATATCTCATTGTGGTTTTGATTTGAATTTTTCTGATGATTAGTGATGTAGAGCACCTTTTCATGTACCTGTTGACCATTTACCAGCTATATGTCCTTTTTAGAGAAATGTCTATTTAAGTTCTTTGTGAATTACTTGGGTTTTTGCTATGAAGTTGTAGGAGCTTTTTAAATATTTTGGAGATTAACCTCTAATCAGATATATGATTTGCAAATAATTTCCTACATCCTATAGGCTTCTTTTTATTTTGTTGATCATTTCCTTTTCTGTATGGAAGAATTTTAGTTTCACATAGTCTCACTTATTATTATGCTTTTGTTACCTGTGCTTTTGGTGTCAAAGCCAAGATATCATAGGAATTAAATGTTTTATAAAGCACCTTAAAAAGGCTTTATGTGCAGCCAGGAGAACCACTGCTCTAAATTATACCTTGCTATAAATTATACCTTGCTATGACATACAGCCAATGGTTCCATCTGGGCATGAAAGTTCTTTCAAACAGGCCAGCAGCTAACCACACTTTTTGCCCATTTGGCATGGTGACTCCTAGAGAGAGGGGTGTGTCTAAATTCTGGATTGGATAGGGCCAAAGTAGAAAAAGTATAGTTTGAAAGAGCACAGTCAATATTGTTATAAGATTTTATTTCTGAATAATATATTTTTTTAATAATTTAAGCTAGAAAAGGTAAAGCTCAATAAAACCTATTTTCCTTCTGAGATATTCAGTAATTCTAAAGGGTGTGGGGGGTGTGTGTGTGTGTGTGTGTGTACAAAATAAAAATTTAAAAATGTCAGAAGGTGGTATCTGCAATTTAATTTTGTTAAGTAAGTTTAAAATTTAGGAAGCCAGGTATAGAGAGTTAGTCCCTGAATCAGTAGGTATAGTTATTCCTTCGTGAACTATTTATTGAGTGCCTCCTAGGTGTCCATGACTTTGCTGGGCCTCTAGTTATATTGTTTACAGTCTACTAGACCTGAGGGGTGGGTATTATTATACCTACTAGAGGCCCGGTATGTGAAAATTCATGCACTGAAGGGGGTGTCCCTCAGCCCAGCCTGCTCCCTTTCACAGTCCAGGAGCCCTCAGGGGCAAGAGGTGACTGGCGATCACGGGAAGGTGATGCCCCCATCACATCTCTGCTGCTGCCACTGCCGGCAGTGCAAGCCTCGGCTGGCCCTGGTTATCTGAGCCTCAGGCTGCCCTGGGCAGCTGGGAAGCTGACATCCAAGGCTTGCCTGCGCCTTGGGCCAGCCCTGGGCGGCTGGGGGACTGAGGGTGGGTCCAGCCACACTGTGCACCTGCTGTCCCCACCTGGCTGGGCTGAAAGGACTGTGGGGCCTAAGGCAGCTGAGAGGACTGGGTGCCGCCATCTTGTGGCTATGGGCACCACCATCTTTGTGATGGTGTGATGGTCAATTTGCATAATCCCCTCTTTATTAGATAGGATTTTAGAGAGAAAAGTGTGACAAAGAATGATACAACAGGGTTACACAGTTGAGAAGAGGCTAGATGTCAGTTCCTAAGGGCCAGGATCTTTATCCTATCTACTGCTGCCCACCCATGTTCGGGACAGTGTCGGGAATATTGTAAAGCATCCACAATATACTGGTATTTGTGGTAAGAAGCTGCGCTAAAGACCGGGTGGGCTGTTTTCCACTCATATCTTCCTCTCCCTTGCCTTCTCCCTTCTTCCTCTTAGATCAGTGATTCTCAACCTTCTGGCCCTTTAAATATAGTTCCTCATGTTGTGACCCAACCATAAAATTATTTTCGTTGCTACTTCATAACTGTAATGTTGCTACTGTTATGAATCATAATGTAAATATCTGATATACAGGATGGTCTTAGGTGACCCCTGTGAAAGGGTCGTTCGACTGCCAAAGGGGTCGTGACCCACAGGTTGAGAACCACTGCCTTAGATCAAAGGAAGCTGTACCAGTCCCCCTTTCCTTTCCCTCCCCCCCCCCTGCCCTGCCCTCCTCAGGCGGCTTCACGTGGCTGCATGGTGTCCTGTGAGGCTGTGAGGGCCTCATCTGACTGGGTCCTTGCATGCATAGTGTGGATGGTATTTATCCATCCAGGAAATACCATTTGCATACTGAAATCTCGTTGCTCTGGAAGGTTAGATGGGTACAATGACTACTGTGTGTCCACAGGCTGGGAAGCTTAATGTGTCGCATTCAACAGAATTTAACAAGTATCATGTCATGGTGGTAATAGAGTGACAATCGTGAGTGTTTAAAATAAAAATACAGAATGCCCTATATTGACAAGGCCATTTTAACTTCATCCCTTAATGGAAATTATTTTCATGTGTATTCTAACAACCTCTGTGCTTAAATGACATGGTTTCCAAACTATGCCCAATACTATAATAATAATAATAATAATAACCCACTGACTTGTTTCTACAGCTTAAGTGTGAAGCCTTCCATGAAAAAGAAAGGAAGGGAATACACTTACTGTTTTTGATAATTTTTATTTATCAGTTTAGAGCACTCCAGTAAGGGTTTGAGAAATCTTCATGTCACTAAAGCCACAGCGAGCACTTAATGCTGCTTCCACTTCCCACACACAAACTTTCTAATTATAAAAGGAACCTTTCAGACGTATTCAGGGCATATAATCTTATTTGCAGCTCCTAATTGGAGGACTGTGTTTGTTGAAAAGAACAGAAGTCTTCAGTCATTTAGAATAAAGCTGGCTCATCAACCCCTGCGGGAAGAAAAGCACTATTTATTTTATCCGTTAATCCCAAATACAAACACAATAAAGCTGTCTTTTCCAATAGTGACCTATTTCATGTTAAATTGGGATAAAGCTAGCTTTGCTCAATAGGAGTATTGTTGTCAACAAAAAAAAGTCAATCTTATTAGGATGCCCATTGAATACCTTCGAATAATTTATCTTTTTAAAATGCTGAGCCCAAATCCCAGTTGAATTCTGACACAAAATGTGAATCTGGAAGGGAAATAACCTCAACTAGTGAGCCCCATCTAGTGACAGGGAAGTAAATTGCTGTTCAAAAACATGGTCTGTCATTATCCCATAGCGTTCATCTGATTTTTAAATTCTTCTATCTGTGCCCAAACACTATGTTTTTGTTTCTCTCTGATTTTCTTTGCCTATACATTTATTCTAAGGACAGATAACTTTTTACACCAAGCAATTTTTTTCTGGTTACTTTAAATTTCAGTCTTTAAAAAAATCAACATTGCTTAACATTAGCCAGATATCTCCATTTATGGTGGAATTTCAAAATGTAGGCCGCAATATCCCTTGAATAGAATCACATACCACTAACAGTTTGCTAGAAATATTATTCACTTACCAATTTTATGTCATCAAAAGACTTCAATGGTTCTTTCCTCATAAGAATGTTGGAGGAGCAAGACTGAGTCAGAAAAATCTGCAGACATCAATGACATTAAAGTTTCAAAGCCTACTTTCTTAGGCAATATCTACATTTAATGACTGTACCAGCCTGGGGGTTGGTTTCTTTTAGCTGACCACGTTAGAAGTTAATTTTGGCGTGCCTGCATTCCATGCTACTGCATTTCTTGACTTTTATTATCATAGTAATAAACATGTCAAAAACTGAATAAGGCTACAGCAGGGATCAACTCCAGTCAGACATGGGAAATATTTTTGCTAATGATTCTGACTTACAAATACAAACCTTGTTTGTTACCAGAAAAAAAAAAACAAGCTGATAATAGCCATATATCATTTTAAAATGAAGTAGGATATATTCCTTAATTTATCTATATTTGAATTTCTTTAAAAATATCTTTCCAGTAGCCTATGTGCCCAAATAACAGAAGTAGAAGCAGATCCAAGTATAGGAGGTTTCTGGATTATGGTGGAAGGAACAAAGGGCTCAAGTTCAACTTCTAACATTGCCCTTCACGGGCTGAATGACCTTGGGAGAGTCATACCTCCCATCCAGGTGCCATGAGCTCAAGCCATGGAGCAGATAATCCCTGCTCTTCCACCTCCCAGCTCTTTAATTTTAGACAAAGTACTTCTCTTAGCCTTGACTTCCCCAGTGTGTACCATGATACTTACTTACAGAGTTGTTCTGAAGATTGATTGAATAAAGTATGTCAGGGTCTGGCACATAACAGTGCACAGTAAATATGAAATGGAGGGACCAGTATCCACCTCTCAAGCCTGTTGGGGAGACTCAACAAGATGGCATGGGGGAACATGTTGGTCAACTTTATGGCACTCCATACATGGTAGGGATTAGAAAAAAACCTAGTAGGACCCTCAGAGAAGGCCTAAGAAAGAAGGAAGGTCATTGTAATTGGAGAACAGGGGACTCTTATAGATGAGCACAAGCTTTATGGGTTGAACATGAGAGCATGGACTCTGCAGGAAGGAAAAGCTGGGTACAAATATGACCTCTCTGGTTTACTTCCTGTGGAGCCTTGGGCAAGTTACTTAGCCTCTCTGATCCTCAGTTCCTCACCTGTAAAACAGGATGAATGAGGACAACCAGTTTCATAGGGTTGTGGCAGAGTTTAAGGAGCTAATTTATGTAAAGTGCCTGAAACAATGTCACCCTATTAATTTATCTAAATGACCAAGATAACAAAGCCAATCAGCAACAGTTCTGAAACTAGAATCTTACCTACGCATTTCTTTTTATTTTTATTCCTCCAATATCCCTCAACCCCACTGCCCAGACCATTTTTCAAAACCATTAAATCCAATCCAACAAAAATAGGGACACAAGATAAAGTACTGGGAGATTCACATAGAGGTGCTGCAGTCCCTCAAAGTCCTAGCAGCAAGTTTCAGGAGCTCATTTGAATGATGGTAAAGGGCTTATTATTGCTAATAACCTCCCAGTGTCTAAAGCACAGAGCATTTCATATTTTGCTCTAATAGTCCTTAAAGATTTGACTATCATACTGGACATGGCTGGATTATGAAAATGACATGTTTAAAAATATCTCTGCAACCCACTCCTAGGTGACTTTCAGCTAGTGAGCTAATGGTAGCCTCCTGGAAGATGAGATGTCAAGATAATTAGCTCTCTGCTGCATGGATTACCTATTTTTCAAATCTCATTCTCCTTTCTTCCCTATGTCTCTTAGTTGACACAACTCGTTATTGCTTTATACTTAAGTCCTTCGATTTCTTTTCCGTGCACTCATAAACCATCTCCTTTTCATGACTTATCATGCCCAATGCTCAATTCACACTATTAACTTTGATGTTCTATTTTACAATTCAGTTTGTATCCAAGTATCACAGAAAATAAAGAGCAAGGTCGACAGGCAAACCAGACATGGGAGTATTGCCTATGATCACCCATCCTCTTATCTCTCCTTGTGCCAGGGAGGAAGTGAAATGCATGTTTTCCCATTTCATTTTATGACCAGAGGTCTATGAATTTCTTCTTTCCCTGCCTCACATTGGGGTCTCTGAGCTTTCCCATGTCATTATTCTATACGACCTGGACTTGGCCTTGTGCAACTGGGGAATAACTTGCTCTTTTCTATCATAAATGGAGCCAATGAAAAACTAGACTAAAATAGAATACTCTGGAATGGGGGATTATCTGAAGAATCATAGAAATTTCTGGCTGGAAGGACTTTGAAAGTCTATCTACCTCTTTGCACTTTAGTCCTGCTTCACACCAATCCAGCAGGTAATTATGGCTCCTGTTTCAAAAGAATCCATAGGATACCATGCCTCTGCTCTCCACTTAAGAAAGTTCTTCATTTATGCAGCTAAATACCTTCCCTCTCCAGGTCAGATTTTTTTCCTGTTAGGAAGAAGGCTTGATTAGTTTCATGTCACCTAGAAATATAGATGTCCCACAGGCCAAAAGGTGGGACTACTTCACCTCCCAGCTTCCTTACTGGCCATGACCTGTGGAGTTTGCTTTCAGCTTCCCTGGGTGTTGCCACAATTTGATTAACTGTGGAAATTCCAGGATTTCCTCAAAATAGTCTTGAACTGAACCAGTGTTTGAGGTAGAAGAAAAGAGGAGGAGAAAGGATTTGCTTCTTTTTCTCTTTCCTTCCCCAGCACCACTGCACCATTCCTTAGGTGCTGATTACTTCCCCACCCCCACCCCATCTTCACAGCTCAGAAAAGGTAGAAGGAAATCAAGACCCCATCCAGCAGCCCTGGAGCTATGTGCTCCAGCCCATAGCCAGTTTGTCTCAAAACTCCAAGGAAGGGCCTCGGTCCTAAGGGTTTTCTAAGATTTATTCAGACTTTCAGGGAATCCCTTCTACATCACTTCGACCTGCAATCTTGCACATAGGTTCTTGACTTTCCTTTAATGCTGAGTATGACTTGATAGATAGTGACTTGCGGAGCTATTTTCAAGGCATGCATCTATCTTAGTTTTTGTATCCCAGCGATCTGTCTATGGGACTTTACACAGTCTGGCAACATGTGTAATGAAAAGAGCACTAGTTTGGGGGTCAGGCCGACCTTGGCCTGATGCTCCACTATATCATTTATTGTAGAATGACTTTTGTCAAGTTGTTTAGCCTCTGAGCTTCAGGCTCCTCATGAGTAAAATGGAGCTAATACCAACTTCAGGGTTGGATATGAGGATTAAAAAGAGAGTTCCCATAGGTACAGCACCCAGCACAGTGCCAGGCATACACTAATTGCTTCAAACACATCTCTCTCCTCCACTGGCTGTGGGCGAGACGGGGAGAGCACCTTGACGTTCACTGGTTTCATCATTCCAGCTGAGCCGCCTTGATAGCAACAGCCACTGCGATGGCTAATGGCACAACTAGTGACTATCATTATTAAGGTCTCTATTCTGTACTTGCTCTGTGACCAGTGTTGTGCTAGGTATTGAAGATAGAAGGGCAGTAAGACTCATGGTCCCTGGTCACATGGAGAGCTCACAGCATAGAAGCAGCCGTCGCCACTGGCACGTACGTGGGAGGCCCTTCATGAACATCTAAGCCCAGAGTCCTATCAGAATTGGATTAAGATTTTAGGGAACCTAAGCACTAAGAAGATTATGGTGCTGCCATCCTTGTCTATAATTACGAATAAAAACAGTACTAAACCATAATTAAGTGTAAAGAAGCAGAACAATCTTCTGATATTTTTCCCACTGTGATGACAGTCTTATTGCCTCTTTTGAAGTATTACCTTTTCAAATCATTTTTGAAAAGATACTTTTTGGGTGTCTTTATTTTGTACGCAACTAGTTTGCTTACAGGGCAACACAGCCCTGGCCCCACAGCAGAGCCCCGAGGGCTCTCCTAGTGCTCAGTGGATGGGTCAGACCAAGAGTGGAGAAGCCAGGCGTCTCCATAATTCACAAACTGCCTGCAAACCCCACACAAGATGGAAAAGTGATTGTATATTTTGAGCCAAGATTAAATTACCCTTTTAAAAAGTAAAAGTGAAATTAATTTCAAACATATGGAATGTTTTTCTCTGGGATGGACTTTGCACAAATGGGACAAAAGAGAGGTTATATTTAGATCAGCAAGTCCATTAGAGTCAATTGCATATCCATGTCCTAAAAGATGACCCTGCTATCCAGTTGCTCCTCTGACTCTATTACAATAGAGTCAAAATGCCGGGAACATGACATTCACCCTATTGCAAAGGCACTCATTTTTCTTGGCCCTCTCCTTTCTTTAATGGAGGAAGGTCTCCCTGAAGGACACAGTCCCTGTTAGGCAGGCTCAGCAGTAGGCTTATCTGGAGGCCTAGCTAACCACCCTCACATGTGAAGCCACTCACCTTTACACCACAAATCAACGCGATAAGCACCAGGAAAGGCCCAGAAACCCTGACAGGGAACCTTCCCAAGCACAGATGAGAACAATTTACGTAGCCACTGTAAATAGTTAATAAAATCAATTTTACAGTCCATCTACTTAGATTTCCATTACATCCTGTTCTGTTTCAAACACGCATTTTTCTTTTGGGTTGTTAGGCAATAAAGAGTCAAGCCATTTATCAAGTAGTGTCTCAGTATTCCTTTAAAATGTTTTACCATTTTCAGGAAATACCGTGGCTTCTATAATTAATCTCCCAGCGAAGCTGTTTTAGAGAGACTCCAGTGCAACAGAAAGAAATGACTTTTCTTCATGGGAGTTTCTGGTTCTTGTGTGTGGAAATGTTCAGAAAGGCTTGCGGCATTATCACATATTGCAAACCGCTGGTTTCAGATAAAGAGGGGGGAAAAACAAGAGTGTACAGTCTCCCTCTCACAAAACTGTCCTGTGACTGAGTTGTTCAAGGGGCCCCACAAGCAACTGCATATTGTGCTGAACTTAGAGGGACCCTTAGTGCAAGGCTGGGTTTCCACAGCTCTTACACCTGAATGGAAACAGGAATACCTGTAAGGTGAAGGGTGCCCACCCACTCCTACCTCCCTCCCCTTGGCATAGTAATTGTCGCTAATACTTAGCACTTTCTGTTCCAGGCATCGTTCTAAACATTTTACACATATATACTCATTTAATCTGCATAACAACTCTATCATCCCAATTTTCAGATTAAGAAATTGGCCCTGGCCGGGTGGCTCAGGTGGTTGGAGCATCATCCCATACCCTGAAAGGTTGTGGTTCAATCCCCGGTCAGGGCACCTACTGGAGGCAACTGATGGATGTTTTTATTTCTCTCTCTCCTTTCCTCTCTCTCTCAAATCAATAAACGTTTCCTCAGGTGAGAATTAAAAAAAATTGATGCAAAGGGCAGACTTTCCCCAGAGCGAGTCCTGGACTCAAACCCAGGCAGCCTGACTGAGTCAGGCCTCTTGGTCTCTGCGCTCTGGGCCAGCAGGATGGACCACATCCAATTCTCACTGTCTTGTGTGCACAAGCCCCCCCCCCCCCCCCCCCCCCGGGCAGAGTCATTCAGTCACCCATTCTCCAGAAGAGGAAATGAAGGCACGTGGCTGCAAAGTGGCCTGCCGTAAGTGATGCACAAGCCTGTGAGGAGTGCAGTTTCCCTGACTTTTAAGCTAACTTTTCCTTCTTTCCAGACTTGTAACCTCTTCTTCCTAAATGTAAAATAAAAGGAAAAGAAAAAGAAAACCAGCAAAACCAAACCTGCTGCATTGCTTCTTTCTATGACTTCTCCTGGTCACAGAAAAGGGCAGGAGGCTTGCTTGACCTGAAACACTGAGCAGAGCAAACCCCACTCCAGGCCTGGGTTCTGCCCAAAACAGCCTGGGCTTTGTTTATCAAAAGCAAATACATTTGATTTGATTGGCGTCCCGCCTGAATTGCAGGTGTTGAAGTGGTTTAATCTCATCCTGAGACAGAGGGATAATAAATATTGTGAAATGCTCCCAAAGGGATCGAGGAAACAGTTGGAAAAAATGGAGAATCTGGATGATCTCCAGAATATTCTGCTTTGGACCAAGAAACTTGATGGGACAATTGTATTCACCTCTCCAGAGTCAAGGTTACATTTCTGTTTGTTTCATTTTGGTTTTTAAACAGAGTCGTACTGAGGGCTCAGGTGGCTTATAAGCCCCAGATGGACCTCCGTCCTTAGACACTTAGGCCTCATTTCATTGGCATGACAACGGGAGGCATTTACTGGAGTGTTTCCTTCCCACACGAGGGGAGGGCGTGGCTGTGGTGAAGTCACAGGCTGTGCTGTGCACAGGTAGGACTGGGTCTCCAGCAGTGACCTTCGATTCAGCAGGCCGTCATCTTCACTCGAGGACAGCCTTCAGTCATGTGAATACCCATCGGTAGTCATAAGAGTATAGGAAACAGGAAGAGATGGCCCATTCCACATGGGCATTTAGAAGAGTTTAATAAAGGGATCATTTACAAAGATGGGGGCAGGGTTTGGGGAGACACACACGAGATGGTGCAGTACCCCAGGCTAGCACCAGCCCCTGCCTTCACTCCTGATGTAAAGAAATAGAGACAGCTGTGTGAAAAGGACCACATGACAGGAACTGTGGCTTCTTAGAGGGACACAGAAACCCCCAGTGAACACACAGAGAGGGAGATGGGGAATAGACACTCCAGCCGCAATGCTCCTCCTGTCTGTTGACCAAATCCAACCCGAGGGCAGGGCAGCCTGTAGATGCAGTCCAGGGGGGCATCCTGCTGGGGGGCCCAGTGCAGGGAGAAGGGGCAGAGTGGAGATACTCAGCTCACCATCTCATTAAGTTCCTGAGGTACAATAACATCAGCATGTCCTCCTGCTGTGATATGGGTAGTTTAATAAAGAAGTAATTAGAGAAAAAAACAACCTGTGCATACACGGAATTAGGTGGCTAATTTTATGCCTATGGCAGAAATCAGTGCTGTAAACCCCTCATTATGTTTTATAAGTCAGAACTGGGTGCACCTAAAGATCTCAGGAATATGAACATCAAACAGGCCCTCCGATAATTGGCAAAGAAGAGACAGTGGAAATCCACTCCTACTGGGACATCGGTCATAGTCAACATTAAACAGGTTTAAGAAAGAGGGTCATGGGGGTTTCAAGATATTGGCATAAAATCTCTGGAGGCTTCCATAGCATTGAGAGGCCCACAGTTTAGTGGTTGTTTTGTCTGGTTTCCTTTAGCAGCTTAGGCAAAAGGCCAACCAGAAGGAAGAGAGATGGGGATAGCTGAGGAAGTATCCTGGGGCACTTAGAGATACCTCAAGGGTGCCCAATGCCAATTAGGATATAAAAACATCATGGTAAACCTAGTGCCCAGTCACATGTGTAGAGCCCCTCTTATCAAAGATAGAGGGCCATTTGGTGTTTGTATAAGAGCTTGATGTGGTATTAGAGCATCAATGTGGTAAAGGCTTTGGAGTCCAGCCATTAGCTGGATCACCTTGAGCAAACTTAACCTATAGAAGCCTCTGTTTCCTGCTCCATGAAATGAGGGTAATACCTACCTCTCCTAGAATTATTTTGTGAATTAAAATCCTTGAAACAGTATCTAGTACATAATTGCTGTCTATAAACATGTTCATATATATATATATATATATGTATATATATATATATATATATATATATAGAGAGAGAGAGAGAGAGAGAGAGAGAGAGATGCATATCTATTTATAGTTAGAACAATCTGGTCTTAATGAGGAATGGAAGTCGTCACAATTGGTCATAGGGCCTTTGCCCTTGGGAATGTTGAATGTGATAAGAAGCTCTTCCTTTTCTTTCTCTTTCTATCCACCCCTCTCCAAAAACATATATACTTAAGCTAGCTCTCTCTTTCCAACCATGTCCCCGAATTTTTCCTGACCCTGTATTTTGGCACATTTATACCCATATAAACACATTAGAGATATTTTCTTTAAAACATTCTGATTGAATAATTAATATACACTTATTAATCTAATTTTTTAAATTTCAAAAGTTAGGATTTCATAACAAAGTCTTAGATGCTCCATTTCTTCTCATCTTCCCCTCTTTTCTCATCTTACAAATTGCTTTATGGTAAAGTGACTCCCCTCCCCCCAAAGTCTGATATGACTTGGGTGCAAGGTCACTAAATTGTGTTTGTTACACTTTAATTTGACCAGAATGGACCTAAAAATTTCAATATAATGGATATACATGTTTGTTTCCATTTTTACTGATGAGAGAATGCACCTTAGTCTATTCATGAATGTTGGTTTTAAAATGTTACATATTTTTCATATTTTTAAGGGATTTTAAAATTTGTTGCCTTAGATGATTAGAGCAAATGCAAAAGGTTCAGCAATTCTGCCCGCTCCTTAGAAATTTCATTCGTGGACCCATGTCCTTGAAGGGTGTTGACCCCTACAAACAGCTAATAATGTAAAAGTTGACAGGGCAGTTCAACCTTCTAATTGTATTCTGTGGGTCATGCATCTGACCTTCCAGAGACAACTTGATGAGTTTCTGCCATATTAATTACTTCATGCTGTTTCGCTGTGATCCCTTAACAATCCAAACCCAGTGGATGGATGCATGAACCTCTCTAGGCTCCGGGGAAGAAGCCAGAATGGCAATTGAACAGCACCCAAGAGAATTCCCACTACCAGGTTTATTTTCCCCCTATTTATTGTTTCCAAAGGTGAACAAAGACCTTTGGAGTCATCTTGTATTAATTATTCTGTTACCTCTTGCAAATTTTTAACATTTTCTTTCTAAAATATCCTTGAAACCACCAGGCTTTATTTGGAATACCTTCCTTCAAGGATTATGCATTTTGTAATCAACATGTTGATTAGGAGACAATATCACCTTTGACACCTGTCTTCTTTGTCTGAGGCACCATTAATGAGATCTACTCCTAGATTTTCTACTCCTAAATATTTTTTTTTGGTCTGGATTTTAGCTTTTTATTCCTAATGAATTAGACAATGGTCATGATTACTGAATGCTCATTCCCTCTCCCTATGTACTAGATTTTACAAAGTTTAAGGTTTTTCTCTTCCTCTCCTTGGTATGGAGCAGGAAGTCACCTGTGTGGGTTGTTTTCATCTCCTTGCTCCGTCATGGAACATTTTGAGCCATTTTGGGATTAGGCCGTAACATTTCCAATGGCTGCTTAAAGCTTAGGCCTTTCTCATGCACTGTGTGAGGGTATTAAGCAAGAAGTCCCCTGTGCCAAAGCTGGAATCAAGAATCTTTGTCCTGTACTCTTGTCCCCTCTTACTACTCAGGTCTTTTGATTCAGCAACTCACTCACCATATATATATATTTTTAAATATTTTATTGATTTTTCACAGAGAGGAAGGGAGAGAGATAGAGAGTCAGAAACATCGATGAGAGAGAAACATCGACCAGCTGCCTCCTGCACATCTTCCACTGGGGACGTGCCCACAACCCAGGTACATGCCCTTGACCGGAATCGAACCTGGGACCCCTCAGTCCGCAGGCCGACGCTCTATCCACTGAGCCAAACCGGTTTCGGCCACCATATTTCTTTAATGGCAAAATGTGATTGGATGGGGTACCATAAGTTGGATGGAGTTTCAGGTCTATTTATATCCCTGTGTTTCTCTGTTTATGCATGTGTGTATTGAGTGTGTGCTTTGTGCCAGGCATTGTGTAAAGCTATTCTCACTTAATCCATCAGAAATCCTGTGAGAGAGGTACTAGGATGGAGACTGCAGATGAGAGATAGCTCAGAGGGTTTGTCAGGGGTGGGGCATCTTTTTTTCTGCCAAGGGCCATTTGGATATTTATAGCATCATTCGCTTATTATAATTCACTCAATATAAAGTTATGTTGCTATGAAAAAAGCTCCTAGATCTATTGAATATTGAGTCCTGCCTGGGGTTGCCATGGCAGGACCAGACCAAATGATTTCCAGGGCCATATATGGCCCGAGGGTCGGATGTTCCCCACTCCTGGAAATGATTCATTGAAGCAGATTTACATAATTTACCTGAATTAGCAGTAGTGGATCTGAACTTAAAACACAGCTTTCCCAACGCCAGAGCACAGGGTTTTAACCACTACACCATACTGAAAATCTTATAAACTTAATCAAGTCACTTGGTATGTTTGTTTTGCTTTTCTGGTGTCCTGCTCTGCCCCCCCCCCCCCCACACACACACACACACACAAGTCTGATACGATTTGGGAGCAGAGATCAGAAAATTTTGTTTGTTACTAGACAGCCTGGATTAGAAATCTATCACCACTTACTAGCTGTGGGACATTGGACAAGTTACTTTACCTTTCTGCACCTTGGTTTCGAGTCTATAAACTGAGGATAAAATATTAGCAACACAAAACTCCTTGAGCCACATGGAGGATTCAATTCATGTAAAACACCAGGTCAGGCCTGACACATAATAGGTGCTCTTTAAAAACAAGAATAATATAAAACAGCTCAATAAGTGTGAGAAAATATCATCATTACTAGAGGCTGGGTGCATGAAATTCATGCACGGGTAGGGTCCCTAGGCCTAGCTGGCGATCAGGGCCGATCGGGGCCTTCCAGCTGCCAGCCGGGGCCTTCCTTCCCCTGGCTGCCGACTGCTGGCTGGGGCCTTCCTTCATTCCATGCTGCCCCCTGGTGGTCAGTGCATCCCATAGCGAGTGGTTGAACTCCCAGTCAGTTGAACTCCTGAGGGGACAATTTGCATATTAGCCTTTTATTATATAGGATTTGCAATAAAAGGAGCTGATGATGAGAGTGATTGTTTAGCCTAAGTGATTGCTGTAAAGATGCTATCAAGCCCTTGAAAGTATGAGGTTCTCTGGTTGCATATTGTTGATGAAAATCCTCTTCTTGTTTCTCAGTCTAGAGACAATGGTAGAAGAGGGCTTTGAGCAAGCTTGCTTGGAGGTAGAGACTGGGTGTGATATCAAAAGCAGGAGTGGTAAGTCTAGCCCTTCATCCCTACAAAAAGTGTGTGGTAATGTGGATAAGACCTGAAGAGGGAATTAAGAAATTTGGCTTCTATCAACCTGTGCAATAGACTTGCTATCCAAACTTGAGTAATTAACCTACCCAAAGTAATTAACACATCCAAACTCAAGCTCCTGTCCTTTCTATGAAGAGAATACCATATCTATGCAATCTAATTTCAGAGCAAGATTAGGAAGCAGACAATGAACTTGAAACTTAAATGGAGAATAGCTTAAAAAATAATAGCTTTTTAATCGCCAAATAGACTCTTCTCTAGACAGCAGGAAATGGAGAGAGCCAAGCCAGATAGGTAGTTACTAGGGAATAATTAAGCAGATATCTAACCATCAGCAGGTTGCGTACTATGGACAAGGAGTTGTGCTTGGCATCATCCAAAGGTGTTTTCAAAGGGGATGTGATTTACTTAGAGAGAAAAAAGGTAATTAATAATAGAGGAATTAATGTACCAGATGAGTGGTGTGAACCAAAAAACTACAGGGCAAACTTTCCCATTATAAACACCTACTGCATCATTTAATTATGTGCAGCTTTTATATTACAGAACTTGCTTGGCCTAATTTGCCCTTAGTCTTCAACAATGTGTCAACATTTAAGTAGAATTCTTAAGATTTAGCCTAAACTCATTTTTAGAAGTTAAGTTAAGCTCTGGGAATGGGGGGAGGAGGAGGTGGTCATAGACACCCCTGAGAACCTATCAAAACTCTGAAGCCTCTCCCAGGAAACCCTCCAAGCCCCAAAGTCTGCATATAATTGCAGAAGGTTGACAGATTCCCTAAAATCCATCCATGAACCCCCAGGTTAAAAATTCCTGCTCCAAAAATGTCAGAGCAGCACTATGACAGGCACTGAATTACCCAGAGTTTCCCAAATCTTACCAGGTCTCAGTTACATTTTTTTGTTAGCTTTTGTTGTTATATAATGCTATAGTTATAATTCTTGGAATTAAAATGTCTTTTCTTTAAAAAAAATTCCAAAAACCTCAAACTGCTTTCATACATAGTATGATAGGTTTTGCTCCTTGTCCCCTAGTATTTATTGTCTGCTTCTTCCATAGAACTAGACTTTAACTGGGCACAACAAAATGAAGACCACATTTTTCATCCTCTTGAGGTGGATTTAGATAGAAATATTATAAAGCCATTTTCAGAACCCTCTTTAATAGATAGCTCAGGTGTGCCCTTTGCTTCTCCTTTACCTCTTCCTGCAGCCGGATGCTTGGAACATGGTTCTGATAGCTGGCATTGTCTTCTTAGGCTGTGAGATAAGGGGCACATCCTGGGGACCACAGATGTGCCGGGGTCCAACCCCAGCAGGTCCAGGGGTTCCCAAAGGCGTAGACAGAGTCGGCGAAGAAGGAAGGACACGGAGACAGTGTTCAGCTGATCAGCAGCCTAGCCAGGATCTCTAGCCAGGATCTCCAGCCAAGTTCTGGTCTGGATCTCCAGAGAGGTTCTGCTTCGGATCTCCAGCGAGGTTCTGTAGCCATGTTCCCTCGCTAGGTTCTCCAGCCAGGTTCTGTCTGAGATCTCCAGTCAGGTTCAGTGTCCAGGTTCCAGTCAGGTTCTCCTGCCAATCTCTGTAGTCAGGTTCAGTCCAGGATCCCTTGCCATGTTCTCCCGCTAGGCTCTGTCTCTAGGCTCCGAGGCCAGTCCCTCTCCAGGATCCTCCGGCATGCTCTCTCCAGCGAAGTTCTTCTGTCTCTAGGCTCCGTGTAGGTTCTGTCTTCTTGATTCTGTTCTAAGTTCTGAGTTTCTGAGTTCTGTGTGTTTCTGTCTTGTTACAACTGTATTTATACCAGTTGATTCAATCCTATCAATCTCTATTACAAAGGTTAGGGCGTTTCTTATCTCCATTCCAGGGAGAAAAGATTATGTAGTTTAAGCATGATTGTTCATAGTTAAAGGGATTAATTACCCGCCTGGCACTTAGTTGAGGGGTTTTATTCCCTCCCTAACTTCAGGGGAAAATCCCTACCTGGGGATTCAACCTTTCTCCGAGAGGTGACCTTGGTTAAAACACAGCGCCAAGAAGGTGAGCAAACATATTAAGAACCGTATGCCATATATGCCAGGTCCCTTGAAACAGCAAGGATGGACTGGCTCCCGGCACAGATGCAAAAGGTGGAAAGAGCCTGGATCCTTGGGGAGCAGGGAGGAGAGCCATTGCAGTAGTCTTGAATATTATCTTCTAGATTTTGACTTAAGAGAAAAACAAACTTTCCCCTTAAGTTACTGCTATTTTTGTTTTTTCTGTTACTTACTAGAGGCCTGGTGCACAAAATTTGTGCACTGGGGGGTCGGGGGTGGTGGGTGGTCCCGGGGCAGGTGGTCCCTCAGCCCAGCCTATGACCTCTCGCAGTGTGAGAGCCCTCGGGGGATGTCCAACTGATGGCTTAGGCCTGCTCCCCGTGGGGACATCTGGCAGTTGGACATCCTTAGCCCTGCCATGGAGGTGGGAGAGGCTCCTGCCACCGCCACTGAGCTCACCAGCCGTGAGCCTGGCTCAGGGCTTCTGGCTGAGCGGCTCTCCCAGTATGGGAGTGCACTGACCACCAGGGGACAGCTCCTGCATTGAACGTCTGCCCCCTGGTGGTCAGTTCATGTCACAGCAACTGGTTGTTCTGTTGTTCAGTCTATTTGCATATTAGCCTTTTATTATATAGGATAGCTGAACCTAATCTCCATTACAGCTGAATCTAATTCTGGGGATTCTAGATACAATCCCTAGCTCAGTGGTTCTCAACCTTCCTAATTGCGACCCTTTATTACAGTTCCTCATGCTGTGGTGACCCCCAACCACAAAATTATTTTCGTTGCTACTTCATAACTGTAATTTTGCTACTGTTATGAATCGTAATGTAAATATCTGATATGCAGGATGTATTTTCATTGTTACAAATTGAACATAATTAAAGAATAGTGATTAATCACTAAAACAATATGTAATTATATATGTGTTTTCCAATGGTCTTAGGCGACCCCCATGAAAGGGTCGTTTGATCCCCAAAGGGTTGAGAACCGCTGCCCTAGCGCTTTGAAGTTGCCTTGCCTTCCTGGTACCGATTGCTGTTAACGAGAAGAATAATGCCTTCTCTTTCTGGTAACTTTTAAGATCACTTCTTTATGTTTTGTAGTTTTTCTTCAGCATATATAGGTTTAGATTTGTTTTCATCTATCCTATTATGCCCTTGGTGTTCCTGAGGTCTCAGATCCTTTTTTTCAGTTCTGAGAAATTCTTAGCCATTACCTCTGAATAGTGTGCCTCCACACTTCCTCTAGCCTCTTTGGAAACTCCTATTCAAAACATGTCATAGCATCCCAATCAAGACTTCAGGTATCTCAACTGTACTTTTAATCTTTTCTAAATCTCTGCACTGCATATTTTTCTTTAAATTTATCTTCTACATACCCTATTTTATTGTGAACAAGCTGGAGTTTATTTCACTCATTGAATTTTTTAATTGCATTCCCCCCCACACCCTTGGGATTTCTTGTAGACAACATATAATTGAATCTTGGTGTGTTTTTTTACTCTGATAATATCTATTTTTTAATTAGTTTATTTAGACTATTCACATTTAACCTGATTATTGATATAGTTGGATTAATAGCAACCATGTTTATAACTGCCTTCTATTTTTCACATTTGTACTTTATTTTCCCTCCTGCCTTCTCTGATTTTAATTGAGTAGTTTATGTGATTTAATTTTATCTCCTCTCTTAGCATATCAATTATATTTCCTTAAAAAAATTTAGTGGTTGCTGTACAGTATGCAATATAATTTTTAAATGAATGTAAATTCATCTTCAAATAATGCTATATTGTTTTATGTGTAGTGCTATTATTTTATATTAGGGTTCTCCCAATTTTACCCTCCTATTCTTTATGATATTGCTATAATTCATTTCACTTATTCATGTGCCATAATCATCCAATGCATGTTTACTATTATTTTAAATAAGCTTAGCTTTTAGATGAAGAATAATAAAAATCAAATATTTTATTTTGTCTTCATTTGTTTCTTCTCTGACATTTTTCATTTTTTCATGTAGATGTGAGTTTCTGACCTATGTAATTTTCTTACTCCCCAAAGAACTCTTAACATTTCTTGCAGGTCAGGCCTGCTGGTGATAAATTCCCTCTGCTTTTGTTTGTGTGAGAAAGTCTTTATTTTTCCCTTCACTTTTGAAGGATAATTTCACTGTATATACAATTCCATGTTGGTGAGTTTTTGGGGTTTTTTTCAGTGCTTTAAATATTTCACTCCACTTTCTTTTTCTTTACATGGCTTATGATGAGAAGTTTGCTGTAATTTCTATTCTTGTTCCTATATAGATAAAATGTTATTTTCCTTTGACTTCTGTCAAGATTTTTCTTTGTCTTTGGTTTTCTTCAGTTTAAATATGTTATGCCTAAGTGTTGACCTTATTTATCCTGCTTGATGCTCTCTGAGTTTCTTAATTTGTAGTTTGATATCTGCCATTAATTTCAGAAAGTTCCTATCCATTACTTCAAATATTTCTTTTCCATTTTATTTTTGATAATCCAATTATGCATATGTAATGCCTTTTAAAATTATCCCAAAGAACTTGAATGTTCTTTTTTTTTTTTTAATTCTCTTTTCTCTTTACTTTTAGTTTGGGAAGTTTCTATTTACCTATCTCCAGGCTCATTGATTCTTTCCTCAGCCTTCTTCAAACTACTGATGAGCCCATCAAATGCATTATTCATATCTATTATGATGTTTTTTATTTCTGTGATTATTATTCTCTCTTTTTATTCTCTCTTCAAATTTCCATCTCTCTGCTTCCACCACCCATCTGTTCTTTTATGGTTCTTTTTCCCATTAGATCCTTCAATATGATAATCATAGTGATTTAAAATTCTGTTTGATAATTCCAATATCTGTGTTATATCTGAGTCTGGTTCTAATGATTGCTTTGACTCTTCAGACTGTGTGTTTTCTTACCTTTTACCATGTCTTGCAATTTTTTGTTGAAAGACAGACATGCTATTTCAGGTAAATAAGAGGACTGGCTAGAAGGGGATGGAATGGGAGAAATGTCCTTCTCCCAGCTGGGATAAGACTCAATCAATTCTTTCCCCTGTAAAGTAGGCCTTTATTATAGGTGTATTTTACAAGGATTACTCTTTTCTTCCCCTGCCAGAGCTACAAAAAAATCTTTCTCAGATCATGACTGGAAGAACCTGGTGGGATTCCTGGAGAAAAAAACCCATAGAAGTGTAGGGGTCCTCCTAAGACTGGAACTCCAGGAATTTTTCCCTCTCATGCTAGTCTACACTCAGTCTCTAGCAATCATCAAAATTACTCTTTTTAAAAAATCTTTATTGTTGAAAGTATTACATATATCCCCCTTTAACCCCATTGACCTCTTCTTCTTTTTAAAATTCTGTACTGTTTAAAGAATTACATAAGTCTCCTTTTTTCCCCATTGACCTCTCCCTGACCGCTCCCACACCCCAACACATGTTCTCACCTCCCTACTATCTGTGTCCATTGGTTATGCTCATATGCATACATACAAGTCCTTTGGTTGATCTCTTACCCCCTCACCCCCCGCCTTCCTTCATAGGTTGGACAGTCTGTTCAATGCTTCTATGACTCTGGTTCTATTTTTCTTCATCAGTTTATTTTTTTCATTATATTCCACACATGAGTGAGATCATGTGATATTTATCTTTCTCTGACTGGCTTATTTCACTTAGCAATGCTCTCCAGTTCCATTCATGCTATTGCAAATGGTAAGAATTCTTTTTTTTTTTTTTTACAGCAGCGTAGTATTCCATTGTGTAGATGTACCACAGTTTTCTAATCCATTCATCTGCTGATGGGCACTTAAGCTGTTTCCAAATATTAGCTATGGTAAATTGTGCCACTATGAACATAGGGGTGCAGATATCCTTTCTGATTGGTGTTTCTGGTTTCTTAGGATATAGTCCTTGAAGTGGGATTACTGAGTCAAATGGGAGTTCCATTTTTAATTTTTTGAGGAAACACCATACTGTTTTCCACAGTGGCTGCACCAGTCTGCATTCCCACCTGCAGTGCAAGAGGGTTCCTTTTCTCTGCATCCTCTCCAGCACTTGTCATTTGTTGATTTGTTGATGATAGCCATTCTGACAGGTGTGAGATGGTACCTCATTGTTGTTTTGATTTGCATCTCTTGGATGATTACTGCCTTTGAGCATGTTTTCATATGTCTCTTGGCTTTCTGTATGTCTTCTTTCAAAAAGTGTCTATTTAGGTCTTTTGCCCATTTTCAAAATTACTCTTTAAGTATTCTTACTGTTATCATAATTAGCTAGTTTATTAATATTAAAATAGGAAGAGAGTAAAGGGAAGGCCAGACATTTCATTATAAGCATGATCATCTGAGCAGCTTCAGCAGGAAGTGACAGCTTCACACTCCCGGGAACCACCAGTCCATTTCCTGCAGATCACTGGGGGTAGGGATCAAACAAAGAGGGAGATGGCCATATGTGCAGTAAGCCAGGGTGATGTAGGGAAGGTGTTTTCCTGTCAGTATAGTCTGGGAAACAATGAATTGGCTAGAGGTGGACCCCATCAGAAGCATACAAAATCTTGGAAAGTTAATTGGTTAGTTTGAAGAAGTTCTGGTTAAAATCTCCAAAGAGTTCCCTTTCTCTGGTTTGCTCTTGTGCTTGGTTCTTTCTTGCTCCATAGCCCACACACTTGTCTGTTCCCTCTCCATAGCCATGTGGCCTTAAGCAGCCACATGGCCCATGGCTGTGCAGACTCCACAAACAATGGACTGCAGCTGGGAACACAGGCTAAGCTAGCCACACTGTAATTTAATATGGAGGAGAAATTCTGGCCCTGCTGAAGATAAGATTGGACTTCTTCCATGGCAAGATGGACAGAGATGGGGTCTTGGAGTGGGACTCCCTTAATTTTAGATAATCAATAAAACTTTCTACAAAATCCCATCCTCCCATGGGAACCTCAAGATATTATATTCCCGGTGGCAACCCAAGAACTCCACTTCCACCAATAACATTACCATGTTATGGCTTTAACATCTTCAGCTCCCAATAGTCAGATCTTGACTGTGACTTTCTGAATTTACCTGTCACTCTAATTCTCTGATAGGTTCAGGAAAAGTTGTTAATTTTCAATTTGTTCAGGTTTTTATTGTTGTAAAGATAGGAGAGATGACTTCCAAGCTCTTTACATGTCAGAGCTGAAATTAGAAGTCACTCATTAGATTTATATTAATCTATGTATTCTTCATATTTTTATTATTGTTATCATTGTTGTTATTATTATTTCTTCCTTTCTGTCTCAACCTTTTGCTTGTTGTAATGGATGCCAGTCTCATCTCTCTTTCTTAGAGGTCCTTAAATATACTTGCTAGTCACTTTCAGATAGGCCCATTTGAATAACAGATGCCAGTAAAATAATAGTTAACTAATTGTTAGGAGTAAATTGATTTTTACATTGTTGACTAACTCCTTACATTTAATTTCCCTTCTGGGTTTTAGAATTTTGATTTGTAGGTGCATCTTGAATAGAAGAGTTTTATTTTGTTTCTCTAATATTTTGTTTCCCTGTATTTTGTGGATGTCTCAATTAATCCCCTTGGGTTCATAATCCAGAACGCTGTTTTCCATTGCCTGACTTTTGGTGAGGTTGAAGACAGTGTGTATCCAGTCACCTGCTCTATCAGGCAGCAGCTGGGAGCTGGGTCTGCTCTCTCCCTCTTCCCTAGGTATGGAGATGCACATGTATTTTTCTCTTGCTTTGTTTCCTGCTTTGTGCTTCTAATTCATGCAGAAGTTTACCTTGTTTTGGAATGAAAGCTATGTCTGTTTTATTTTTTTCTTTTAAATCTTTGTCTTGCCTTTAATTGGAGTATATCAGCCCCTAAAAGCATGAACTTACAATGCCCTCTGGCACAGAAGACATGTTTCGCACATCTTAGCAATTCCATGAATATACAAAGTCAAGCTTTGTGTGCCCATTTTACAAGTGCAAAGGAAGCATAACAGGTGATCAGCAGCAGGGCTAGGTTTGGCAGGTAGGTCTCCTGATTCTGTCGTAAGCAGGTGATATTACAATCACACGAAGCCTGTGATAATCATAGCTCAGCCTCTAACATTTTTCTTGCTTGCAACATTTAGAATCGGGGATGTGATGGAGAAGCCCTATGGTGTATAGGACAAAGGTTCCATTTCAAACTTAATCACAAGGTGTTTCTACTTTAGAATCAGTGATTTCTGCCTACAGATTTCTGAACCAGCAGCTGAGCTTCCTAATGCTCTTTTATTTTATTGGTTCCTTCATGTGGTCTCTGCAGAAATGTTATGGGGATATCATTTCCCTCCCCTCAACCTTCAATTACATGGACAATTTCTAATGACTCCAGAGCCACACCACTCAGGCTCTCCCTCTCTCTCTAATCTTACATCTTTGTCAAATTTCGTCACCTAGAGATTGGAGCCCCTGTATATTGATGTGGGGAGGGAGGGGGAGGAAGGAGTGTTTATGTTTATACTTTTCCTGAATTTTATGGCCTTCATTACCCAAAGCTGTGTGAAATTGAGAGAAACACAGTTGGCCTGAACCCTGGAACCATCTGTTCAACCTGCTCAAGATATTGGTGGTTGACTGTTTACTAAACAGACTACCCTGAGTGGCAGCCCAAAGGCGGAGGCTGGGGCTTCTGTTAATCATTAGGCATTTAACAAACAGTGGGGGCCCTTGCTAGTTTTGTTGTCATTGTTTTCAGAAGCAGCGTTCTGTACCCTGCTGTCAGCCACAGAACGAGAGAGGGACTCAGTGGTGTGTTGACTGTGAGGCTTTCCAGCAGGTTTGGGTTGCCACGCCCCAGCATTGGTAGTCATGTCAGGAGATGTGACATGTGTACTTTTGTTGTTGACTTATCTTTGCCAACACAACTAACGTGTTGTCTAATGTTGGCTGAGAAACTGGGCTCTAGGGTGGAGTAAAGGCTTAATTTTGTTGACAATGAAATGCTTGGAGAGATATGTGTTTTGGTGAGGACACTCCCTTGAGACTTTTGCCCTTTAACTAATCCTTTGCATAAACACTGTCTTGAAAACTGTTTATGAAGTATCTGCAAAGGCATATGAAACTGTTGGTAAGCAGTCCTTGTGAAATAACATTTATTCATGGTCAGATTCCTGAGTCTGTGTTTTGTTTGTTTGGTTTTTTTTTTTAACTAGTGCAAATCTTTGTGAAATTGAAAATACAGCGTGAACCCTTCTGCCTGACTCTTATGTTAGCAGGTGATAGCAGAGGTTCAACCAGAGAGAACAAACGTGCAATATTGCCTGTGTACAAGTTAGAACTGTATACTTTTAAGAAAATTAAAGATGAGCTATATGGCTGGGAAACAGGGGATAGTTATAGTAGAACGTAATGAGTTCTGTTAATAAATTTATATTAATTTAAGAGGGATAGAAAGCTGTTGGATCAGATTTACTTTTTATTTTATTTGTTTTATTTTATTTAACTTTGGCTACAATATGGAAAATTGGTAAGGGAAGGGAGAACATGAGGACACAAGTTAGAGGGTATTATTTCCTATTTCAAGTGAGAAATGATGGAAGTCTGGATAAAACTAATGGCAGAAGTGATGAGAATACGCAGATATATTTAAAAAGGTGTTTGGGATATAAAAGAAAAGAGATCTGGTGATGAATTAAATACTATAGGATGGCACGGGATGGGTTCTGGTCAAGAATGACCCCAAGATTTTTGGCTTTGGAGATTGAATTAATAACTGTCCCACTTACTAAGACTGAGAAACAGAACTGGGATAGACCTGTGAGTTTGGATTTGGATACATGGCATTAACCTTTTCAGCATCTATAATGGAGGTGTCTAGTAGATTCTTTGCACATATAGACCTGGGGAAGCATGAAGAGATCTAGTCTGGATTGCTACCTGCTTCTAGGTGGTAATTAAAGCTAGGCCATAATAAGGTTCTCCAAGGAGAGAGAGTGTAGAATGAGAAGAGGAGAGGGACCAAGTGGTACCTTTAGACATTTATATATTTAATGACTCATTAGAGGGAAATGAGCATGCAAATGAGTGAGGGAAAAGGCAGGGAGGTAGGAGGACAACCAGAAAGATGGACTGGGAGAGAGAGAGGGGAAATTAATTATAAACTGGCCCAAGGGCTCTTATTGTAGGGATGAAAGTGTTCCAAAACTGATTTATGGTTCTGGTTATACCACTTGGTAAAATTACTAAAAAGCATTGATTTGGACACTTGAAATAAGTGAATTTCATGATATATAAAATATACCTCAATAACCCTAGAGAGTATGGAATGAAAGAACAGAAAGGATGAGACTCTCTCAAGAAGGAAGGAATGGTCACATGTAGTGAATGTTGATAAGTTCAGTAAGAGAAGGAATGATGGTCACCAACAAATTGAGAACTTTAAACAGATATCTATACTAATAAAAGGGTAATATGCTAATTAGACTGGGTCGACCGGACATCTTCCAGATGTCTGACTTCCTTCTGGACAAAGCCATGGTGGCAGGGACTGAGGCAGAGGCGGTTAGGGGTGCAAGGGGGCAGTTAGGGGGCAACCAGGCCAGCAGGGGGGCAGTTAGGGGGCAATCAGGCTGGCAAGCAGAGGCAGTTAGGGGCGATCAGGCAGGCAGGTAGAGTGGTTGGGGCGATCAGGCAGGCAGGCAGGCAAGCGGTTAGGAGCCAGCAGTCCTGGATTGTGAGCGGGATGTCCCAGACTGGAGAGGGTGCAGGTCGGGCTGAGGGACGTGTCCCCCCCACTCCCCATGCACAAATTTCATGCACTGGGCCTCTAGTGTAATATAAAAGCAATGGTCCAAATATTGGATAATGTAATACTTTAAAAATGCAGACCTATATTTTAAAATGATATCTTTATAAATTGTGAGAAGATGCACAAGACTTGATCCCTCCTTGTTCTCAAATAAAGAGCCTAAATTGAAGTTTTGTGATGCCCTCTGCATGCCACGGCTGTTAGGAAATAGATTCTACCAAGGCAATTCTACTATAACTGGGAGCCCTGTTTATGTGTAAGAATTAGCCCCCATATGTGATGAAAGATTATATTTACTCCAGAAGTCTGAGACATTCAGAGAATATTGTAAAAACCCTCATTTTTAAAGGATCTAATAGTCATAAAGGGGTTATGTGCCAAATACTAATCATCTTCATAAAAATATATATGATCAGTACCTTGTCCAGACTATGGCACAGAATAGGTGTTCAATAAGCATTTGTTGATGACCCAAACTCAGAAGTTAGAAAAGTGAGAGTGCTCATTAATCATGTTTTAGATCTACATGTGGCTAATTTACAAGCTTTGGTCATTTAGAGTTTACTATTTCCTCACTAATTCTTATTCATTTTTCATTCTACTCAAATCAGTTTCAACTAGTCAGCCAAAAATATGCGTATAAAAAAATCATTCTTTTTTTTTTTTTACCTTAGCTATCTTTTGGAATTTATATTTTACTATAAATATTGTCTTTTTTACTTATTATCTTTTATTTGAACCATTAGTCTGACCATGATATTTCTTCCTCTTTTTTTATTTCCTATCCTAATCAATAGATGCCTCTGACTTCTAGAGTAAGCTGCACTCACGGGTTTTTTTCAGTTGTGATTCTTAATTTAGGTAGCTGTAGAAGGCTATTGATAGGATTTTTAACCAAAATTTTTAATGAAACATTTTAACTAAATTTAAATAACTTTTCCAAGTTGGTTTTAAGAAAATGCTTAACTCAGATCATATGATGTTTAGTAAATTTCCTGAGCTCATTTTATACTTTCAATTGCAACCTCATGTTATTCTCTGAAAACAGGAAATCAGTGAGCAGAACTACTTGATGGAGATGTCTCTGAAGGAGGAAGTCAGTGAGGACAGATGTGACCTAGAAATGACCCGTTTGGGACAAAGTCTTAGATAAGCATCACTGTGTGTGGAGTGATTGTGATGTCCTGACAGATCCAAAACTTTAATATGTTTTCCCTACTGATACTTCTATTTCTCCTAGCTGGAATTCATAATGTTAGAATAGTTGTTCTGGGTTAGAACATACTGGAGAGGTATTTTGGACTTTGCAACAGTCATACAAAATTAGGACATTTGCTCTTCAGCCTCTTGACCACAGCTCTCCAATCAGTAGCACTTGAGATATTTGGTGGCTCTCTCATGGGCTATTATGCTTCTGCTCCCAAAAGCCAAGTTGTATGCTCACTAAGAGTTCATTGTCTCTGTACTTGTCATTACCATTATGGAATTAATTTGTATATAAATATTATACAGTGTGACGTGATGTCAGAGAGAAAAGAATATTTCTATGATAACTTCGGAATTGAATGCTTTGGAGAGACTCACTAAAATGAGTTGCCCCCAAATGCTGTTGGATTATGTATGAATGAGGCATCTATAAAGACTAGGTGGGAGGATATTACAAAAATATAGTCTGTGTTTAAGGTTGCTTTATAAATATTTTTAAGTTTTCACGTCACGTAAAAAATCAAAACTGGAAATAATGTACGGTACAATGCAATATGGCTTTATTTATATAATCCAGTGTGGAACGTTAATCAGATTCAGCATGGAACATTAATCAGAAGACTGCACTTTCAAGAAAAGGTCTGGGGCTAAAATCAAAAGGTTGGTCCAAGAATACCCACTTATAAGTTTTAAATTCAAATAAAATGTTTAAGGCATGTAAAGATAATTTTCTATAATTCTTCACTTTCACCAAGAATTTTGATGAACCAATTCCCATAGGGTAAGAGGACTTTGACTGTTATTGCGATTTTCCCAAAGCGCCCTCTGCTATTTCCTGTCTAAAATACCTTCCCTCACTCCCTCCATATACTTATTTCCCCATAGTTCTCTCTCTCCCCCTCATCTGTTTCTCTCTCCTCCCTCTCTCTGTTACTTAACGCTTAATCTTCCTTTAAGTTCTACGGCTCCAGCTGAAATGCTTACTTCTATGAGAAGTCTTTTCTGTCCTTTTCTTTTTCTTCATTTCAAACTTTATTTTATTTTCATCTATAAGTACTGCTGTTTGTTTGAATTGCTCACATAGATCCATTCCATCCAAAAAGGAAATGTAAAATGTTTCTAGCAGAGCAAGCACAGCTGGCACGACCAATCAAAGGTCTTCCACTGGAGTCTGTGTTAAATCTAAATGTGATATATAATAGGATCAGGGGCATAGAAAGGGAATGGACTAACTATTCTGGAGGGGAAAGGGGTGTGGGGGGTACGGGAAGTGACTGGACAAAAATCGTGCACCTATTGATGCAGACAGTGGCGGGGAGGGTAAGGGCAGATGGTGGGGTGGGAACTGGGCAGAGGGGAGCTATGGGGGGAAAAAAGAGGAACAACTGTAATAATCTGAACAATAAAGATTTAATTAAAAAATATATAAATGTGATAAAATTACAAACTGGATGTTTCCATTCTTTGGACAACAGGAGATTTTCAAAATCACTTCAAGTTTTGAAATCCATCAAATTTTTTTTAGATTATTCTGTCTTGTGTGCTATGTCTATGCTGAGTACATCACTTTAGGACTGTACTTAAAGCACAGTTTGTATTGTATTCTAATAATCTATTAACACACTTCATTATCTTTGGGTCCCTTTGGGATCAGTGTCCATTGATTGCCCTATTCTTGAAAATGGATTCCATTTCCCTGTTCTTCGTATGTTGAGTAATTTTATTGGATCATGTCCTGGACATTGTGAATGTAAAGTTGTGATGACTCTGGATTATGTTATATTTCTCTAAAGAGTGTTTACTTTACTTGCTTTAGCATGTAATTTACTTAGCTGGATCCAAAATGCAAATTCTGTCTTTTGGGCAACAAATCAAATCTTAGTTCAGTTTGTTCATCCTCAGCTGGTCTGCCTGCAATCCCCTGACACGTGTATTGTTCAAGTGGCACAAAATTTGAGTTCCTTCTCTTTCTGATTCTTTTCTTTCTGTGATCCCTCTCTCACTCACCAATATATTTTCTATAGGATTTTAGCCACTCCACCCCTCATGGCACCCCAAGTCTAAAAGCTATAAAAAGAGGAAACTTGCCCAATATTGTTACCTTTTTTCCACTGTCAATTCCTTTCCAGAACCTTCCTGCTCTTGTTCACTTTCCAATTCCTTCAAGTAGTTGTTTTTGTATTTTATCTAGAGTTTAGAGTTATCTGTGAGAGATTTGGTCTGCTAGGAGCTTACACATCCTACCAGCAGTAGAAGCACCTCATTAACTTTGCATTTATGCACAGAATTTGGGTTCCTTCTCTCTCTGATTCTTTTCTTTCTGTGACCCCCTTCTCACTCACCAGTATACTTTTGGTAAACACTCTTTAGGTTTTGGGGTAAGTCATTTTTGGATAGGTCATTGTGTAGGTCCTCAGAAACATTTCATGTTGGACAGAATTAAACAGAAGGGCATTGTTAGAACAAATATATTAAAGGGAACAAAAGAGGAAAGTTTGTTCTCCTTAGTTCATATTAATTTTTAAAAAATAATTGTTAGATTTTAAAAGGCATAGAGATTTTAATCAAGGGGAGTTGAAGACTAGAAACAGCAAGTTCCTATGCTGGCCAGAGTTAGCATGAGGCAGGCAGCCACGAAAGCAGCTCAGGGCAGTGGCATCCATACTGTCAAGAAGCATCTGGGAGTTTTAACCTGTCCAACCCTGGACACAATTTCACCAACAAAGAGCGTTTCCCTAGTCTTTGCCATTATTGAGCCCCACAGTGAATATCTGCCTCATGAGAAATCCCCTTGAAAAATCTGTTGAAGTTAGTTCAGAGAATAACAGTCACATTTGGATAAAAGACGATAAACAGAGCAGCACAATAAATAGCAATTACCCACCAGGGAGGTGTCTGCAGGGGTGTGAGGGGCTGGTGCTGGGCCTTTTCTCATTTACTGTGGTTATTAATGACCTGAAAGTGGTGTAAACAGCCTGCTAATGAAGTGGCGGCCAGGCCTGCAGTGGGAGTCACTGTGCAGGAGAGAGGAGAAAACAAACCAAGCTAATATAACAAGGTTAGGACACCAGGCGGAAAAACCAAAGGCATGAGATTCAGCGGGAAAGGAGTATTGTAACTGTCAGAGAAGAATGATCAGAAGTGTAGCTTTCTGATGGCAGGAAGTAGAGAAAACATGAAAAGAAACAAATGCCTGGAAAGAATCTGAAAATACGAGGATGAATGAAAGAAGGCAATTACTAGTAGCTGGTGGCTGGTGTAGGATGATATTCCATAACAGTGACTGCCCCCCTCTTCTGACTTGTGCAGGCTACAAATGTCATTGAGATGTGAAAGGACGTGGGAGTCCCCAAGACAGATCCCAGGAATAAGGGAAGGTTGTGCTCCCTGTTATGCCTTCCTGGTTCCCACCAGTCTTTGGCGCCGATGGTTTCTCAATTTGAGACTGATCCAGACCTAGCTTGGCACAGCTCCTTTATAGTCCTGGTCCACAGGAGGGCTGTCACAGGCAGGTGGACGAAGGACCCCAATGCACATCAGGATCCCTGACAATTCCTTGGGAAGAATTGCCTTTCACCTATAGTCATATATGGATAAGATTCTCTTAACAGCTCACAGGGCTATCAAGATGACTGTGTTATTGTCTTCTGACTTCCAGCACCATTCTTCTTCCTCACCCCTTTCAGGACTTGAAACAAGTCACCTTCTCAGGAAGCCTGCACTGGCCACCCTGTGGGAAAATCCACACTTTCCACCCATCCACAGGTCACATTCCCTTTCAGGCTCTCTTTTCTTCCTGAGCACTTACTGTCCCTAACATACACCTTCTATTTTATCTTTTTCATAGCGTTGTCCCTCCTGTAGAATGTAGGCTGCGTGAGGGCTGGCATTTTTGTCTGTTGTGTTCACTGTTGGTTCCCCGGCAACAACAATAACACTAGCTAATATTTATTGAGGACGGGCTATGTGCCAAACTCTGTCCATGGATTATCTCCTTTAAAACACCACCAAGTAGCTATTGTTAGTATGTTCATTTTAGATGAGAAACTGAGCTTAGAGAAGTTACCTGTCCTAACAGTAAGTGACAGAGGGGACACCAGAAGCCAGTGCCATGGAAGCAGGTGGGAAGAGGTGTTTGGTGTCCCCGAGCCTGGGGGAGGATGGAGTGTGTCTTGGACCCCCTTTGTGCCTCTACATGCAGCTGCTCTCTTCCTGTGACTCAGCTGTACTCACAGAGGAATCAAATAAGGCTGTCAGCCAGCTCCGGCGGGCAGAGCCCTGGGCAGAAGATAGCATGCAGGGCCCGTGATGCTTCTGCCCTGCCATTTCGGCTGGCATTTCACTTTGTCACATGACAGCATAGACCTTTAAAGAGGAAGACAGGAGGCAGCCTGCCCTCCACTTGGAATACTTGTAGGGAGGTTCCCTTGGCCTCACTCTGTCACTTTCTCAGAAGACTCGCCTCTTGACCTACCTCAGCTTTTGCAAATGTTTCCAGAATTGAGTAGGAAGATCCCAGGCTAGCAGTGCTTTTCCTCTCACCATGATTAAGGGATTGACTCCTGCCCTCGGAGTAGGGTATGCATCATACTGATGTGAAGGCCCAGGCAAAGAGTGAAGATAGCAGGAAGGTGCTTTCTCACAAGTCCCTCATCATGCACCCGTTCCTCACAATATCTACCTTCTCAGCATTCATTTCAAGGGGCTTCCCATGTTTTCCGTGGGTTCTTAGATCTAGGGATCCTATTGTGGATCCTCACAGAGTCAGATCAAGAGCAAGGGAGATATCATGTTTATTGAGCACTTACAAAATGCCAGACACATGCTGAGGAGTTTACAGAAGTGTCATCATTAGTCAACATTACATAGAAGGGAGAACTGAGACTCAGGTGAATTTGCCCAAAAGGTAAAGGTACTGAAAATACAAGTTTAGTTTTCAAGTTCTATGTACCACTCACTTAGGTTGCATCCATCCTCTGGAAACTGTGTCATATCGTGTCCCTAACGGCTGTTCCTTCATTCCTCAGAAGCAAATACTTACTATCTACTATGTGTTGGTTATTGTGCTCAGTGCTGGGAACAGAAAAAAATGCTTGTCCTCATACAGCCTATATTTATACAGGGAGGGATAAACAATGAACAAGACAAAATACAGAGTCCTGATAAGTGCTCACAGGTTGGGCGGAGTGTAGAATAGAGCCAGTGAAGGACATATGACATGTTGGCTGGTAGAGATGTGGAGTTTTCCATAGGGTGACCAGCACAGGCTTCCTGGGAAGGTGACTTTTGATTAAAGACCTGAAGGAGATGAGGAAGGAGAATGGTGCTGGGAGTGAGAAGAACTGGGTTACAGGCAAGTCACTGTGTTGCTTTGTATCTTCTTCTGTAAATGAGCATGTAGGACAGGATTCATTTCTTCAATGGTTCCTTCTGTTTATCATCTATTGACTGTGAGTCAAGACCAGCTCTAAACATAGGTATTGTGAAGGTGAACGTGACAGATGAAGCCCCTGTCCTCGTGGGACCTCATATTATTGTGGGGAAGATAGATAATAAGTAAGTAAATAAGTAAACAAAGTAAACTTGATAGACCTAAGAGCTATATAATGAATTGAGATTTCACTATATTGACTTTTGCTTCTTGTATGGGTGGACAGTAATTCTTTGAGTAGAATAGTCAGGGATCCTAATGTTCTGTATTCCTCATCCTACTACCCATCTGCCTGTGACATCTTCTACAGGCAGGTTCTGTCCTGTCAGGCCATGTGGTCCTTACAGCAAGGGAAAACACTCAGCAGGGAACAAGTCCCAACCACCCCATGCAGGAGATGAGACCCAGTCTTGTGGCTTCTCTCCAAAAGCATTGTATTGGGAGTGAGAACTGGAGAACTCGGCCAACGGACAGTCAGCAGGTGCACGATGTATTTTGGAACTCTTGAAAACATTCTCCTCCCAGAAAAGCAAGCTGAAGCTTGTAGCAAACATTAGGCTTATACTTCCCACCTCTCCTATCTTTGCAAACAAGTTATTAGAAGTTTTACATTTCCCCTTAGGGGAATCAGTGTTTAATTCACCTTAGTGCCTTTCTGGCACCAAGCCATCTTCTTACTGCTCACAGCTCCTCAGCTACAGAAGAAGGAGGAAAGGAAGGAGGGAAAGCAGGGAGGGAAGGAAGAAGGAAAAAGAAGGGAGGGAGGAAAGAAGGAAGGAAAAGTATTAAAATCTGACTTCAGAGTCTTGCTACAAAGCAGACTGAACCTTACTTTAATGACCACACATGATGGGTAGGTTCTTTGGGATCACATGACCCCAAAGGCTTCCAGCACATTTTCTGGGACTTTTGCTTCTTATAGAGATTCAAGGGGAAAAGTGCTTGGTTCCGTTAGCAGGTTAGGGAAGGGGTCTAAACTTCACCATAATCATCTGCACATTTCTTCACTTCCTCTAGGGTTCATGGAAATCCAGTTTCGAGGCATTCAAGGCCTTTCAGGTCAGAGGTGGAGAAACTATTTCTTAGCCTAGAAAATAGTGGCAGGTCATACAGATTGTATGTTACTCTCAATACCCGGCTCCCTCATTTTAATTTTGAAATTCAATTTCTCAATATTAACAATAGTAGCTCACACTAGTTGAGTCACAGGTCTGTGCCCTTACAAGCATCACCCCTTTTAACGTGAGCAACCTTGATCCTTGCTGGGACTCACTGCTGTAGCATCGCCTTTGATTGGATGGGTTGACTTGCCTAATTCTAGAATTCAGTATCAAGACGCCTGTACATGTAGGCCACATTCTCCAATATCAGCTTTCTCAGTGTATACAGGTCATATTTTGTTTTTTAGGCTGCCATACTGTTTTGTCTTATATCTCAGTTGGTTCAAAACTAACTTGGTCTGGGAAGAGAAATGCTGGTTGCTGGGGTCTCCATACCCCAAAGGAGCGTATTTTGTGTGGTTGTTTTCTGCACTCCACACACAGCCCTGTAGGTTTGTCACATCCTTTTCTCTGTTACAGAAGACACTGTGTACACCCTCACGCCTCCCTGGGCAGGCATTGGCCTCCCATGTACAACGGAAAGTGAGGCACAGCAGCAGTCAGAGTTCACCACGGGATAGGAGTTCAGACCCTGTATTTAAGAAGAAGCAGAGCTCAGAACCCACCAAGTTCACAGTTCCATCAGGCAGAAACTGCATGGGAGCCTCTCATTCCTGCTATAGTGGATGGTTCTGGGTGGGTGCCTGGACCCAAGAGTAGCCAGGCTATAGGCATACGTGGAGCCTGCCACAAGGACTTTGCAACAGGGGCAAATATCAATATTAAATATACAGGTGCCTGGCACCTACTATATGTTCAATAAAAATCAATAATTAATACCATCCCTCTTCTTTACCTACAAATTACTCTATGATGTCAAACTTGTCAAATCCAAAAGCTTTTTTCCCCCCGTGGGCAGCTATTGTTGTTATTATTTTTAAAATTTCTCCTAGACACATGAGGAAGGATGCTTTTTTTTCTCATGAGGGAGGAGCGCCACGTGTAATGTTCCTGTTCCCTCTCGCTGCCTGCTCACTTACCCCTTCCTGTTTGTTCACTCGATTAATATGTGTTGAACCCCTTATATGCTCCAGGTAATTTTCCTAAGCACTGGGAATACTGCAGTGAACAAATAGGATAGATTCCGACCCTCATGGAGCCTATAATCCAGTGAATGATACCACATTTCCTGAGTGTGCTGCTCTTGTTCAGTATTTTGAGAACATTCTACTGTCCTTCTGAATTTGGACCTGGGCACCATCCCCTTGTCACAACTTCACATCTGCCAGGACTACGTCAGGCTTCGGAAAAGAGAAGACGTGAATTTCCCCGATTAGTCAGGGGGGGAGGCGAAGCTGGGTTTGGGCCCAGCGCTTTCTCTCTTATGTGGGTGCACACACACTTCCCAGCTCTTCCATGCTGTCACCTTTAGGGGGCTGCATCTGAGGTCATGCAGGCCTGTCAGTGACTGGGGAGGCTGGTTTGCCTAATTCTGGAGTCTAGTCTCAAAAACCCCAACTACTTTCATAAATAAACCACATTCTTCAATACCAGCTTCATCTGGAAAAAGAAAAAAAGGTGATTTCGTTCCCCGGCTGCCTTATTCTTTTGTCTGAGTTCTCCACCAGGTCAGAACTTGATCCTGGAAGAGCAGTGCTGTTTACGGGGCTTCCTCAAGTCCCAAGTGACGCTTACTTTGCACACCTACATTCCGTGCACCCCGCAGACGATGCTTAATGCAGGGCTGATGTGTAACTTCATCTCTAACATCGACCATTAGAAAACAAGTGGCAAGAAAACGTCTCTCTCCTAGAGGAGCGCGCTAAGTGATTTAATCTCCTGAGCCAGGCATAAAGAGTGGGCAAATCAAAGGCACGCTTAACAACTCGAGTGGGTGTTTTCTGTTGCCTATTACGGTGAACGATAAACATTACTCAACAGTTAATGGAGGACATTAAATTGTAATTATACATTAATTATAACGTGCATGTATAAATGCATGTTTGTTTTATGTGCACACACAGCTGACAGTCATTCTTAGTTCAAGTTCTATAACACCCAAGGAGTCTTGGCTTACCTCACCAGGGCATGACCCATGCTTACATTTCCATGATTCAACTGATGTCAGTTCACTTCCATTTTAAACAGGCAAGATAGTCTCCATGGCACATAGGTGGTGGGATGGGGGAGATGGACTAGAAAAATGGAGATTGTGTCCAATAACCAAAGGGAAATACTTTCTAAATTTCAAAATCAGAGGTTTGACTCCTTGATCTGATCTTCACGATCTCCTCCATACATATGTATACAAATCACTAAGCTTCATAGGCTGTCTTTGGTCAAACCACACAAGACAAGTTTTTCTTACAAAACAACCGCTTTCATCAGCATAGGATTATACTTTACAGGTAGCAACACCGAGCACTGGACAGCTACCCTTATGGTTCTTAAGCCCTTTACATTCATGGATATAGTTTTGTATCTGTGTTACTCAACAGTGGGCTATTTTTAAACACTGGCTTAAGAGCATATAAAATACTCCTTCATTTAATTCAAAGAATTACATCCAGTCACTGGGTACAAGGTGACTTATAGTTTGCTGGACTTCAGTTTGTGCCCTACAAGCCTTACCTTTAACTTTCCCCCCACCCTCCTGGATGCCCTCCTCAGGCTCACCTTTCTCCTCTGCCCTCCTTTAGCCCCCTTTCTGCAACTGCGGTACCCAGGCAGACCTGCTGGTCCAACTCTGGAACCCTCTATACAGTCAAACATTTTTTAGAAAATAATAATTTCCTGCAAGCTAATGGAGATGGTGGTTACACACAAGATAGAGCCATTTGTTTCTGTATTCACTTTATTCAACACCTTGTTTGACTCCCTGAGGTAGTATAGAAACTATGTTAGCAAGGATGATCCAGGCACTCTCCCGATCCTGAAGGATTCGTAGAATCTGGGAGAACTTGCTATCATTTCTTCCTCCTGTGCCCGTGGCAGACATTGATAGTCACAGCACTTTGTTCCCCTTTGAACTTAGACTCAACATGGCAGTTTATTTCAGCCCAGTGCTCTAAGCAGCTTCAATCAATGAATTGGATCCAACATGTGAGATGAGATATATTTTCCATGCCCAAAGTCAGGCTTGGGAGAGAAGGTGGGAATGAGGCGGGGAGGAAGAATAGATGATCCCAGGTAGACTCTTTTTGGCAAAATCTGGTTAAATTGGGCTTCTTGGTTAATGGGACTTGACATGTAAACATTACTATAGCCCATTCTCATTTTTAAGGGATTTCATGCAGTATCTCAGGTAATCCTCATAACCATCCAATGAGGACTACCATTATCCCAAGTTTAAAGAAGAGAAAACCTATGCAGAGCCTGGTTATATCACTTACCCAAAGTCTCACAGCCAGCGTGATGAAGTATGTGGATTCAAAGTCAGGCTAATTAAGAGCAGCAAAGCAGAGTGTGAGCCACTGGGACAGTTCAAGCTTCTCCATATATTTACTTTTTATCCAGAAACAAAAGATGTATTATGTGTATATTACCCGTCACCCTCAGTCTGAATGTGCAGAGGTAACTTGTCTTGTCACACACAGCATGCGAGACGCTCTTTAGGTAGAGAGCAGTTTTCCAAAGCAGAGGGTTGACCTCGCTCCCTCATCCTTCCATCTGCAGAGTGAGAGCTGCTGCTGATCACACGTGCCTCGTTGCTAGGGTATCTCAGACAGTAGAATCACCTGTACTTTCTATTGAGATAGAGAGTGTTCATGAAAATATTTTTAATCACCCAGTTTCTCACTGGTTGTCTTCTGGAAAGTTTTGGACAGATTTGTTAAACTTAAAGGTGAGTTCCACATTTGTCTTTTGCAAGAAAGAAGTGTTTTGAATCTGCAGGCTTTTGCTAAGATAACAAATACTACCAAGCAGATATTTTTTAAAAAATAAAATAAGCACTTCATCTGTTCCCTCAAGGTAAAGGTGACATTTTAACATGAAAGCCTTTCTAAAAAACTTCTATGTGAAAGAGCATTTTGGAAATGGTTTGATTTTTTCATCTGTTGGTACAAACAGTTTAAATGTGTCACATGTCATCACTCTTTAAAATGTTGGAAATATAATGTTCTAATCTGTTTAAAGATCTCCCAAAGAGTTTCACTGGGTTTTGAACCCATTTGCTAAAAATACTAACACTGTAAGAGCAGTGCAAGATTACTTTGTAAGACCTGGTAGACATCAAGGAAGATACAGATTTTCTAACCATTTTTTTCCATTTGCATAATTTATAAGTGAGACTGAAAAACAAACTATCACGAGTTATTAATTCCAGCCAGGGTTGCATTTCTTTCACCTGATGTCAATCAGTGAGGGAACTTCCCCAGTTTTGAGAATCGTGATAAACAAGATTTGAACTCTTTTGCCTTAGCTTAGATTCAGCTAGAAGCAGCTTATCAAATTGTTTTTATTTAATCCATTATGATAAAACAATTTGATGAAAGCAAAATTATTTTGGCACTGTTAGAAAATAAAATTGAAATAAGTTAAGAAATATTTATTTTAGCTTTTATCTCATTTTCAAATTTTGTTTGAAAATGTTGAAAATTTTGTTTGCTGTTTGTTGTTGGTTTTGCTATAGAGAATACACTGGCAGAGTAGTTTGCTTATGTAATGCACATTTTAGAGCATGATTAAAATTTATTTCATTAAAGATACATAGCCAAGAAAACAACAAAAACACAAAAACACAATTTTTGGAGCTGCTGCAATAGTCCCTGCAGCCCCACGGAGAGCTGCAGTCAGTAGAAAGGAAGGCACTGAAGAGCATTGACCAACCCACAGGCCTCACATCTTTCCCTGTATTAAGGCTCATTCCATTTTATAAATGGAATCTAACTGTGGTTAGCCACCAGGTTAGAAGCCATAACCATAGGTGGCTCCAATGGCCAGAAACCCTAAAGTTAGGCCCAGGCTTCCCACAGATTGACTGCTCAGCTCCTTCTCAGTGGGTGAGGGGAGCCCTGTTTCCTGATAGACTCTCACAATGGCTCCCAGAGCTGGCTGGGGAGGCCCTGATCCTCCTCCGTCCAGCCCAGCTCAGCGTGTTCCCTGGCCACGTTTCCACCTGCCCCTTAGGCGGCCCTGTCCTCTCTTCCCTCAGCACAGATAATCCAGGTGTCAACAAAGGAATCATGACTAGATCTTGTAATCCTCCAACAGCTTAATGAGGGGAAGATTATCTGGAAGCTCAAGGATTGCATGGAGCTGTTAGAACATGAACAGCTACAGACACCTACAGACAAGCCATCTAGAATCGCCTTTTTTCCCTTCTCTTGCCCCTTTCTCTGTGGAGTTTGGGCACCTCGCTCTCTGAGGAGTCAGTCCCCTCCAGCTGGGAGGCCTGTTTTCAGGCCTGACCACCGCAGGAGCTCACCTCTGCAAGCAAGTGGCAAAACTAGCTTTTTACCCAGAAGGCTTCCTTTAATCCATCCCCTCCCACATCTGCTTAAAGGGTTTTCCAGTGTCTCCTTGCAGTTAATGAAGGAGGGCCAGAGCACTCAGACTCCTCAGAGGCACCGGTTAACCCTCCTAAGTGTGAACACCTAGTCCATTATAGCAATTGTTACCCTCTGGTTCCAGGACTCTCCCTCAGGTTACAGGTAGCCTTTCTCAAGGCCCCACCTCATTTTCCTTCCCATTTCTTTCTTCAAACTCAGGACCTGAGGCTAAAATGAAATTGTTCTTGGTGATGGTGGCAGGAGATATAAAGGCATGAAGTGCTTTTTCTTTTTCTCTTTTAAAAACAAGTCCTTATGCAGTAACCGGTTTGACTCAGTGGATAGAGTGTAGGCCTGCAGACTGAGGGGTCCCAGGTTCGATTCCAGTCAAGGGCATGTACCTTGATTGTGGGCACATCCCCAGTAGGGGGTGTGCAGGGGGCAGCTGATCAATATTTCTCTCTCATCAATGTTTCTAACTCTCTATCCCTCTCCCTTCCTCTCTGTAAAAAATCAATAAAATATATTTAAAAACAACAACAACAACAAAACACACACACACACACACACACACACACACACACACAAGTCCTTAGAGAATAAGCAAACCAAATCTGAGGTGATAGAAGCCAGAGAGTAGTTACCTCTAGGGGGTGGGTTGGGAGTGTAGGGGTACTCTCTACAGGGAGGGGGGAACCTAGGAAATGGAGATGTTCTATAACTATCTGGTCCATGGTAATGTTAGCGGTGGAAAAAACCTCACTGGGTATTAAGCTTGCTTCAGCATCCTCAGTTCTTGAGTTCTGGCTAAGAAAAGAATTCAGAACCAAGACTCAAATTATGAAAGTTTATTTAGAAAGTCACAGAGGTAGAAGAAGTGGCTGTAGAAGAAACGGGCTCAGGAAGGAAACAAGTTACAGCGGCAAAAGAAGGGCCCTTGGAGCTTAGGAGAGAGGAAGGGGGGAGAGAAGGGGGGAGGAGGAGGAGGAGGAGGAGGAGGAGGAGGAGGAGGAGAAAGATTATTTCTAGAGTTCTAAAGCTAGGATTTAATCAGTCATAAGGACCCTCGGTTTCATCAGTCCTCTGGCCTCTTGGTTCTTGCACACACTTCAGCAATGTCCATTCAGATCTCCCAGTGCTCAGAATTCAGTGCACAGAATTGTCAGGGGCCTGCTGTATCCTGGGCATTTCACTGCTTTCAGCACCTCACAGCCTGTTCTATGTCCTGCTCTGCCCTTTGGCAATCTCAAGTCCTTAAGCAAGTTACTTCACTTTCTGAGCCTCATTTTCCTCATTTGTGAAATGATGGTTCCTGCAACAAGTAACAATAGCAACACTCTTGGGCCCATTTTATGTCAGGCACTTTTCATACCTGGATTCATTTAGTTCTTACAACAACCCTATAAACTCAGAACTATTGTTCTCCCCTGTTCACAGATTCATAAACTGAGACACATGTCCGTATTACGTTGCAGGGTCAGGATTTAATCAGGTTGGCCTAATCCAGAGCCTAAAGCCTTAACTTCCATGCTTCTTCTCTTCCTACAACAGAATGTTGCTGTGAGGCATTTATAATATTAGTGACAGCACTCTGTAAACAATAAAGCACGATGAAAACATTAATGCCATTATTGTTATTCGCACTACATGCAAGAAGAGCTAGAAGTAAGAACGCAGTCCATGCCCTTGAGAAATTGGTAATCTGAAAGATTAGAAAACACATAGCGGGGAAACTAAGATGGCGGCATAGATAAACACTGGGAAATTGTCGCCTCACACAACAATTGAAGAATGCCGCAAGGGTCAGAGCAAACATCGTCCAGAACAACAGGAAGGCTGGCTGACTGTAATTTCTACAACTAGAAGAAAAGAGGGGCACGCTGAGAGCCAGGGGAGCTGCGGAGGTGAGGTGCAGAGGTGCAGAGGTGAAGTGCAGAGGTACGGCAGCGGCTCACGCGCGCGGAAAGGGGGTGGCGCCTGAGGACGCGGCTGTCTTTTTGAATCACAAGCTCCCGACTGCTCTGAACTCCGGTTCCAGCGGGTCTCTGGGGACCCAGGGCTCATACGGGGAGAGGCTGGTCTGTCAGGCAGCAGCGGGCGAACTTGAGGGCGGCTTTCCCTCAGAGGTGCTTGCAGCCGTTACCGGGACACTGAGACGCGCGGCTCCGGGCGCGGAGAATCACCATAGCTGCTTTCACCGCCCTTTGACTCCCTGAGACCCCGCCCCACCCAGGCTGCGGCAGAGGCTTTTGCATGTGAATGTACCTAACTACAGCCCAGCCAGGCAGACCCGGAACTTCCAAGAGAAGGCCCAAGGCCCCGCAGAGGCTTGCATTGCTTCACAGCTGAGCCTCTTCGTGGCTCCTGCTGTGTGGCCTCAGGCAGGGGCTGAATTAGCACCTCCTTAGATCCAGGAGCCACTGCACCCAGTGGTCAGAGGGGGACCATTCTCCCACTTCAGACACAGCTGATTCCCACAGCCAATTGGCCTGGAGGTCAATTCCTCCCAGTGATCCTACAACAACCAAGGCACCAAGAGTGCACCAAGAGTGTCTACCCCAGGTAACTGGGGAGGCTGAGCCACTGGGCCCTACAGGACACCTGGCGCGCAGGGCCACTCTATCAACACAGGGAAGCAGCCAAAATGCGGAGACAAAGAAAAAGGTCACAAATGGCAGAAATGGAGGAAAGCAAATGACTGGATATAGAGTTCAAGGCCACGTTTATAAGGTTTTTCAAGAATTTTATGGAAACGGCCGATAAATTTAATGAATCCCTCAAGGAGTATAGTGAGACCATGGAGGACATGAAAAAGGACCAACTAGAAATTAAGCATACACTGACTGAAATAAAGAATAATTTACAGAGATCCAACAGCAGACAAGAGGATCCCAAGAATCAAGTCAAAGATTTGAAATACAAAGAAACAAAAAATACCCAACCGAAAAAGAAAAAAGAAAAGAGATTCCAAAAATATGAAGATAGTGTAAGGAACCTCTGGGACAACTTCAAGCATACCAACATCAGAATTATAGGGGTACCAGAAGGAGAGAGAGGGCAAGATATTGAAAACCTTTTTGAAGAAATAATGACAGAAAACTTCCCCTACCTGGTGAAAGAAATGGACTTACAAGTCCAGGAAGCGCAGAGAACCCCAAACAAAAGGAATCCAAAGAGGACCACACCAAGACACATCATAATTAAAATGCCAAGAGCAAAAGATAAAGAGAGAATCTTAAAAGCAGCAAGAGAAAGACAGTCATTTACCTACAAGGGAGTACCCATTCGACTGTCAGCTGATTTCTCAACAGAAACCATGCAGGCCAGAAGAGAGTGGCAAGAAATCTTCAAAGAGATGAATAGCAAGAACCTGCAACCAAGATTACTTTATCCAGCAAAGCTATCATTCAGAATGGAAGGTCAGATAAAGAGCTTCACGGATAAGAAAAAGCCAAAGGAGTTCATCACCACCAAACCAGCATTATATGAAATGCTGAAAGGTATTCTTTAAGAAGAGGAAGAAGAAAAAGGAACTCTTACCATTTGCCACAGCATGGATGGAACTGGAGAGCAGATAAATACCACAGGATCTCACTCATTTGTGGAATATAATGAACAACATAAACTGATGAACAAGGACTGATCCAGAGACAGAGAGGCATTGATTGGGCTGTCGGGCCTTGGAGGGAAGGTAGGGGAGGGTGGGGGCAAGGGGGAAAGATCAACCAAAGGACTTATATGCAAGCATATAGGCCTAACCAATGGACACGGACAACGGGGGGGTGAGGGGATGAGCGGGGGGTGGGGGGTAGAGGGTACACATATGTAATATCTTAATCAATAAAAAATATTTAAAAAAAAAGAAAACACATAGCCCCTCAAAATATAAATGAAAAAATGCCCAATGATATTAAGCACGCAACCCAGAAATCTGTATAGGGAAACATCCACATTCCCAGGGGATGCTGGGACCTCTAGAACACCTGGAGCCAGATGGCACTGCTGGGCAAAGACCTGCCAGGAACATTCTGCTGTCTGACTAAGGGCAAGAGAAGCCTTCCAGGTGGGGAACTGGCCTGTTACATTTCAGGGGGACCTGGGGTTAGAGTGGAGGGTGTAGGTTGCCTTGGGTAACAGAGTGCCAGTTGAGTGTGGTGCTTAGTGAGAGGCAACAGAGGGGGAGAGAGGTGTTTGCCAGGGGCCTGTGGGGCCATATTATCTAAGGCCCTAATTGGATTTCAACACTATAATGAACCACTGTGGGTGTCTGACAAGAGACGTGATATGTTTCAAAATACATCAGAGGAAGGCACACCAAAGAAGCTGGTGAAGGGAAGAGCCCAGGGCAAGCCGTGTGTTGCTAATCGTTCAGGGACAAGATGGACATGCTTCTGGAGAGGAAGAGTCTGTAATGGTTTGGGGAACGATTGAAGAAAAGGAATCCCCCCACCGGACTCAGGCCCCTGGAAGGCCGTGGCTGCCAGGCTCACCATGCTCTCCAGTGCCCGGGCTTAGTAAGCAAACCATAAATACTTGTTGCCTAACCAGGCTGACTGGGGGGACAGAATGAATATAGGATTAAAAAGAAAAAGGAGTCAAGGATTAGATTCACGGGTCATTAATTACTTCTGACGGACCAGGACATCAGAGATACCATTGATGATTATGTGAAATGAGGAGTTGATGTTCAGGAAAGAAATTAATTATCTTGGGTAAATTTGGGAGTGGCAGATATCAGTGGAGAGTCTTGGCTAAAAACAAGACGCGAGGTTCCCAATATGTGAGAAGTCAGGGCTGGAATGAAAACTGAGTCTTTGGTGGACAAGTGGGTATCAGGATTCTGATTTGCAAGACTCAACAGGAACATACTTTAGCTGGTGTATATAGAAAGTAATTTACTGAAAGGATAGTTGCTAATTCACAGAGTCCCTGCGGAGTTTAGAGCCCCAGGCAGAGAGGTTATGCATCCAGAATCCCTGACAGTGGCACTCTCAGAACAAGCCAGCAAGGTGACCTTCTGCATCCCTGGCTGAGCGCCATCACTTAGATTCCTAAACCCGTGGGCACAGGGTGCTGAGCATCCCATAGCACTGTTGCCCCAGGAACAGGTTGTTACTACCATAGCCTCTACCCCAGGAAGAACCCTCCCCGCTCCTTGATTTTTGTCTCAGAGTCTGGGCACTGCATCTAATGGACAGAGCCCACATCATTACTATACCTGAGCAGCAAGAGAAGCTGAGGGAGGAGTATTAGAACTTCTAGAGCAGGGAGGGGCTGTGCTTCCCACGAGGTGACTACAGTGGGGACGGTGGTTCAGATCTGCAGCCCACAACACACACATGTTTATATCAGAGAGGAGAGAGGAGAGTGGGGAATTCAGAGCAGGCAGTGCCAGGGTTTCATCCATTAAGCGTGCCTTCACCCACTGAAAGAGAGGTGGGTGCTGATGTGGTAGACCAACTCCCCAGGACTTGTAAACTATCTCCTGATAACCCCAATTTATTGCCTGTAATTGAGTCATCTGTTTACATTATGAGACTGTTCCAGTTTAAAAGGTAAATATCCCTGAAAAGAAACACACTTCACTTTGTTATCACTATTAACTTTCACGCATTAACTTTCATGCATTAACGTTCAGGGCTGGGGGTTAGAAGCTGACCTAGAAATTGGCAGGGGCTTGAGCCAAACAGAAATCCCTTGTAAAGACCTGCAGCCAGTCTGTCCCTGCTGAGAACCTCCCGGCCCCTGCCTAGTTTTTTTCACTCACGTGCTCTCAGAAGCCTGTTTAATTTGTCACATGTCCAAGATGGTGAGTGTTTTGATGGGAGATAAATGCTAGAATGGAAAGGAAAGGGGGTCCTTTTTGTGTGTGTTGCTTTTCCTCTGTGTCATGTCATGAGGATGGGGCTAGAATTTCCATTTAACAGATGAGGAAATGGAGGCTCTTGTGAGTTGACTTGCCCAAGGCCACACAGCTGTGATGGGGCAGAGATTGGGTGCAAAACCACCTCTATCGGGTTCTGAAGCTCCCCTTATACTGTATCATACCTTCACGGAAGGAGAGGGGCCTGGCTGTCACAGAGTAGGGGAAATTTACAACTTCAGTCCAATGGGTTAAAGGAATGTAATAGGCTTGGGAGGTGTCCCAGGATTGCCTTGGCATAAATATGTTGGGTTTCTCTGTGAGAGGGGGTGCAGAAATGAGGAAGAGAGAAAGCCACAGAAAAACAACCCCCTTTTCTATGACTTCATCTAGCACCCTAGGTGCTCTTTGTCAGGCATCTTTTGGTTGCAAATAACAGAAATCCAATTCACACTAGCCTAGTAGGAAATGGGGATTGTTGGTTCATGGGAATGAAGAACATGCTAGGGATTCTCCCAATATTGTTCCATCTCTCAGCTCAGCTCTCCTCTGGGCCTGTCTCAAGCCCAGGTAGACTGTGCCTGTGTGGTGGCGGAGCGGGCCAGCAGCAGTTCTAAATTTCCACCTCACCAGCTAATTGCCCCCTGCCCCACCAGCTGAGGCAGCAGGCCTTTTCACCAGGAGCTGTAGCAATTACCTAACCTGTGACCCAGAGGCTGCAGTGCCCCACTGGGCAGGCTCAAGTTCACACCTGCCTCTGCAACCAAAGATTAATCAACCCCACCTCCATCACAGAGCCTGAGAATGGCTCCCCAAAGAGACACCGCAGTGCTGACACATAGGAAGGTTGCTGGGGAGGCAAAGCCACTGATCACCACTAGAATGTAAACTTCATAAAGACAGGGAGTCAATCTTTTGTTTTGTTTTGAATTTGCTTTCTATCTCCAGAACTTCAAACAGAGCTGAGCCCATGACAGGAACGCTCAACGAACACTTGTTGAATGAATGATGGAATAAAGAAATAAATGTCCCTACAAATAAATGTCCCTGCAGGATGACAAGAAATGGGAGAGTGGGCACACTGTGGTTAGGGGTTAGTGCAGCCGTGGGCAAACTACGGCCCGCGGGCCGGATCCGGCCCATTTGAAATGAATAAAACTATTGAAAAAAAGACCGTACCCTTTTATGTAATGATGTTTACTATGAATTTATATTAGTTCACACAAACACTCCATCCATGCTTTTGTTCTGGCCCTCCAGTCCAGTTTAAGAACCCATTGTGGCCCTCGAGTCAAAAAGTTTGCCCACCCCTGGGTTAGTGGATAGGGAGCAGAATTTGTTGTCCTTTACATGAGTCATGTGTCATTCATTCAATAACACACGAGTTCTGCAATGTTGGCGTTCACTGCATATCAATCACAGAGTTAAATGGAGCCCTGGAATGCCAATCTCTAATAAGGGCAGAGCATTTATATCCAGTTGCTCATAATCCTCCTAGAATGAAGGATGATGTGTCCCTGTTTCTTACGGGTGTGTGTCTACAAGATAGATGTGCCTCATGCATTGCTGCTCTTTCTCCCCTGATTCCCACTGCGAAGTGGAAAGCCGAGGTGTGATTACCCATTCACTTGGAACGCATGGCGCTGAGCTGGCAGGAGCCTGGGGGGTGGCATTCCAGAATAACCACTCAATTGCTATTCATCAGGTCTTATATTCTCTCTCATCAACATGCTGACCCAATGCCCCCGAGTATATTTTGGGGAGAACCCCCCACCCCCAAATGATCTCCCACTCTCATTAGCACCATTAGGTTTTCCCTGGCACATTGGAACCATGGGACCTTCTGTATTAACATGTAGGAGAATATGCTCAGTCAACGTCTCTCAGCCAAACTTGGATTTTCCCAAAAAAAGCTGCAAAATGTTGGATCTGGAAACACTGTGAGAGGCAAACACAAAATCAACCATCAGAAAAATCACTGCCGGAAATTGCCTGGTTAATATGCACCCAGTGTGTTTTGCCATTGTGGAAGCTGAACTTAATTTGTTGTAACATGAGGCAGCTATTTAGCATTTCTTTCCCCACCTCCTCCTCCTTCTAGTTAATTCTGAGTGGAGATAAATCTTGGAAACATAGTTGGAGGGCACAGCGGGAGGCCCTGCCAAGTCAGTTGGTTTGTAGCTTCCACAGTGCCCCTTTGCCGTTTTCTGATCCATTAGAACTGATAACACAAGATCATGTGTTACTGAAGTGACTCATGAGCATTATAGATCTTGGATGCCTGGAATACTTAGCTCCCGAGAAGGGGTTCTTTGGGTACCCATGAGTGTTGGCAAAGATCTCCACTGTCCCAGTACCTGTAAGAGACCTCCACTCAGCGGGTTGTCAACCCTTGAACTTGTATAGCTTCCAGAGATGTAGGCAAGCTACCGAACTAAGCTCTTAAACTGGAAACAAAGGTGAGGAGTTGAACAGTGTCCCTCAGGCAACTTGCGTGAGTCAGTGACAGAGCTCAGGTTCCTCATCTATAAAAACATGACTGTGCTGCTCAGCGTTAACTGTATCCCTCCCTCTGTGTTGAAGTTTTGATCCTTGATATTTTCTTCTTGGATCCAGGCAGTCAAGTACACTGTTATTTTTGTCTGCTATTTTGACTCTCCTTTTGACCTTCATATGCCTTCCAACATACCATATTTCATTGAGTCTAAAATACCAACCTATGTAATAAAAGCCTAATATGCAAATTGACCAAACGGCAGAGCAACCGGTTAGTGGGGGGCAGGGGCAGCAAGCGGCGGCCCCAGGCCAGCCAAGGTGGGTAACAGCAGGCAGAGATAGGGGATGGCAATCAGGGGACAGCGACTGGAGGCAGCGGGACGATGGGGGTGGTGTGGGCCACTTGCCGACCAGCAACTTCCCCAGATTGGCCCACCAGTCACCTCCTGCAGAAGGAGGCCACCAGTGGTGGTGGTGGCAGGGTGATAGGGGGGTGGGGCTGGCCGCTCGCCAGCCGACACTCTCCTGAGATTGGTCTGCTGGTCTCCCCCTCAAAGGGAGCAGGCCTAAGCCATCAGTTGGACATCTTCCAAGGGCTCCCAGACTGCGAGAGGGAGCAGGGCAGGCTGAGGGACACCCCAGAGTGCACAAATTTTCATGCACCGGGCCTCTAGTCTGTTATAAGATGAACCACTATTTATGTAATTCTTAAAAAATGAAATACTGCCAATTAAATATGACATGACATTGATCATGATTTCTGAGATGTTAAAATAGGTGGGGGGAGGGGACTATCTTACAGTCCTTAAAATGTGTCTACCCAGATTCAGAACTCCTTTTCCTTAAGAAGCAGGTTTAGGGAACTGTCTCTTCCTTTCATCCAACCCTGTGGTCCTACTTCGAGTTGTCAATCATGTATTCTGCTCCTCTGGCTATGGAGGAATGATGAACATGAGCATGAAACCCAACTGGGGTGAGCAGTGGACCCCCGGGGCTTTTAAACATTAGAGGAAGAGAGGAGAGTGCTTTCTCTCTGGTGATAAAGAGCTCATGGGCCCTAGAGGGTTGGGCAGTCCCCGTGCCAGCCTGGTGGATAAACCTGGCTTGAGAAAATGAGCTGCTCCCAGGAAAAGCAGCTGAGACAGAGATGAAAGAGTCTCAGCAGAGCTAGGCTCTGAATGTAGTTGTGCCTGAGGCTGGATGCAACAGCACCAATAAATTCCCCTCTGCTAAACCTAGAGCAGGTTTGTGTTTCTTGCTACAAGAGTCCTCTTTTTCAAAGACACCAAGAGAATAACTAAAACAGCAGTATCTTCCCCTCTCTCCTCTAGGCTTCCTTACTCTGAGCCTACAGTGGACAGGGATGATGACTGTCCCCTGCTCATAGCTTGGGGGTTAAGCCACTGTCTTCCACAACCCAGGGCTAGTGAACACGTGAGCCCTGCCTGATTCTTCACCAAGGAGATACAGTTGTTTAATTTTTTTTTTAAAACAGTGAATTTCAGTTGTTTAAGGAAAAATGAAACTACAATAGCCCTCGTGGTGGTGGGAAAGAGGTTAAGGAAAAGAGCCAGCATATCCTAAAAAAAGGCAACAAAGAACAAAAAGACCCCCAACGATCTGGCTTTCCCTTCTGTTGGCAACGCATTCCTGACCCTTTTTCCAAAACCTGGCTGGTAGGGGTGGACAAACAAAGCCCAGCAGAGCTTAAAGTTGCCCCCAGACTGCGATTCAGCCAGGTTTCTGAGGTTTGCTAATGAATTCTTTTCAAAAATTTTCTATATAGAACTTTAAAAAGTATTGGGGAATTATACTAATCCACTTACCCTATTTTAACTCTTCAAATGTTTCCAGAGCCTCTGATTTTCTATTGCAGGGAAAGGTAAGTGGAAAATTGCTTTTAAGGTTTCTTTTGTACAATAATAATCTTGGGCAGTACCCACCTTGCTGTGTCCTCATGTGCACCTTGTAAATTGATTCCAAACTGCTCCCTTATTCAAAAACCCAATCACCTTGGAAACCAAAAAGAAAATGAATAGAGGCAAAAGCCCATTTCACTACTGAGATCAAAACCTTCATTACACAAATATGTTTGTCCTTTGGTGCCTTTTAAGTCAGAAATATTCATTATGAATTGCTGTTAATCTCAAATTTTTGCAATAATATTTTTATCTAGATGGATCCCAAAATTTAGAGTTGTCTAACTCTTAATGACAAAAAAGGGACCACTTCTTCTTTCTGCACCCAAGAATTTTATTACCTTTTTCCTTTTCTCTTTTCTCTTTTTTCTTTCTCCTTCCTTCTTTCCTTCCTTCCTTCCTTCCTTCCTTCCTTCCTTCCTTCCTTCCTCCCTCCCTCCCTCCCTCCCTCCCTTCCTTCCTTCCTTCCTTCCTTCCTTCCTTCCTTCCTTCCTTCCTTCCTTCCTTCCTTCTGCCTTCCTGACTTTTTTTCTTTCTTCACTTCCTTTCTTTCTTGGCAATAACATGTCTTTACAGTGTTCTCTGAATGTTTATTAACTTTTCACATGGAGAAATGTTAAATGGAGGTGACATTATTGCATTATGGGCCTTAGATAACAGCTTTCCCCCCAATAATGCCTTTTTTGTTAGAAAATACTGAATGGGAGGAAAGTATAGCCTTCCACAGAACAATTGTTTAAGTATTATGCTTACACTGAGCCTGTTGGGCAATGTAGTGCTGCCTGTTTTCGTTCTAGAGGGCAAAAAAAAAGAAGCTTGAACATAATCACCACATGGTACAATGCTACCAGCTTTAGAAGTTACCTGAACGATAACTGTTATTAATCTGAGTAAGTAGTGAAAATGCTCCCTCCACTAGAATAGGAGCAAGAAATGCTCAAACGCCTTTGGTGTGGGTCTGAGATTCCTGCACTATCACCCTTCTCTCTCCCTATTTCTTTACACCTGGTGGTACTGAAGCCCTCCATAGACCACCTAAATCTATACCAGTTTCTGAGCTAATTTGCAAGGAGTCAGTCCCTCATTCCCTTTCTTTTCCAACTTACGGCAGTGAGGCTGGGAAGGCGCTCCTGTAAAAAGGTCCAGTGGCTAATGTGCCCCAACATATACCCTGAGTATCAGAGCACCCTCAGTCCTTCCTTTCTGGTGTGGTCAGACCCTCCATTGTCTTGTCTGGGGACTTTAACCCCATTCACTTGACTCTGGTTCTTACCAGTCTCTTCTTGCAATGGGTCTTTTGAACATGTGGTTTTCTTGCCTTCCCAGCATCTTTTCTCCCTTCCTCTGGTGTCAGACATGAATGTAAATTGTGGTAAGCTGTCCACTGTTGTGTTCATAATGATTTAGGTAGTTGTGACATATAAGCTCAAGCCGGTTAACACATGGCCCAAACCTGGCAATTGGTGTATTTAATGCTTTGGCCATGGTGATTGATTTGGAGATGAGAATATGACACAGGTTGATCCAATGAGTATCAGTCTGGGACTTGGGATGAAATTGTTGGGTAGGAGAAGCTCCCACTACACCGTTTCTTAACCATGACACTATTGACATATAAGTCCAGATAATTCTTTGTTGTGAGGGGCTGTCCTGTGCACTGTAAGATGTTTAACAGCATCCCTGGCCTCAGCCCACTGGTTACTAATAGCCACTCCCCCACCTCCAGTTGTGATGACCACAGAAATCTCCAGACACTGCCACATATCTCGGGGGAGGGAAGAACACACTTGGCCAGTCTGAGAACCTCTGCACTAGACTGAAACAGTGAGGTGTCTGCCTGGAACTGCTGGCGGATTTTATGGGGAAAAAAACTTTGCCGGCCCTAACCGGTTTGGCTCAGTGGATAGGCCTGTGGACTCAAGGGTCCCAGGTTTGATTCTGGTCAAGGGCATGTACCTTGGTTGCGGGCACATCCTCAGTAGGGGGTGTGCAGGAGGCAGCTGATCAATGTTTTTCTCTCATCGATGTTTCTAACTCTCTATCCCTCTCCCTTCCTCTCTGTAAAAAATCAATAAAATATACATTTTAAGAAAAATTGCCTGATGGTGATGTCAATATAGAGGAAGGTAGAGCCAAGAGAAGACACATACTTTATATTCCTAAATTTTTTGTGCTCCTGCGCATTAAGCCAGTCGTATTCCTTTTTGGGGAGATATCTACTATCATCAGTTCTATTAGACACCGTAGGTGCTAGTCAGGATCGTATTGCAAGGACTACAAGTAAAAGGCATAGAAATTGAAAAGGAAAAAGAAAGGCTATCTTTATTTATGGACAATATAATCTCTTCCAGGTAGAAAATTCTAAGAAAGCTACCAGAAAAAAACAAAACAAACAAACACCCTATCAGAACAAATAAATAAGTGTAGTAAGGTTGCAGGATAAAAATCAATATCAGATTTCAATTATATTTCTATATATTTGCAATGAAAATTTATAAATTGTAATTTTAAAATGGTACTATTTAAAACAGCATACAAAATATGAAATTCTTAAAGACAAGTTTAACAAAATATGTGTAGGACCTGTATCTCGAAAAGACCTAAATAAAAGGAGAGATATACCAGATTGTCAGAACACCAAAATTCATTAGCATGCCAAATATCTCCACGTTGGCCTATGGATTGAATATATCCTAATCAAGAGTCAACAGGCTTTTAAAAATAGATATCAGTCCGGCTGGTGTAACTCAATGCTTGAGTGTTGACCTATGAACCAGGAGGTCATGTTTCAATTCCCGGTCAGGATGATCCTCTCTCATCATTGATGTTTCTCTCTCTCTCTCTCCATCCTTCTCTTCTTCTCTCCCTCTCTCCCTTCCTCTCTGAAATAAAGAAAAGTATATTTTAAAAACAGAAATCAACAAGCCATTTTTTTAAAATTTATATAGAAACACAAAGACCTATAATAGCCAAAACAATTTTTGGTTTAAAAAAGAACAAAGCTAGAGCACTTACACTACCTGATTCAAGACTTATCATAAAACTATAGTAATTTAAAGACTGTGTGGTATTAACATAAAGATAGATATATAAGTCAAAGGTACAGAATAGAGAGTCCATAAATATACTCAAATCTATATGACTAATTGATTAAATTAAAAGGGACAGGATAATCTTTCCAACAATTGGTGCTGGAACAATTGGATATCCATATGCCAAAGGGGAAAATTGAATCTTATTAGTAATCTGAATTGTACACAAAAATTAATTCAAAATGGATCATAGATCTACATGTAAAACATAACACTATAAAATTATAGAAAAATACATAAGAGAAAAGCTTAGTGATCTGGGGTTAAGCAAACAATTTTTAAATAGGACTTGAAAAACATGAAGTATAAAAAAGTGCTAAATTGCATTTTATAAAACTACAGATGTTTACTCTTTTTTAATTTTTTTAATTTTAATATTTTTAATCTTTAGATTATTACAGATGTCCCTCTTTTTCCCCCTGAAAGCTCCCCTCAACCCAGTTCCCACCCCACCCCAGTCCCTTGCCACCCTATTGTCTGTGCCCATAGGTACTGCATACATGCATATAAGATCTTTGTCTAATCTTTTCCCACCCCTCCACACCTCCTTTCCTCTGCGAATCATCAGTCTGTTCCATTTCCATGCCCCTGATTCTATTCCATTCACCAGTTTATTCTGTTCATCAGAATTTTTATTCATTTGATTTTTAGATTCACTTGTTGCTAGATATGTATTTGTTGTCACTTTGTTGTTCATAATTTTTATCTTTTTTTTCTTCTTCTTCCTCTTCTTAAAGAATACCTTTCAGCATTTCATATAATACTGGTTTGGTGGTGATGAACTCCTTTGGCTTTTTCTTATCTGTGAAACTCTTTATGTGACCTTCAATTCTAAATAATAGCTTTGCTGTGTAGAGTATTCTTGGTTGTAGGTTCTTGCTATTCATCACTTTGAATATTTCTTGCCACTCCCTGCTAGCCTGCATAGTTTCTGTTGAGAAATCAGCTGACAGTCATATGGGTACTCCCTTATAGGTAACTAACCGGTTTTTTTCTTTCTGCTTTTAAGATTCTCTCTTTGTATTTTGCCCTTGCCATTTTAATTATGATGTGTCTTGGTGTGGTCCTCTTTGGATTTCTCGTGTTTGAGGTTCTTTGTGCTTCCTGGACTTGTAAGTCTATTTCTTTTACCAGGTAGGGGAAGTTTTCTGTCATTATTTCTTCAAATAGGTTTTCAATATCTTGCTCTCTCTCTTCTTCTGGCAACCCCATAATTCGGATGTTGGTATGCTTAAAGTTGTCCCAGAGGCTCCTTACACTATCTTCATATTTTTGGATTCTTTTTTCTTTTTGCTCTTCCAATTGGGTGTTTTTTGCTTCCTCGTATTTCAAATCATTGACTTGATTCTTGGGATCTTCTAGTCTACTATTGAATCCCTGTATATTTATTCTTTATTTCAGTCAGTGTATGCTTAATTTCTGACTGGTCCTTTTCCATTTTTTGGCATTCTCACTAAGACCCTTAAAGGTCTCACTAAATTCCTTGGAAGTTTCTAGAAGATTCTTGAGTAACCTTTTAACTGTGATTTTGAACTCTATATCCAGTTGTTTGCTTTCTTACATTTCTTTCATTTGTGACATGTTTCTTTGTCTCTGCATTTTGGCTGCTTCCCTGTGTTTGTTTCTATGTATTGGGTAGCAGTTAAGTCTCCTTGAGTTGATAGAGTGGCTTTGTGTAGTAGGTGTCCTATAGGGCCCAGTGGCTCAGCCTCCCCAGTCACCTGAGGTGGACACTCTTGGTGCACCCCTTTGTGGGCTGTGTGCACAATCTTGTAGTTGAACCTTGATTGTTATTGGTATCACTGGGATGCATTGACCTCCAGGCCAATTGGCTGTGGGGGCCAGCTGTGACTACAGTGGGAGAGCTGATGAGCAGGAGACACCCTTATGGAGCAGAACTTGCTTCGGTGCTCACTGATTCTGCCCCTTGAATGTGTCACTTATGGATGTGAAGAGATGTAAATCTGGTATGGTCTCACACTGACCACTGGGTTCACTGGCTCTTGGATCTCCAAGGAGGTGCAAAGTCAGCCACTGCCTGGTGCCACCCAGCAGGAGCTACAGAGTGATCTGCAGATTCCTCCTCTTTGTATTGGGTTTGGAAGTGCCCAGACAAGGCCCAGCTGTGAAGCAAGGCAGGCTGATGCTGGTGCTGGTGCTGGTGCTGGTGTTGGGCCTTTTATTGATAGGTTTGGGGCTCCCTGACCCAGCTGCAGCTTGTTTGACAGGTTTTAGGCTGAGAAAGGACAGGCCATTCACCTGCAAGAGCCACTGCGAACAGCTTGGGTGGGGTTGTAAATTGGGCGGGGCGGGGGCAGGGAATCACCAGGGTGGAGCAAACAGAAATGTCTTCCAGTCAGCCCTGCACTGGGGAGGTCCCAGCATGAGAACAATGACCACTGTGAGCACCTCCATCTGAAAGAAAGCCACCCTTGCATTCCTGCCCTGATGCCAAACAGTCCAGTTTCTCCCCGTATTGTCTGGGTCCCCCAGAGCCTCTCCCAGCACTGGAGCTCAGAGCAAGTGAGAGTTTGTAAATTCAGTTTATGGTACCAGCCTTTTAAGAGGAGCAGTTGGATCTCCATCAGCCTGTGTGTCACTCAGCCCCAATCCACACTTGTTTTTGCAGCCCGTAGTTCTTACTGTCCATAGGGACTTTTCCCCCCAGCTCTGGAACCCTGGGCTGGGGGTCTGGTGTGGGGCTGGGACTCCTTGCTCCTCCAAGTGGCCTCCATAGAGGCGATCTCCCTCAAGAGTAAGAAAGCAGCACACCTGGGTGTCGGACCAGCCCATCCCGTGCCTCCGCACCTCCTACCAGTCTCAATGCACTGTCTTCTTTACCTCTCTAGTTGTAGTACATCCACTCAGCCAGCTTTGCCGCAGTTCTGGATGATACAGTGGGGCCTTGACTTACGAGTGTCCTGACTAACGAGTTTTTTGAGATACCAGCTGTCTCTCGGCCGATTTTTTGCATGGAGTTGATAGAGTAATTTGAGTTAATGAGCTCCTTAACGAATTAAACTCGTAAGTCAAGGCCCCACTGTAGTTGTTCTGTATTTTAGTTGTAATTTTGGTGTGCTTGTGGGAGGCAGCAAGTACAGGCATTTACCTATGCTGCCATCCTAGATGTTTGCTCTTTAAAAGAACCATTAAGAAAATGAAAAGGCAAGGTACAGGTTGGTAGAAAATATTTGTAACATCATATCTGCGAAAAGCCAAGCAACCCGAACGACCGGAATGACCAGCCAACCAGCCCAATTGAGGGTGGGGCTGGCCACCCAACCTCCCACAGCTCCCCCAGGCCTGCCAGGTCCTAATCAGCCCCAATCAGGGCAGGCCGGCCAGACACCACCTGTGCACGAATTTGTGCATCGGGCCTCTAGTATATTATAGAAGGCAAAATCCTACTAATATAAAGCAGATCAGTGGTAGCCTGTAGTCAGCGAGTTGGAAAGGGGACTGCTCCCAAAGGGCCATGTTATGATGTTTGGAGCAATGGGAATGTTCTGCATCTGTTTTGGTGGCAGCTACATGACTGTCAAATTTGTCAAAACTCATCAAATTGTACTTCTAAAATAGACGCATTTTCTCATATGTAATTCTATCTCAACAAAGCTGTCTCTAAAATGTGAGGCATCTACATTTATATTGTATGAAAGTAAACTTTTTCTGTAAAGGACTAGATAGTAAATCTTTTAGATTTTTCATGCTATACAGTCTCTGTTGCAACTACTCAACTCTGTCTTTGTAGTGCTATATCAGTTATAGACAATAGGTAAGTGAATAGATGTGACTGTGTTCTAATAAAACTTAAGTTTCATATTATTTCCACATGTCATGAAAAATTTCTTTTCTGTTTTTTTCCCCGGTCCTTAAAAAAAAATATATATATATATATATAAACATCATTCTTAGCTAGCTGGCCATATAAAAACAGATGGCAGACCACATTTAGCCCACAGGTGGTAGTTTCCATGTCCTTCTATGGGCATGTTAGGAAAAATACCACAATTATTAGACTATATCAAAGAGGTGGTGATGCAGGTGAAATTTCTAATATTCCATTCATATTTATATTTTACAGATCTGTGTAGACTAGAAATAATTACTTATTCTTCAATAGTACCTATTTGTTTGCTGCATTAATATTCTTTTAGAGTTGTGGGTTTAGAAATCATGACTTATTTTATTAAAGTTCAACTTTCAAAACTTAGGACATATACTAGAAAATTCACTTTCCCTTGTAAAAGAACATTTTTAATGCCTTTAAATGATTTTTAAAAACTTTAACAAGTGTTGTGTCCAAATCTTACACTTCTGCCCCCAATTTCCCCTTTGCCTTCTGTCTAATTCATGAGGTTATAACAGGGTCTTTGCACTTGCTATACCCTCTGGGAAGTTCTTCTCCCACATAACTGTCTTGAGGTCTCTGCTAAAAAAACTTAGAATTATTAAAGCCCTCATTAGTAAGCTGCTCTCCTGGGTTTTTATTTTTTAACCCTCCTTTCCTTTTTTTTTTTTCCTGTAGCACTTACTACTGTTTGTCATGTTATATCTTTACTTGTTTATTTGCTAATTTTCTGTCTTTTCTCACTAGAATAAGCTCCATGAAGGCAGAGACTTTGCACTTTTCAATGTTGTGTAATCCCAGTGCCTAGAAGAGTGCCTGGTAAATAATAGGTGCTCAAAATGTGATTTGCTGAATAAATAATCAGGGAATGCACAAAAGAATACATCTCTCACGGGAACATCATCCGATGACTGCCATACTAAGCAAGAAATTATGCTGGACACCCAAGGATGGTGGGAGAAAACACCAATGCACATGAGCCAATGGCCCTGCTACTCAGGGAGGTGAGCAGATAACACTGCAGGCCCCTGCGAAGCCCAATGGAAAGATCTTTCCTTTGGGAAATCCATCTTAAAAGGTTTTGAGCAATTGTCATAATGAAGAACTTTCAATTATCATATCTTCTGTTTAAATAGTAGTGGCCATTTATTCTCCTTCCTCTTGGCTTGACCAAACGTTTTCCTAACATTTTCTTGTTGAAATGCTTGCAGATAAGAAGTGCAGATGATTTAATCGAAGGGTACTATTTATTTAGTCCCAGGTTTCAGAGAGAAGGTCTGAGTGAAGCATAGTGGATTCGATTCTCAGAAGACTTGCCTTCTGGGTTACAGGTGCCCATTACACCAGGGTTATAATATTGTATATTTCTTCATAAAGCCCATTTCACTGTCTTAGAACTGCCAAGTCTCATTGTGGAAATCTGTGCCTTTGGAGTTCTTGACATATAATGTTGACATTTTCAGACATCCAGTTCTGTGATGAAAGATTAGAATGATGGTGGTGAACAAGAATGACCTATAGAAAGACATTTTCTGAAGTGGGTAAAAACATTTTTTAAAAATGGATAGAGAATTTTTCTTTTATATTTTGAGCTGACCAGGAAGAAAAAAAGAAGGAAAAAATAGACAAAAGAAAAATGCAAATTGATTTTCATTTTTTAAACAAAATCTTATAGGTATGAACAAATGCAAATTTTGAACAAATATGTGTTTTAAATATTTTCATTTTTTGCCACACAATTGAAAATATGTTCATGGGAAAAAATAGCCCATGTTTTCCTAATATTTAAGAAATGTGTGAAAATGAAGCTGCTTGTGACATATAAATATTAGCGTTCTACTAAGTTCGAATGTAGAGATTGTTGTTTAAATACTGGTTTATTATTATCAAGTACCTGTTATCATGAATTGCTATGCACATCTCAGTCTTAATATAATTTCTTTTCTTTTTGTAACCAGATTCCTTGCCTACTGATTGCTTTAACTCTTGCCTTGAAGGAGAACATTGATGAGTTCTCTTCTCTTGCTCTTTCACTCTCTACTGTGTATACTATTTACTTGATTCTAAGACTCCCGTTTTTTGCATTTTAACATTTCTGAGATCAGAATGTTTTACAATGCATGGCATCTCACAATTATACTTGTCAGCATTTTTATTTATTTGTAGTATCTATATATAGAGAGAAGCCTACGTGACTGTTATGACTGGTCAACCGCTTGACTGGTTGCTATGATGTGCACTGATCACCAGGGGCAGAAGCTCAATTCAGGAGCTGCCCCCTGGTGTTCAGTGCACTCCCACAGTCAACCTCCCATGGCCGGCCAACCTCCCAGGGTCCCTCCCCCCAGCCCCCTGATTGGCCCCAATCAGGACTGGGTGAAATGGCCCCAATTGGCCCTAATCACTGGCCAGGCTGAGGGACCCCACCTGTGCACAAATTTGTGCACCAGGCCTCTAGTATAAAATAATATTAAATCTCACATTTGATATAATCTTAGATTCTATGAAATAAAATATACATGAAACATTTTTATTATTTTTATTTCTATTTTTATTATATTTGCCATCAGGGACCCCCACCCACTCCCAAATTCCTTATGAAGCTCACAGCAAAGACTAGTGCGAGGTCTCATACTGTTGATTTCACTGGCTCCATGACAATGGTTCTCTATAATTAATTATTAATGCTCAGTACCTCTAAATGGATAAATTTTGTCTTATATTTTCAGAATGTATACTTTTATAACTCACATGAACAAAGTTATTATTAGCAAGTACCTGTTATCATGAGTTGCTATGCAATCTCAGTCTTGATATAATTTTTTTTCTTTTTGTAACCAGATTCCTTGACTATTGATTGTTTAAATAAGTCTGAATTTAATCCAGGATTTGGTTTAAGAAATTATATATTACTAGAGGCCCAGTGCACAAAAATTTGTGCACTGGGGGGGGGGGGTCCCTCAGCCTGGCCTGTGCCCTCTCGCAGTCTGGGACCCCTTGGGGGATGATCACCTGCTGGTTTAGGCCCGCTCCCTGGGGAATTGGGCCTAAGCTGGCAGTCAGACATCACTCTGGCAGCCCAGGAGCACTCAGGGGATGTCCACTTGCCAGTGGTGAGCAGGCCTAAGCTGCAGTCGGACATCCTTAGCACTGCTGAGGAGGTGGGAGAGGCTCCTACCACCACCGCTGTACTGGCAGCTGTCAGCCTGGCTTGTGGCTGAGCAGAGCTCCCCCTGTGGGAGCTCACTGACCACCAGGGGGCAGCTCCTGCATGGAGTGTGTGTCATATTGACCAGTCATTCCCAGTCTTGCTGCTGTTAGGGTCAGTTTGCATATTACCCTTTCATTATATAGGATTTATGTCACATTCTACACATGTCCAGCAACTTATTATCCCACAAGGAATATCAGCACCAATTAAATGTTAAGGGTGGTGGGTAGATGTTGGGGACACCTTGCTTCAGGATCCGGCCCCAAAAGTGCAGGTCAGACCTCATGGGAAGGTCATGGACTTTGGAGCCACAGAAAACTGAGTTTGAATTCTGACTTTGCCACTTCCTAACTGTGTGAACTTATATGCATGTTTGGAACAATAATATATACCCTGCAAAGTTATTGTAAACATTGGATGTATGTGAAATGTTCAACTTTAGAAGGGCTTGAGGAATGGTTAATAGTATTGTTCATGATCTCATGTAAGAAATAGTGCATCCAGCAGAAATCTGGGAAGTTGCTGTACCCTTTAGTCTCCTCCAGTGTCCTTATTTATTCATTTTAGATCTCAGTGTTCTGATACTTACATTATACCATTTTTCTGCCGTAATCTAGAGTCATACAGGTTTAGAATTGCTCTCAGCTGGATATCTGTTATCACCTATTTACATTTCAACATGAATTTAAAGTGAGCCAAACAGCCCGGGGTTAGAATTCTGGCTCTGTCACTTACCATCTGTGTCACTCTGGGCTTCACCTTGGTAGTAGTCAGGATTTGCCAGAGAAATGGAAATGGAACCAATAGGAGATATATGTATATATACATATTAGAGGCCTGATGCACAAAACTCGTGCAAGAGTAGGCCTTCCTTCCCCTGGCTGCTGGCACCGGCTTCCCTCAGGCACCCAGGACCCCAGCTTCCCTCACAGCCCTGGCTTTGTCCAGAAGGTCATCTGGAAGGATGTCCAGTCAAATTAGCATATTATGCTTTTATTATTATAGATACACACACACACATATGGGTGTATAGGTATTTATATATATATATATATATATATATATATATATATATATATATATTTATTATAAGTAATTGGATCATGTGACTAGGCTAAGCCTGAATATGTGTAGGGTGAGGCGTCAAGCTGCAGACCCGGAGGGCCAATGGTATAGTTTCAAAGGCCAGCTGGCTCAAGACCCAGAAAGAGCCGATGTTTTTGTTCAAGTCCGAAGGCAGGATAAAGCCCTAGGTCACAGTTCAAAGACAGCAGGGAGTGTCCTCTCTTACTCATGGAAGAGTCAGCCTTTCTGTTCTATTCAGGCCTTGAACTAACTGCTAAGACCCACCTTGCTTTAGTTCTATCTTGCTTTCCTCAATCTATCAATTTAAACATTAATCTCATCCAAAATACCTTTACAGAAACACCCAGAATAATGTTTGACCAAATATATAGACACCCCATAACCCAGTGAAGTTGACACATAAAATTACCATTTAACCTGCCTGGGTCTCACTGTCCTTTTTGTAACAATGGGGTAATAATCCTATTACTTCATGGAGTTGATGTCAGAAGCAAATGGGACCATATATTCAAGGTTCCTAGTACTCAAAAGGGCCAGTTTTCCCTCTCATTTTCCTCCAATATCCAGTATTTCAGGCATCTGTGAATAGGTCAAGGGGCTATCTTGGTCTTCTGTCCTTTTCTTTGCTTCTGAAACCCCATTTTACATTCTAGTTAAGCTCTGTCTCCTAAACAGTGTCAATAGGTCATCTCTACAATGAAAGCAAGCAGTCCTTCTCTTATAAACTTCTTTGTGGCATCCAAGCATCACCTGGCAAGGAGAACACTCAATGTTACACTGGGGCAAGAGTGCTGGCCTGTAAACTGACATATCTGTGTCCATCGCAGACTATTTCCTCCCTGGTCACGGTGTTCCTTTGAAAGGCATCACGGTTCAGCCAACCAAAGCAACCAGACGTTCACCCACCTAGAGCAGATGGCGAGCAGCTCACCTGCTCCACCTTGCACGTTCCCTCTCTAGCAAAGCCGATTGCTTGGTAAGCAAGAGGAGCTGGGCATTTCACTGGCTCAGTGCTGGCTGAGTGAGGTCAGACATCACTTCAAAATCGCCCTGTTTTCTTCCTCAACATTCCACCCGGGCCTTCTGTTTATATGATTTCCACATTCTCCTTCCAAATTGCACCCTAACTTCCATTCTGTTTCTTTCCTCTGTTACAATTTCCAGATTATAGTTATTTCTTTCCAGTGTGTTTAATCTTGAGTAAATCAATATGGCTAACACTATTTTCCATCAATTTAATCTTCAGTGAATTGAATCTTGTTTTCGTATGAGATGGGGAAGGAGTTGAGGTAAGGCCACATAGAGAATAATGATGACTATAGTGTGCCAGCCTGTGCCAGCCTGAGCCTACCGATATCTTTCCTTTCTCTTCCTTCACTGGAGTCACTTTAGACCTAATTTCTATTGTTCATCTCACTCTGAGACCATAGACCTACTCACTCACCAAAAGAAAAAAAGATGTGGGTAACTAAATGTTTGACTTTACCCAGTAATATTGAAATAACCATAATCCATGGGAGGAACTATCTTTGTTCTTGTTTTAATGCAAAAATAATTACAGATCTTGGATTTAAATCCAAGTCATTCTGTCTTTCATAACATATCCAATTCAACTACCCACAGTTTCCCCTTTGGGTCCTTTTAGGAAAATGAGGCATATACAGCTAAGATTAACAACTGCTGTCAGAAAAGCAGCTCATAATGAGCACATGTGGGCTTTCCGGAGATCTCTGGTATACAGCTTCCTGCTTTTCTGGTATTTAAAAATATAGATGAAGGCTTAAAATAATTTTGATTAAAAATCAAAACAAAAATAGCCTCTCGGAAATCAGTTGGACTTTGGCTGAATTAATGGCTCCGCTTTTGCAGCTAGCATTGCCTGCCTTTCGTGGCATCCCTGGTCACACGGTAAGGTCTTTGGCTCCAGCTCTCAGATGGAGGCAGTGGCAGAAGGTAGAGGTCAGGGGCAGTCAGCCACGCCACATCTTTCTCTCCCTGCCCGTCTCTGAACAGGTGGTTCCCACTAATAAGTCTGTGCTCCTGGCAAATTTGCTCTCTGGAAAAGACTCGAATCCCCACTCGCAGTCAGCTATTCATCTACTTCACTTAAGAAAACGGGCCATATGGCATTTGTATTTACAATGATTCTTTGCTGTTTCTAAATTGCTCACAGGCTCAGAAAGTGAACCTGACTATGTCAGTGCAAAGGTCAAGTGTTAGGACACTGCTTAGCAACTCCCGAATAGTGAAATTGCTGCCCAGGAGGAAAACAGGATCTGGACCAGATAAAGCACCGAGCAATGGAGTGTGTGTATGTTGGTGATAAAAAGGAGACATTTAACACCACACACAGACAATACTCTTGGTAAAATCTGGGAGCAGCTTCCTATCCCTGAGAATCGTCACTCTGTGAGGATTCTACCAACCTGGGATCTACTGAACAATCTTGTCACCTTGTCCACATACACACACCAAATCACAGCAGGCACTTGCTATGCTCCCACGGTGCCCTAAGCTATAGCTGACCGTTTCTTCCCAAAATACCAAATCCACAAGCCTCTGCTCTTAGAGATATTTGCCAGCTTGGTGATTACTTCTTTATTTTAACTGATTATTTAAAACTCACCACCACCCACAGCCTGCCTGCTAGTATTCAACAAAATTTACATGGCAGTTTGTGAAACCCTACTTCCTTTTGTGACAGAAGAAAATTGTGTACCAAAAAGATGCATTAGGAAATGGTAACTTCTGGCCTAGATGGCTCATTCAAATGATTTCCTCTAGCTAACACATTCATTCATTATCAAATATTTATTGAGAGCTTACTATGTACCAGACACTGTTCTAGTTATGAGAGTACAATAGTGAACCAAGTACATAATGCCCAGTATCTCATGAAGATTATAGTCACATTGAGTGAGGGGGAGGGGGGAGAGGACAGTCAAAATCGAGTATACAAAAAAACAAGGACATTTCAGATTTTATTGTAATTACAAGTATGAAAAAAAACTGAACAGATCAGTGTAATAAGAAGGAAGTGAGGATTACTTTTTTAAAAAAATGAACATTAGTAAAAAAAAATTCGGTTCCCAGTGTGTGTGTGTGTGTGTGTGTGTGTGTGTGTGTGTGTGTGTGGTGACAACACTTAAGGTCTACTCTTAGCATTTCATCAAGATCCAGGTCGAGTTTCATTTTTATTACTTTTGTTCGAATTCTTTCTCTTAAACGGCTTTAATCTCTAAATCCCTGTTATTACATTCCTTCCTCTTACCACTCTGGCTTTTCTAAATATGCCTAATATTGTGTCATGATTAAGGTCCCAACCCTAGCTCACATGTCCAAATCCTGAAAGCATCAAAGCAAAGTTGCCTGAGGAAGAGAAAGACAAAGAAACAAAAATGCAATAATATTAGCATGTCAGCAATATATTTGGAGCCCCTGCATAGAACCAAATGCTGGGTGGAACGTACAAAGCCATCATTGCTTCTCTAGATGGGGTCTGCTGATGACCTTTTACACAGGAAGGTTGGGTCCTCATCAGGAATTTATCCAGAGATCACTGCTCTTGCTGATTGCCCTTGGCTGGGAGCATTCTGTGATGGGAATGTCAGAAGGCATTTTAAGCTCAGAGGGAAGGTAGGTTTTTGTCCACAATACTGTAGATGTTTTCCCAGTGACAGCTCTAAGGGTTTCCTCAGGAAAAGGTCACTGGTCATCATGGCTTCTGCAGATTAGTTTATAGGAGAGAATCAGCCTGGCAGCTCTTTCCAAAGGTCACCCAACTCTGGACTTGGCTGATGTTTCCACAGCTGTAGGCCTTGGGCCTAGGACTTCCAGAGCACTGAAGGCCATCTGCAATGTTCTCAATAAAGGGCTAGATCTCAGCTGTCAGGGGAGGCCAAGGGAGGGAGGTTGGGAAGAAGCCAGTTCCACAGTCAAGATGGCCTGAGCTCCCTTGGAATGTTATATCCAAGGATATTTGTTAACCACCTCAAACCTTCTCAGCTTTCTCCATGAGATATGAGCATAATTGTACTTTAGCCCATCACCATGTTTATTTATGCTTCCTTCCTACCTTCCCATAATCCATTTCATTCAACAAATATTTATTGACTGCTTCCTAAAAACAAGCACTGTGCTAAGAATGTAAGTTACACATCATAGATACAGTACCGTGGCTTAAGCCCTAGCTGGGGGACAAAAACAATAAACAAGGAAACACCTAAGTGGTTTATTATAATTGGAAGCATATTTACTAGGAAGTTAATGGAACATTAGCTCTAGGGTAAGCTTCAAGGTCTCTGGTTTGCAAAGGGTTGGGAGTGGGGCCCAGGCTAGCAGTATATGCGTAAGCTCACATGCTTTTGTAAAGTTTGTAGAATTAATATATTTTAGCATTCTCTTTCTTAAAGGAGGCTGCCCAAATATACCTTCAGCCTGATCACTGTGTAAGGAGCTGGTCATAAATTACCACGTGCACACAGAAACAAAAATGACATGCTGACCTTTGGGGAAGAGTAAATGTGAGACATGCCTGCAGTTGTAAACAAACCTGTTCTCATTTGCCTATTCTCTCTCACAATTGCTTCAGGTTTTCTTACATGCAAATAAAAGTTGGTAACACTCAGCCCAGGTTAAAATTCAACAAAAGCAGAATTTTAAAAGTAGCCATGAGAACAACCCACTGTGAGCATCTGCCTGCTTAGCCTCTAACTTCCTTGCTGCAGAGAGAAAATAGGGAGGGGAAAAGGGGCAAGACTACTATTTCTCCTGCTATCTATTAATTTAGGTAGCTAGATACAGGAAGAAAGCAAAGGGAATCAGGCGTTGTTGAGCCTAATGGGCTGTGGAGCATGCGCCTGTTTGTTTCACCAGGAAGGCTACAACTTTACACACACACAAACGCACACGCACACGCACACGCACACACACACACACACACACACACGCGCGCAATCACAGCATTGTCCCTCCAAGAGATTAACATCTCTCCCTTCCCCAGATTGTTGGAATGTCAGATTATGGGGATGAGAGGAGTAAGGGAGGTAAACACATACACAGTAGAAGTCAAAATGGTGCAAGGAGAGGTGCTTGACCATAGAGGCCTGTCAGTCTAGCCTGGGGAAACAAGGAATTGATAAGGGATGGACCCATCAGAAGCCCCTGAAAGCTTAGAAAATTGATTGGTTATTTTGAAAAGCTCCTGGTTCTTCCCAAGCCCAAGATAATACAAACCCAGTTTAACAAAGAACACATAACACGCCCAGGTCTAGTAGTCAGCTGGGGCCACAGCATACCAAGTGGGCTCCAAAGGACTAAGCTTTAATATGGAAACTCTGGACACTGGCCTTGGTTTTGGCCTTGAGGAAGACAAGATTGGACTTTTCCACAGCAGGATGGATGGGGCTGAGACATTGGAAACCCAAGGGCAGCCTTCTCAAATAAATCTTGTCACACCACAACCTCCCATGCGTGGGTCCTTGGAATGCTTTCCTTGTGATCTCTTAAAAGAACACAATTACCACCAGCAACAAACCCATATACCTCCCTCTTCTTCAGAGACAAGATTCTCTAAAAGTAGAGCAGAAAGCAGGGTTTAGAGGAGGGAGTTGAGGAAATAGACTGTGATAATTTTATCTCAGGACATGTCAATGAAAAGTTAAAGTAAAATTGTGTGTTGGGAGAAGAAAAAAGTAAGTTTTCACCTATTGCATTTCTTCAGTCTCTCAGGAGAATTAGATAGTGAGAACAAAAGAAAACCCAATTTCAGCTTTGCAGAACCTCAAGTGATGCCACAAGAGGTGAGTGATATTAAAAATATTTAACAACTCAAATGGTATGGGCATGGATCATGCAGAAGAATGGCTAGCCATAACCTCCTATAACTTTACCAGTGAGAACTGCCTCGGTATAGTTTGGATGAGGCTCCTTAGATACTCTGAATTGGCATGGAGCTATCTTCTGGCTGAAGTTCAATGGTCTCATTGATGAACCTTGATCTAAATGACATGAGTACCTATATTTCAGTCCTTGGTCTACTCTAGCCTATTCTTTAGCTTATGGCTTTCCCCAGTGATGCTTGCTGTGGCAGAGAGGACTTGTTATCACCACACAATCCATTTTCCATTTCTTCTATGGTTTAGAAGTAGAAGTTAAAAATCTAGTCACCCAGCTAAGAATTACATTTCCTGGCTTCCTTTGCAGCTATATGTGACTATGTGACTAGACCAGCCGTGGGCAAAGTACGGCCCGCGGGCCGGATCCGGCCCATTTGAAATGAATAAAACTAAAAAAAAAGACCGTACCCTTTTATGTAATGATGTTTACTTTGAATTTATATTAGTTCACACAAACACTCCATCCATGCTTTTGTTCCGGCCCTCCGGTCCAGTTTAAGAACCCATTGTGGCCCTCGAGTCAAAAAGTTTGCCCACCCCTGGACTAGACCATTACCAACTGTATGTGAGCCAAATTAAGGTTCCACACCTTAAAAGGATGTGACGATGAAAGCTGAAAAGTAATCTTGTCCACAGGAAGGAGTCCAGTGAAGGAAATGCAGAGCAGCTATAGAAGGAACTTTTTTTCTCTGAAGATTGTGTGCGGAGCGGCCATATCCTCCCCTAGTGGTTTCTTCTCTCACCCTGTATTCCACCATTATCCCAACAGCTGCTCTACTCTCCCAAGCACAGCAAGGGAACTCAGCTTTTAAACTCTATACAAATGAGGTAAACACACACCACGCTCCATTTGGTCAAGATGAACTTTCCTATGCATACAAATCACCCGGGAGTCTTGTTAAAAGACAGTCCATTTCAGTAGGTCTGGGTGAGGGCCTGACGCTCAGCATTCCTAACAAGCTGAGAAGTGAGGCTCCAAAGCACTGAACCTGGCTTCTAAGAAGTCCTCACCATCACTCCAGGGTGCACTTTCCCCTCCTTCCCTCCTCCTTCCAAAGGCCTGTCAAAGATGATGGTCCTTTCTGGTGTGGTGTCCAGTCTCCTTTTATTGGCTTCTGCATGACCCTGCTAACACTGCATCTGTTTTGGTCTAAGGACAAGCCCTTGGGCAGAACAAAAAGTGTGTCCAGATGTGCAGTCCAGACAATAGGCAGTCCCAGAGCTTGGTATGTAGTGTCAGAGAAGTTACCCCCCAGGCCAGAGCCTTTTCTCCAAAAATTCCCTTCTCAGTAGGACCTTTCCAGGTCATTTTCTCTAAATCGGCAATCCCACCCTGACATTTCTCTTCTTGATTCTCCCATACCCTTAAAAAACTTATGACTGTCTAACATACTACATGTTTTACATGTTTATTTTATTTATTGTCTGTCTCCTCCCACTGGGATGTAAGCTACTGTCTGTATTTATTGGAGGATGAATGACAGGTGGGTGATGATCAGTAAACACAGAAACAGGGGCTTTATAAGGATGTTTGCAAAGAGAAGCAATCAGAGATGGAACTGCTTTCATTCTGGGGTACCAGGCAGGTTACCAAAGCAGCTACTCAGACACCTCAGATAACACAATGGTCTTGCTTATAAAACCACATCTCAAAATTCTTGGAACTGTCCTCCTACCGCTGCCATCAATCCTCATTTGTGGAAATCTGCCTCTGATAGCCATCCTCCTCCTCCCAACTCTGGAGGGTAGATATTTTCACCTACATCCGATAGGTGAAGATACTGAGGATTAGAGAATGAAATATTTATGCAAGAAGCAGAGTTGGGATCTAAATTCAACTTTATTTCATTTCAAAGACACAAGGGTTGGATGTGGGAAATCCAGAATGGAGCAGGGTCTGTAGGTAGAGGTTGAATGGCCCTGATTTGTGGGTAAGAAAGGCTCAAGAAGCAGCAGACAGGCAATGTGTGCGTCTTCCTGGGCTCTCTACCTCAGGGAATGCTTTCCTTCTTGTTCTTCTCTGACCACGAGCCTTAGGCTCCTCTTCCAAGTAACTCCTCCAGGACACTGCCCACTGTCCTTCCTTCTGTGAAAAAGGTTATTCTAATGATGCTTGCCCCTCACCCACCTTCAGCTCTTCACAGCTCTGTCTTCCAACTCTGCCAGTCCACTGAGCCCACCTGATGGTCCTCTCCTTACACACTCTTATCCAGAAGTGATGGCAAAAGCAGCATAGAGTAAGTGGGCTCACACCCTGCCACCCCTCACACTCCCCAATACATTAGGGAAAACCCCTCCACTCATAATCACTTCAAGTGTCAGTAAACATTCGACACAGGTAAAAGCATGGCGACTGCTCTTCTGAGGAAGGGGATTCTGTTTATATTCACTTCCATTCAGGAGCGTTCATTGAGTACCTACTGCTGGCCTGCTCAGGATCCCAACCAGGGAAGGAGGGGGTGGAGGAGGGAGTCCTCCAAGCTGAGGGAAGGATTCCTGGCTTCTGCTTTGCTCCCTGCCCCCAGGCTGTTATTACAGCTTGCACATGTCCTCCAACAAAACCTGCACCTGTGACCTGCACCTTCTGACCAGTGAGTGCTCTGCCTCATTATTAAAGCATTATTATAGTGCGGGGAAGGGGGTGCGGGATGTGGGGGTGCCTGAGAGATGTGCTCTGAACGCCTGGACAACCTCACTCTCCCACTTCCCTTCCCGTGACTGACATATAACCATGCCCTGTATTTAGAGAGCGCCCTTTTCTGAGGAACTCGAATGGCTTTCTAGACATAATCCCATTCATTCTGCCAATAGCCTATGAGGCCGACCAGAATCAGGTATTCTTTGTCAATCCTGCCTACTCCGTTTCCAGAAGAGAAAACGGAGACCCAAAGAAATTAAGGTCAACATGAGTCGGTGAGACAGCTGGTAATAAACCCCGAGTCTCCGGACCCCTGTCCATCAAGCTGTCCATTCATCCCTTCCTGACAGCCTGAGCAAAAAGGGGATTTTTCTATTTCTACACACAAGGACTTAAGAGAAAGATTAGCCTTGTGAATTTGTTCTTCTTCACAGAGTAGAATAGGTAAGACGGCCTGAATAAAAGACAGAGAGAGAACTTGGGATTTAAAATAAGTGAGAAGCAAGGAGAAGATTGAAGGTGGGCAGAAAAGTGTGAGATGAGCTTCCAAAGCTCTGAATTGTTGAAATCTCAGTTGATTGTAACACCTGAAAGCAGAGGCCTGTGTTCCCCATGGGGCGTGAAACACAGTGAACCGTGGTCCGTGACTCATAGGCAAGGACTGGTGCCTCGTTTATTCTTCAGGGTTCATTGATTTTTGAAATATTCAAAACAAAGGCAGATGGCTGTGGTTTATGGTTCTGCTTTCTCAGATATGGCTGCTCAGATGCCCAGGTTCTTGGTTGGTAAATAAGGAACAGGGCATGGCATTGAATAGAATGATGATAATGGCTAACATTTATTGACCCCTTACTCAGAGACAGACATAACTACTCATGTGCTTTGTCTTTAAGGCTTTCCAACAATATTATGAGATCATATCATTATCCCCATTTTACTTTTAAGAAAACTGAGGCTTAAGGACGGCGGATAATGGGCCCAATATGCTTTGTTCAAAATTTCCTCTAATATTCCCAGAGCTGTTTACACGGTCCTGCAGGAGAAGACTGACTAATTCATACAGGAAGGAGTTCCCTGATGGGCATTGGAATTCTCTGTTCCCAAGGAAGCGAGTGAACTGTCAGGATGAGTTAATACTGGGAAGCATATGCCACTTTTTAAAATTCAGTGACAGCTTCCTGCCTGGAGTGCTTCAACTACCTTTCAAAAACAGTCCTTCTAATGATAATTTCAAGCATTTAGATAGGTTCTAACAGGCCTAGCCTAAGCTGGTTTTCCTTTGGTATCATGGAAAATCAGCTTTTAGCCAAATGACACAAATAGTCTTTTAGAAAGAAATACGCAGTAGCTAGATTGTAAGTCCTTTGACGGAGGGAGTATATTTTTTTCCCTGTCTCCCAGGGCAGGTACTCACCTTTCCCTCCCTCCACACCTGGGAAGGTTTATGAGCATTTGGTACAGCTGCGAAGGCCTACCAGGCAGGCAGTTTGAGAGAGTGGGGAGACCCTCAGATTAGGAGTCAGGAGCCCTTGGGCAAGTCAGTTTACTTCTGTGCTTCAGTTTCTTTTTCTTTAAATATATTTTATTGATTTTTTACAGAGAGGAAGGGAGAGGGATAGAGAGTTAGAAACATCGATGAGAGAGAAACATCGATCAGCTGCCTCCTGCACACCTCCTACTGGGGATGTGCCGGCAACCAAGGTACATGCCCTTGACCAGAATCGAACCTGGGACCCTTGAGTCCACAGGCTGATGCTCTATCCGCTGAGCCAAACCAGTCACGGCTGCTTCAGTTTCTTCATCTATAAATGGGGGTCTGGCGATCTATTATTCCATGAGTCCAAGAGCCTATTCCAGGGCTCAGAAAATGTTTGTCACTGCTGCTAAATGTCAAGGGAAGAAGTGATGCCTCATTTTTATACCGTCCCTCTTGTTTCTGCCTCACACATATCACTGGGTCTTTCAGCTGCTTTCCTGCCTGTTGGTAAGGCCAGACACAAAGGAAATAAACCTGTTCAATGTCACTTTTCTTCGGCAGACCTAAAGCTTCATGAGGACAGGCACTCTGTTTTGCTCACCAGTGCATTCCCCTTGCTTAGCACATAGCAACTATTTGATAAACATTTGTAAAGGAAGAATGAATGAATATTTGTGAAGGAATAAATGAACACAGGGGCATCTTTGGGAAGTCAAGAGGGGGAGATATCTTTGATGACAAAGAACTCAATAACAAAAAGCCTCCTTGAACACATTCTATTTTAGAGATCTTAAAAAAACCTTTTTTTAACTTAGAAAATAAATGGAAAAATATGGATTATGAGTTCCTGAAGAAATGCAAATGGTCAATGAGAATATGAAAATTTGTTGAACCTCCAGTAATCAGGGAAAAACAAATTTAAACAACAACAAAATACCACTTCTCTCTATCAAATTAGCACACACACATGTGTACGCGCACATACAGACACACACACATACACACAATACCCACTTATAGGAGAGATAATGTTAATGTTAAATAAATTAGTAAAGATCATAGAAGACAATTTGATGTTTCTCTCAAAATTAAATATGAATACCAGTTGTCTATTTGCTATGGTCTACTCTTTGTGTATCCAAATTTTATATGTTGAAATTTAACTCCCAAGTTCATGAAATTAGCAGGTGGGGCCTTTGGGAGGTGATTAGGTCACGAGGGTAAAGCACTAATGAAGGAGATGACAAAAGAAAACTTCTTGTAAAAGAGACCCCAGAGAGCTAGCCTCTTCTACCATGTAAGGTTACAGCAAAAAGACAGCTTTCCATGAAGAAGTGGGTCCTCCAAATCTGCCTGCACCGTGATCTTGGATTGTGAGCCTCCAAAACAGTGAAAAATACATGTTTATTGTTATAAGCCGCACAGGTTATGTTATTTTTGATGTGGCAGCCAAAACTGACTAAGACATCATCAATTTCTCTTTTGGGCACCCATTCTATAAAAATACCCACGCTGTACTCAGAAATACATATAAAGAATGTTCATTGCAGCATTTCATTTAATAGTGAAAAATTAGGAGCAACCTAAATGCCAAGTAGGGAAATGCATTAGTAAAAATATAGTAGGTTACGCTGTGGTTTAAAAAAAAAAAGCACTGGCATCACACCGCAAAGGAAGTTCTCACTCAGTACAGGGTTTGCTCTGCATCCAGACAACCCCTACGGTGACTTTCAGGTTGGGACTTAGCTGTCCAGGCTCTCTGGATCTTGTGACTTCACCATCTCAATAGGAGGCTTTCTCCATTGTCTTACCGGATAGAGTGCTGGAGGGCCTCACACTTGCAATGAAATACTTCAGCCCACAAGTGACACAGGGCACCTCAACTCGAAACCCACTGGCCAGAGCTAACCATGTGGTTTCAAATAACTCCAAGAGAGCAGGAAGTAAAATCCTCTCCTGTGTCCACAGGAGTAAAGAACTGGATATGGGTGAGCATTAAAAGTCTCAACCCCAAGGAATAACTAAATAGGCTATCTGTGCTGTGGAATATTATCCAGCTATTAAAAAGTAGTAGGTACATAGCTAATATTTGGAAACAGCCTAAGTGCTCATCAGCAGATGAGTGGATTAAAAAACTGTGGTACATCTACACAATGGAATACTATGCTGCGGTAAAAGAGAAGGAATTCTTACCATTTGCAACAGCATGGATGGAACTGGAGAGCATTATGCTAAGTGAAATAAGCCAGTCAGAGAAAGATAAATATCACATGTTCTCACTCATTTATGGAATATAATGAACAACATAAACTGATGAACAAAAATAGAACCAGAGTCATAGAAGCATCGAACAGACTGTCCAACCTCAGAGGGAAGGTAGGGGGGTGAGGGGGTAAGAGATCAACCAAAAGACTTGTATGCATGCATATAAGCCTAATCAATGGGGACAGACAACAGGGGGGTGAGGGCATGAGTGAGGGGGTGGGGGCCAATGGGGCGATAAGGACACATATGAAAAACCTTAATCAATAAAGAAAAAAATGAAAAAAAGTGCACCCTAATATAAATAATAATAATAATAAATAAAAATAAAAAGCATTAGGTAGATATACATTTAGTGACAAAACTATCCAAGCTTCAATACTTTAGTAAATAAATATCTTAAAAAATTTGACCCATGTATGTTAAAAAATAAGTATGTTTATGTGCATTTACATGTGTGCATGTGCATAGTAAAAGGTCCTTCTAGAACAGTGGTTCTCAACCTGTGATTCACGCCCCCTTTCACAAGGGTCACCTAAGACCATCGGAAAACACATATATAATTACATATTGTTTTTGTGATTAATCACTATGCTTTAATTATGTTCAATTTGTAACAATGAAATTGGGGGTCACCACAACATGAGGAACTATATTAAAGGGTCATGGCATTAGGAAGGTTGAGAACCACTGTTCTAGAAGGATACACCCAGGCAGTGGTTAGCTCTGAGGAAAAGAGCTGGATGGGAGAGAGGAGCCAGATCAAGAGTACCTTTAAATTTTCACTGCATTTCTCTACATTGTTCACTTCTTTTAAATGAGATTATACTCATGCATTTATTATGGGTTAAAATTGCTTTTATACTTTTAAGAAAGCAAGTAAAACACCCGAGAACATCCCTTTTCTAGGAGCCCTTAAAAAAAGGCTTTAAGAAAATGTTTTTCCAAAAATGCAAATCTATCAGCTTGATCCATAGCCAGAGGCTCTTGGGCATGGACAGTACTTAGATGCCAATAACTGTCTGTGGTCTATTCCCCCGGACACAGATTCTGACACGGAGCTTTCCTGGGGAACGTTGGACGGGGAGTGTGCTCAGCCAGGAGCAATACCTGTGAGGGATGACAGCAGGATTGGGCAGAGTTGCGTACAGGTCTCTCATACAGTTGCAATGCAGGCCTCTGCTGATCACACTGGTAACTCTGCCCCTTCAGAATTGTTCCCCATTGAGGCAAGTCTGCCCTTTGCATTCACCAGACATTAGTTGGGGCTGTCCAGGGTGGGGGTGTGACATTGACCCAGGGTATCCCAGAGAGGAACTGAGCTGAAAACGTAAGCCACCAACACTCCAGCAGCTGGGGCAATGAGGGGCCCTTCCCCCAGGATCCCACTACCAGCACACACCTAACTTTACCTAGAACGACAGTTTAACGAACAGCATAGCAGGAGCTGGAGCTGGGCAGCAGAGACCTGGGTCTCACCTGGCACAGTGCCCAGCACTAGTAGACACTTAGTGAATATTTGTTGGCTGAGTGAATGGTGTTAGCCTTGGCCCCGGCTCACAGTACCCTGAGGAGCCTGTGAAGTGGATCAGGGTCCAGGAGGCTGGCTCTCCATGCAGTGTAGAAACAAATCAGGTTGATGCTGGGTCTCAGAGTCTCTGGGCCTTACCCTATTGGTTCTCCATTAATCTCACTGGGGCAGAGGGAACTGCTGGAGGCTTCGGGGTCACCCAGGCTTCTAGCTTTTTCTCTTGCCTTCCCTCTGCCCCCTCTGGCCATTCCTCGCTCCTCGGCACTTTTTTTAAGGGCATCCATAGGAAAAGGGAGAAAATAAAGATCCCGACAGATGCTTTGCCTCTAGAAGGTAACCCTGGAGAAGATATTACAGCTGTTGTAATACAGGGTTGAGGTGTTTAAATGCACTTTGAAAGACATGTTCTGACTGACTCACAAGACACCAACCGAGTACTGATTATAAAGAGCTGAGCCCTTAGAATGTTCTTGAGCAGTTTTCCCCAAACTTCAATGCTCATACGAATACCTGGGTGTCTTGTTACAATGCAGGTTCTGGGTTAGAAGGTCTGGATTAAGGCCAAGATTCCATGTTTTGAATGAGCTCTCATGCTGTTGGTCCGTGGGCCACAGTTTGAGTAGCTGAGGCTGTAAAGAAAGAGATGATAGACATACGTCACTGATTTAGAGTCAACAGTATGCATCGCCATCAACACATGACCACTTAGAGCCTCTGGGTACTGCGCTAAGTGCTTTGAACACTTTTTGTCGTTTAATTTTTAAAGAGCCCTCCAAATAGCGATTATTGAAGATAATTCCCATTTTACAGCAGGAAGAATTGAGGCCCAGAGATTAAGTAACCAGTAAGCATGTGGTGGAGCCACCTTCCGACCCAGGTCCATCAGAGCCCTAGTTCTGAGTTCCTAACCATTCCAGAGAAGAGCATAGCTTTGAGGCCCCCTCCCTATGACTAGGCTTTCTGGAAGGCCTCTGCCCTTGACCCTAGTTTGCTGAGAAGGAAAAAGCATAGGTGTTTGGAACAAAGACTTTGTGTCACATCCGGAGTGGGACATGATGCTGAGAGATTAACCTGGGAGATTAACCTGGGCAGATCAGCTGCCTGTGCTTAGCTACGTTCCCTATACCTCAAGCAGTATCTTCGAGCTAAGGGCAGGGGCACCCACAGAGCTATGCCGCTGGCTCCTGGCTACCAAGAGAAGTGTGCATGTGCGCAAATGGGCCGTGAGTGGGGGCTGGGGATCACCACCTTGGAGACCCATCCTGCCACCCGGCTCAGCTGCGTGCTCGTTTCACACTTGGTCCACCTCCGAGGAGCTCAGCTGAAATATTGCTTAGCTCAGCCGTGAATTCCAACCTAAATTCACCCTTTGGGCCAGCAGACACTTCCTGGCCAGATGCTCTTCCCCAACCAGAGCGCAGGTAATGGGAGGTGACAGGCTGAGCGCTGGGGACCTGGAGCGCGAGGTGGCCCGGCTGCCAGCTGAGCAAGCACCTCCCGGAAAGGTGTGGACTGTGAAGGGTGCAGCTGCGTCCCAGCGCTTCTGGAAGGGACAGTCAAAGAACACAGATGCACCTGCGGGGAGCAGGGGTTTTAACTGATTTTCAGGCCCAAATGATCCACTTTCTTTAGATTTGGGGGTTCCCATTGCTTTGGGTAGCTCCTACTTCTTAGAGGTAGAAGGGGTCCTGGCCTCAATATCAGAGTCCACTGTGGCAAATCCTGAAAAGTTATGGGAATTTTCTTGGGGGTTGAAACGAATTGGTGTTAAAAAAAATTCACGTTTCCTAGACAAAATGTTTTTCCTTTCAGCCCCAGCCCAGATGGCCCCTTTATAAGAATTAGAAAAAGTGCCTTTTCTGGGCAGGGCAGCAAATGGGGACAAGACAGGCAGGTGGAAGAAGCTAGAGCATTGGCTGGCTTTCAGCCCCCATTTGCCCTATTGGGTTGGTGCCCCCTGCGCAGGGAACAACAGGTACAACCATACCAGGTGGCCAACCTTCGTTTCCTCTTTCCTTCTTTTCTCCATCTATTGTTTACTGAATACCTTCTCTCTGTTTCCTGCTCCGGGACCCTTCCCTTTACCCTCCCCACTGTGTAAGTTATGAAAATCTAAAGATAAATAAGACACTGTGCCCGACTTCATGGAGCCTATAGTTCAGTAGGGGAAGCAGCCACATAAACAGATAAACCTCGGGGCTTGATATTTAGGACTGGACGACTGGTACATGTCTAAAGTCAGGCTGATTCCTAACAGGAAGAGCCTAGGAACTTGCCTCCAGAGAGACCAATGCTCAGTCCTGGAAGGTAGTATAATTGGAAAACATTTGCTGTCTTGAATCCTGACTTCTCTTTCAGAGACATGGGTCGTGTTAATGGAGCAGAGGCCTTTGCCCTGTGAGCAGCTCAATGCGTTGGCAGCAGACATTTGGGAGAGGGCTGGATTGCTCTGCTATTGAGAGAGGGACATTTGAACCGGGTTGGGGACACTGAGGAGTAGGGGAGGAGACAGAATGGCAGAGCTCTCTGTGGAAGAAAGGCCAGAGAAATATCTTCATGGAGAATGAATTTTAAAAAACAATATATATATATTATTTTTAAAATTTATATATATCCTATCTAATAATAGACAAAGATTGAAATTGACCATACTTTCGCTATGCCTCCCATTGGCTAATCAGTGAGATATGCAAATTAACCGCCAACAAAGATGGAGGTTAATTTGCATGTGAAGGCAGAGCAAAGACTGAAGGGGCTCTGGCGGGAGCAGCGAGGGCTCTGAAGGCGGCTCCGGCTGGAGCGGCACCGGTTTTCCTCCGGCACCCGGGACCCAGGCCTATTGCGCAAATCTTTTCGTGCAGCAGTCCTCTAATATATATATATAATTTCTGAGAGGAAGGAAGAGGGAGAGAAAGATAGAAACATAGATGATGAGATGATGAGAGAGAATCATTGATCCACTGCCTCCTTCATGTCCCACACTGGGGATGTGCCCTTGACCAGAATCGAATCCGGGACCCTTCAGTCCACAGACCAATGCTCTATCCACTGAGCAAAACCAGCTAGGGCGAGAATTAATTTTTAAGTTATATCTGCTGTGAGGGTGCTATTCAAATCTTGACTCCATAATACCCCCTCCAGCCCCCACAAAAAAAAACCCATCATTATAGTCTAGTCATAATTCCAAGCTGCCTGGGGTTAAGGGAGGAGACCAAGAAAAAATGTAGTTCCTTTTAAGTTGTCATGAGTCAAAACCATCAGCGCTAGAGGCAAAGCAGACCATGAGAATATTAATCTATTAGCATTCACACAATCACTGGGAAAGTCTCAGATTTCTTGGGCCATGGAATTAGGGATTGGAGGCAATTTTAGGCAGCTCTTGAGAAGCAGGGAGGTTCCAGCTGATATCTAGGTTGCAGCAATAATGTCTATAAAGTTGTTTTCAACTCAGAGTTCATAACTAAATGCATACAGCCATCAGGCAGGTAAAGGGGTGACACAGGTTGGATGTGAGACAGCAGGGAGTGGTGAGGACTGTGGCAAGAGCACCAGTTCCATCAGAAGGGGACTGTGGCCACCCACATCCAGCTGAATGTTGCTTTGTAAGAATGCAAACCCCAGGGTTGTCAGATAGTCCACATTTTAAGAGAAACCAGAAATGTAGATGTTTGAGAAAAACCTCCATTTTTAAAAAAACTTAACTGCATTCAGAAACTATTTTTAAACTTTAAGGGTCAAACAAAAGATGTCTCTTTCTAACTGAGAAGGAAGAGAAATACAGAGACAAGACCCATTTTCAGAGCAAGTAATGAACTGAATGGCGTCAGTGAGAAGTGGTAAGAAAGGCCCTGACCCATTAAGTCCTAAGTTCAGGGCTCCAGGCTCTGCTTTGCTACTAGTTGTCTGTGTGGCCCCAATAAAATAATTCATAATACCTGGGCCTTCATCTCTTTAGCTGTAAAATGAAGGCATCAAACGACACTCTTAGAGTTAGAGATCCCATTATTGAGGAGGCAGAAAGGAAGTTTAAGCTGTAGAAAAATAAGCCCGTGGCATGTTTCCGAGCATATTGAATCCATTGACATTTCTTGTGTGTTGGCAAGGTGTATTGCATTGATCATGGAATTCTTGCTTACTCTGAGAAAGTAAACATAAACTCCAAAAAACACCTTCATTATTTTGCCTGCCTGAGAACAATGCGTTCACAGGGGGAGAGGAGCCCCATAGCAGGGAGCTGTGTTTCCGACACTGTCAGCAGGTGAGTCACAGAGTCTGTCAGCGATGATAAGAGCGCTGGCACATTTCCCATGCATGCTCACACCGCTCCAAGACGGCAGCCTAACTGATGTTTGTTCAATAATACCCAGATATGTCACAGAATCTGTGTGTGGGGGTCCGGTATCTTTTGTCAGTTTAGAGTAAAACCTTGGGGAAAATATGTTGCAGACTGTTACAGATGTTCCGAGATTAGATGATGCTTCCCTGAAAATGTATGAGGCATGGTCCACTGGTTTGCCGGTTGGCAAACTGCCTTTTGCTGGATCAAGACCCCACACCCCATCCCCCGGGCCACTCAGAATAAGCAGAGTTGCATCGAGGCCTTTGAGCTTCATCTTGAACCCCGGGACAACCCCCATGTTCTTCAGGAATTTTCCGTGGTAGTAGTTGGGTCTAAGGATCCCAAAATGATGGGATAGGGGGAAGGTGGGGTGGGTGGGAGGATGGGAAGCAGCAACAAAGACCAAGAAGGCAGGAGAAGATTCAAGCAGAGCCCCGAGATTGAGTAATTTTTGGAGGCAGTACTGTTTATGGAACATTTCACTCTTGATAGCTACTGTCACATTCTAGTCATTAGAGAGCATTTACTCGTGGATTGTAGAAATTACTTCCCATGGGAAACGAAAGCAATTCCTTTTTTCAAAGGATGCTTTGTTTTCTAGGCGAAGAAAATAAAGCATATGATGGCGCAGAGGCTGTAGCCTACATTCCCTGCTAAGTCAATCCTGGTCCAAGTTCACTACTTAGTGAGACCACATGAATAAGTAACCAAGAAATAATAGTGATAATAATGATGAGGAGGATAATAACAGCTATACTCTATATGCCAGGTCTTGAGCTCAACATTTACATATGTATTTCAAAGAATCCCTGAAGATACCCTGGGCACTTTCCTTAGCCCCATTTCACAGATGAGGAAACTGAGACTTAAAGAAGCTGAATGTATTTACTTAAAATTATACAGCTGGGGACTCAAACCTGATCTATCTGGCTCTGAAGCTTATTCTTAGAAGTACGGACCCCTGAATATGCTACATTTGTTTGAGAAGTCCTGTGTCATCCCTGAAATAAAATCACTCCCAGCAAATACTGCAGGAATAAGAAGTGACTGAAACACATAGGAGGGCACAAAACACACAGGGGTGCTTCTGAAATTGGAACAATCCTCATGGATTTCAGCTTTCATCTATTATATCCATGAGATGCACCTACCTCCCTTCTGCCCTCCAGGTATCAGCACCCAAAGCTTAAAATATCTGCGAATTAAAGGGAAACCATGCTGCTGTCCGAGGAAATGAGGCTGCAGCTCCTGCTCTCTGCCACCTGGGCAGGCCAGAACCCATTCTTGCTTCATTAGCATTTATATACTAGTAAGACCGCTAGCTGGAGCACCCGCCTGCTGCACCCCACTGCCCTGGGTATTCTCAGTTGGATTTGTTACAGGGAAGCCCTAATAACTGGCTTCATTTCTTCCTTCCACACCTGATGGAATGCCAGGAGCTCCCTCGGCCCTAACTCCAGCCTAGCATCCAGCCAGGCTTAATCCCACCTGAGTAATAATGATTTTTAATTAAATCCTTCCATCCTTTGCAGCCCACTTTCTAGTTTTCAAAGAGCTTTCAAACACGTTATCTTGATTGCAGTGACACAATTAGTCATTGGGAAAACTTCAATGTGTCCCATATCACACCAAGAGCTTCTCTCCTCTCTTGAGAGCAGGGCCTGAGCCTGGGTGCGGGAAGGGCTTGGTCTTTGGTTGTAGTGCTAGAAGAAGGAGTGAGGGATGGCCCTTCTCCCTTCCCCCTGCAACTCCTTTGGTGCCAGGAAAGTTTATCAAAGAATAGAAGGTAGGAGCCACAGTGCCACGGTGACCAGGCTTCTTAAGCTTGGGTTCCTCCCCTGAGATGTCCTCTATCTTGAAAGTCGTTGAGCATTTCCTTTATTCTTCAGGGGAGCCAGCAGCCTGCCTCATGGAGAGCGCAGGGCAGGGGCCTCTTGGTCCGCTAGGGCCCGCCTTTCCCCTCTCCACACTGGCCCCCTCTCAGTTTGCCAGTCGCTCTGAGGGATGTATTTGCCATTGGCCAGCAGTCTCTCCCCCTGCTCAGTGCCTGGGACCATCCTAGCCTATGGGTCCCAACCCAACTTTTACGTGGGATACTGTGTCATCCTTGCAAAATGGAAGAGGCACGCTTCCTTAGTTAAAACCATTCGGAGTGTACTGCATTCTTAGGCAAATATATGAACGAGGCTTCAGAGACAGCAGGGAAGCCAGAGTTGCATTTAGAGGCAGAGCCTGGAGGAGCTGAATTGCTCTGCACCACGATTCCCGAGAAATTTTTCTATGCTGCTCAGAGCTGAGAAGAGGGTGGGGCCATGAGGCATGAATTATAGTAGGAGGCTGATGCCCACGTTGGCAGAAATGGCAGAAGTGGTGTTCACAGAAATGAAAATCTAATATTTACCTGTAGTTGTTTGCGGACTTGTGATGCGAAGTCCTTCCGTTCCCCTAAAGTCAACAAAGTCTGGCTTATGAACATATGCACCAAGTGAGTTGTTTTATGCAAAAATTAAGGGGGAAAACGGAGTTTCATGAACAAAAGCAGAGGAGGAGAAGCACCAGAGGAGTGAGACCAGAGTTCAATGAAGCCAAAGTTTACATGAGAACATAATCCTAAAGGAATTGCAGAATTCACCTGGGCATGGGAAGGGGAGGGGACGTGAGACAGCAGAGTAATGGGGCCCGTGGGGGATAACTCATCATTCCTGTGAGGAAGGCAGGGCAAGAAGTAGTATATACCCATTTGACAGATGAGAAAGCCAAGACCCACATAGGTTACAGCAATTGCCCAATGTTACACACCTAGCAGGTAGGGAAGTCCAGCTTAGAAGGCAAAAAAACCGTGTTTTATTCCTAGCTGAAAAGTTCCCATTACTTGCCAGCTAAAAGGCAACCAAGAAAATCAAAAGTAAACGAGCACCTTCTATATAACTCATTACATCACCAGCCTTCTCCTCACTGTGTCACTTTGCTATAAATGTCACCATCAGTGAGACTTGGAGCAGAAGGGAGGGAAGGGTCATTTCGATGCAAAGGACATTGCCAGAGCAGAAACACTAGGTAGGACATCACATCAGCAAGCATGGGATGGGTGGGCAAAGGGTGGGGAACATAATGAAGCAAGTGAATGGTCAGCCTCAACCAGGCCTGAGCTAAGTCCGTCAGGGTCAGGAGTCCTGACAGGGCCTGTGCTCTGCATATGTTGGGTAGGTAGGAAGAGAGAGTCCCAGTTCTCTGCATTTTTTTTTCTCTGCAGAAATCCTACAAGGATTCTCCCAATTTGGCACAATACTCCATCTGAACCCTTCTGGCACAATACTGCCTTCTGAACCCTTCTTTCTGCCTTGTGACCTTCGCCATGGACGGTTTCCTCCACTCGGTGGACCCGTGATTTGGGCTGTTTGCTTGATCTTTCATCTCCTGGGCCGGGTTCTTTGTGGGCACTGGCTTACTGGGTAACTGCTGGTTGATTCACTGTTTTCACCATGAAACTTGTGGTTCTCACATGACTCCGAACAAGAACCAGGCTGAGCCCATGTCATCTGTCACTTGCAGAGAGCCTTGTGCATTTCCTCCAGCTGCTCGCTCCAGTGGGTAAACATGGTGCTGTCTCCTGATGGTTTCTGTCCCTGAGGCTGTCACCTAATGACTTCATTCCCAGAGGCTGTCCCTGATGGCTTCTGTCCCTGGGGCTACAACCAGAACTGGGGTGCGAGAACGACAAGAGCGGTCAAGCCATAGGAGAGAGAAGCAAGGCCCTCTGAGCTGGCATGGGACTCAGTGGTTGGGTGGTCACACATTTCTATCTGGGATGCTCCCACTAAGTCTCTTGTCCCAGTGTAATTATTAATAGCATCTCCTCTCCAATGTCAAAATGTCCTGGCGTGGCCAATAAAATGTGTATGGTCACCCAACTCCAGTGACTACCTAAAGTAGTAGTTCTCTAGCTCTCACTTAGTGGGCAGACCTTTTTTTCAAACAGAACCTTAATCCTAATGCCTGATTTGTAAAACAGAAAATAGGGATGCTCTTCTGGTTGGAGGGAGTGGAGTAGGCTAACCCCTGCCCCCACTCCACACACACATACACACATCACCCCCTTCACTAATGTGGCTCCCACCTGCTGTGGCAGCCCCAGCCAATGGGAGTCTTAGAGCTCAATGCATCACCAGTGATACCCACCACTTTAATTTTACAGATGAGGGAACTGGGGCCCATGGAGAAGTCAGGAGATTATGGGAGGTCATACCATTAATTAATGAAGGAGCCCAAGCTACAAATCGGCAGTGATATCTCCACCAGGCCAAATCCCCTTCCAATTTGCCAAATGACCTTAAAACAAGGGGCTATAGGCCCAATTTTGTGCTAGCTTGTATATCTATGATGTATCTCCTATAAAATGTATGTGAAATTTCCATCCTGGGGAAAATGGTCACAAGTTAAAAAATCACCCGTTTCACACTTGAGAAGTCCACAAAGCACAGTGGGGGATTGCTTTGTGCTGCGGTAACCGGTGTGAACTGTGGCTGCATTATTAAAGTAAACAGTGCTTGGGGACAAATGCCTTTTCTAGTGACTGTATCCTTGAAGGTATTTGGATGGACTTCATTAATCCCAACAAGCAGGCCTCCAAAAGTCAAACAGGAAGCAAAGCCCGTGCTGTTGTAGAAAATAAATGACACACTGTCCCTCTCAGGGCCTCTCCAGCACAGAGCTCCTCCTTTGTCTTAGCTTTTTTTGGAACAACAGTTTGGCAACTCTAAACGGAAGCAATACCCTATCTTGGAAGCACAAAGCTTCTCTAAGCCCTTGGTCATTTAAATAGCTGTCTACCTTCCCCTCTACCTTCTGCTCCCACCTGCCCTCACCTGGGACCCAGCCAGGCACTTCACCTTCAACCCTGAGCAGGAAAAGCAGACCCTAAATGCAAATCAAAAAGCGAGGCAACCGTTTTATGGCCTGAGGAGGCCTGTGGGAGGCAAAGTCATGTGCCAGGCAGCCTGCTTGCGGTGGCTTCCGGGTAGAGGGCAGGGTTCTGTTTCTCTTACTTTAACCTTGCTGTAGTTTGATCCAGGCGCTGACCATCTGCCTCTCGGGGGAACACGAGCCTATGACTCTCCCACGCAAACCAATTTATCCACAACTAGAAAGCAATCATTTCTCTCTCCTTGTGTGGAAGAGAAACAGCCTGACGAGGTGGGGCTGCGGGACTGCCTTGCCCTTCCCACCTGCTGACTCAGAGTATTTGCATAGCTGGGATTCTGAGGAAACACCCAAGTTCATCGGAGTAGAAGTTCTGGGTAATCTATGCAAAGTATGTTTCCCCCGTGCGGAGGCAGGGAACCAACAGGCTGACATTGGAAACAATACAGTGGAAATGAAATCTAACATCTATCCAGCCCTTACTCTGGGCTTCTTCCCCGGGTTCAGTCCTGCCTAAAATGTTCATGGGTGGAAGCTATGATGATCCTATTTCAGAGAACAGGGAACAGGACTTGAAAAAAGATGAAAGGACTTGCCCAGTCACTCAGCAAGGAAGTGGTGACGTGAGCTTTGGAGCCCAGGCAGTCCAGCTGCAGAGCCCGCCCCTTAACAGCCAAACCCAGGAGACACCTAGGCCAGGGCTTCCCAAACTTCACTGCACCACGTCACCCCGGGCTCTTGTCCGAGGGCACGCTCTGATTCCAGGCCTGCGGCGCGTGGCAGAGAAGCTTCTTCGGGGACACCAAGGCTGCTGCCGTGGAGGATCTAGGGCAGCAGCCGGCAAACTTTCTGTAAAGGGCCAGATAGGTAATATTTTAGGCTTTGTGGGCCACGTACGGTCTCTGTCTCAGATTTCCTTTTATTTTCTTACAGCCTTTAGAATGTAACATCAGCCTTGGCTCTTGGCTGGTGGGCTGCATTTGACCAGAGCAGCCGTGTGCTGTTCCCTGACCTGGGCACTGAGGGTGGAGAGGTCGCTGTTCTGACAGGCGCAGGTGGGGATCACCTCCAGTCAGTGTGTATGAGCTGCATCTGCTTCTGCAGTTAGGTATGATCCTCGGGGCAGTAAGAGCCTAGCCTGGCTGCCTCCACAGTGGCCAGTTTTTTTTTTTTTTGTTTTGTTTTGTTTTAAATTTCTTTATTGATTAAGTTATTACATATGTGTCTTTATCCCCACATTACCCCCCAGCCCCCCGACTCATGCCCTCACCCCTCCCCACGCCCCCAGTGTCTGTGTCCATTGGTTAGGCCTATATGCCTGCATATAAGTCCTTTGGTTGATCTCTCCCCCTTACCCCTCCCTTCCCCTATCTTCCCTCTGAGGTTTGACAGGTCTGATCGATGCTTCTCTGTCTCTGGATCTGTTTTTGTTTATCAGTTTATGTTCATTATATTCCATAAATGGGTGAGATCATGTGATATTTATCTTTCTCTGACTGGCTTGTTTCACTTAGCATAGAATGGATAAAAAAACATGACCCATATATATGCTGTCTACAAGAGACCTACAGTGGCCAGTTTTGGTGACCGAGAAGAGCGAGGCTGACCTGCCAGAAAGAATCCATTGGGTTAATGAGCAGTCTGGACCCCCAGGCGTGCAAGAGGGGGCTGGAGGAGGAGGGACCAGGGCCTGGAGGATGGCAGGGAGTGGGAATTGCCACACACACTGCTGAGCTCTTCCCCTCTGGTGGAGCAGGGCAGAAGGTCATCTAGGGGCTCCTGCCATGGATGGAGGTCAAACCCCAAAACCCCTTCAACTCTGAGTCTAAGATCCTGTGATGCTAATGTGACAGGCTAACCGGACACAGTCTTGAGATAATGTGCACACACATGACCTGATTCTCCTGGTGCTTAATCAGGAACCTCATCTCAGAGCAGCTGCGGGAGTTGCTCCCCTTATCTCTTGGCCCAGCCAGGGATCAGGCGGCTGAAATGAGCTCCAGGCTGCTCACTGGGGAGAAGGGAAAGGGCCCCAAGCTCCAGGCTCGGAAGTTGTTAGTGAGCGTCCTCTGCTCAAGAGCCTTCTCCAGCCCCCGGAAACCTGCTGCTTTTCCATCTTCATCATAATTTGAGAATGAGGTGAAGTCATCTACTTCAGGGACTCATTCTATAAAATAATTAGGAATGTGAATAAAGATTTTCCCTCTCAGGTGCAAAGGAAGGGCTGAGTAATTCACACACCTCTGTGCTTCTCTCTGACTTTGTTCTCTTCCATTCTCTCGCCTTTCTGTCGTTCCTCTTCCTTTGGCATAGACAATCAGGCTATTGAACTAAAGTGTCTCTTTTCAGTTGCATGGGCTCTTGCAAAATGTATATTACTTTGTACGCATGTGTATTTTAATTCACTTAACCAGTTCTGTGCACATAACTTATTCTGCTTCTTCACCCACACTATGTTTTTAGGATCCTGCCAGAAGCTCTGGGTAATAATCTCTCTTTCTCCTAAATGCTGCATAACTCCACAGGCAACAAATTTTGCTTTTCCATTCCCCAGTGATACTCACCCAAGTTTCTTCCACCTTCTGTCATTACGTACATCACTGTGATGAAAACCTCATACATGTTTCTTTATGGGTTTGGGTGAGAAATGCCTTGTGACATCTATTCAGGGGTGAAATTGCTGGGCCATAAGATATGTGTACATTAAATTTGACTTTATCTTGCCAGGGAACCTGCAGGAAAGCTATATCCCTCCATACTCCCACCAGCAATAGATCAGGTTCTTATCCCTACATCCTCCCAAGACTTGACATTAATCACCTTCTGATCCTTCTGGTCTAACACTTGTAAAGGGCTATCCCGTTGTTGTTTTAGTTTGTGCTTCTCCCATTAATCATGAATTGCAGCATTTCTGCCTATGCTTTTTGCCTTTAGGATTCACCCTCTCCTCCTCCCCCCTCTTCTTCCTCCTCCTCCTTCTTCATCTTCTTCTTTGTTAACTGCCAGTTACCGCCCTTCAAATATTTTCTTAATCCTGTTCCTGAAGTTTATCTTGATTTGCAAGAGTTTCTGGAATAGTCTAGGATGTAGATATTGATCATTTGTGAGGTTTTGGCATTGTTGGTATCTTCTCAGTCTATCTGTTCTTCGTTCATGTTATTGATTGTTGAACAGAAATTCTTAAAATTGATAGGAACAAATACATATTTTTTTATCTCATGGTTTATACTTTTATCAGTTTTCACACAAAGTCTATCTACAATCGCAGGTCACAAGCTAGTCTCCTACATTTTATCTTATTGTGTGATTTTATATGTCATACTAGAGGCCCAATGCACGGAATTCGTGCAAGAGTAGGCCTTCCTTTCCCTGGCTACCGGCACCGGCTTCCCTCTGGCACCCATGACCCAGGCTTCCCTCCGGCAACCAGGACCTGGGCTTCCCTCGCAGTCCTAGCTTCATCTGGAAGTACATCAGGTCTAATTAGCATATTATGCTTTTATTATTATAGATTTAGGTTGTTACATCATCTGGAGTTCACTGTTGAATGTAGTAATGGGAAAGGATGTAGGATTTTTCCCCAGTTTTCCCAGTACCATCCACCTAACAAACCCTCCCTTTCTTATTGATTTGTGCCACTTGGTCATATATTACATTCTCATGTGTACGTAGGTCTGTCTTTGAGCTTGTAGCAAAGACTTAGTTTAATGATTTCCATTGTATTATTTAAACTGTTTTTATTAAAGTATAGTTGGTGCATAATATTATATAGTTTTAGGTTACAATATAGTGATTCGAATTTATATACCATATGATGTGAACACTACACTAAGTCTAGTAACCATCTGTCACTGTGACAAGTTATTATGATTCTATTGACTACATTCCCTGTGCTGTGCACTATATCTCCGTGACTTACTTATTTTATAACTGGAGGTTTGCATCTCATTCCCCTTCACCTTTTTCATTCATCCCCAACCCACTCTCCTCATTGTAATATCATTTTTAATAAAAATGTAAACAACCTTGATGTGCAACAGCTGAGGACTGATTAAATCAGTCAGAGTATGTCTGTATAAATAGACCATCATGCAGGAACTAAAACTGATGTAATAAAAGGCTGCATAATGCTACAGACAGTTCTGTCTTATTGCTGAGTGGAAATGGCAGATTTCATATAGTGAATCACCTTAAGTATGTAATACACTATGTATATGCATGCATATAATTGGTAGAGTAAACACTTACATAGTATTGGTGGTTCTTTATGGACAATCGGATTCTGATGACTCTCGAGCAAAGGAGGGGCCCAGTGAGAGAACATTAGGAGAACCTGGCTTACAAGTGGAGCCAGATTCTCAACTGCAAGTCCCACAATAGCCATTGTCATCAGTGATAAGGTAGGTAGGAAGCACACACTGAAGACCGGGACTTCTCAAACTTTAAGGTGCATATTATTACCTGGGGATCTGGTTACACTGCAGATTCAGATTTAGAGGGTGGGGAGGGACCCGAGATTCTGCATTTCTCACAACTCCCGGGATTCCCAGGCTTCTGGGCTGGGACCTCACTTTGGGTAGCAAGACCTACCTAGCTGATCGAGCTCTGTGCCTGCTTACCTCACAGGAGAAGACACAGAGGAAAGGAGTTACTTAGACGAGATGACAGAGTGGCCAGTTTAGTTTATGTGTGTTTATGTTGTCTTGAGACTATTGTTTTGGAGGGGACAGAGCATGGGGTTATGAATATAAGAATTGTAACATCATTTTTAACAATAGTAAACATGGACCAGCAGACATCTTCCTGACTTCCTCCCCTTTCCCACTTCACAGTTGGGTTTAGCCACCCAATCCCCTCTCAGCAGTAAGTCCTGAGGTTGAGATAGGAATGAAGGTAAGAGCCGCCTGGCCTCAGGCACTCAGCTGGTCTCCTCACAGGGCTCACCTAGGTAAGGTAAGGAGCACCTTAGGACGCACATGGCCCCTGATGGCGAGTTTGAAGCACCCCAGCTTCAAGTCTAGGTCCCAATTATCACTGAGAAAGTTAGTGGCCTATATCCACCCCAAATGGTTAGAAAGCCCCTCCCGTTCACTGCCCACCGGCATTTGTCAGCCCTGCCTCTGGCCTGCTGCTTCTTTCCCTCCCTGACAACTCGTTTGAAACGAAGGCAACCACAATTTTATCTCTTGTACCAAATTGCTCGAAATTGCCAGTACAAGCAGATTCTTCTTCACAGGCCCAGCGATTTTAACTGTCATCATGGACAAAAGGAACATACACAAGAAAGAGAGCGCAAACAATAAATATCTGTTGGTGACTGTCAGTTCACTCTGCAGTCTCTACAAAGCTCCCAACATGTCCATGTGCTCTTACTTGTGGGCATCTGGAGCCTGGTCATGAGCATATACAAACCTGTGTTGTCATCACTATTTAGCCAACATTTGTCACATGTGTCAGGTACCAAGCTAGGTACTTTCAAATTTGTTATATCATTTTATCCCTAAAACCACCCTGGAAACTAGATATTATAATGAAACTATCAAGGTTCAGAGAGGTTAAGTAACTTGCCCAAGCTAACACAGCTTACAAATGAGAAACCCTCAATAAGGGGAAGTAAGAAAAGAAGGTGACAAGTGGACTGTGAGGATACTTTAGAGTTTGTCTTGAGTGGAGCTCTTGACTCGGAGGGAAAGAGAAGCCCGGAGAGGTAATGTGTTCCTACACTCCTACTAGACTAGACCTCCAGTGATGTTTCCCAGCCTATGGGACACTGTTGGTTTCCTAGGCCATAGAAGAAGAGCCATAGCCCACCTCTTCCTTGTTTACAGAACTCTGGTTTAGTTCAAGTGTCAATGTATATAGTCCCAGGGTATGATCACCATAATCTAAGCTAGTCACGGCAGCATCCTTCCTCTTTACTAGTGGTTGATTTAGTTGTGGGCATCTGACCAGATATGAGATGAAAAAGGAGATATATGAGGCCTTGTAGGAAAGCTTTCCTCCCTAATAAGAAAGAAGTCCATAAAGAGAAAGTCCCTTTCCCACGACCAACCCTCCTTCCTTCCTGCTTTGGCTATGTAATATGAAGATGTGATATTTTGCACTTCAGCAGCCATATTGTGACCATGAGGAAAAATATAGCCTAACACACTGAGGATGGCAGAGCTCAAGATGGAAAGAGCCTGGGGTTCTTGATGATCTTATTGAACAACCAAACAGTTCTAGACCATCCATCTCTTAAGGTGTGAGATAATAAAGCGTCTTTATAATCTAGCCTAGTGTTGGTCAGATATTTAGTTACAGGCAAGTGCACCATATTGACACAAGGGGCTTTCACGCACTCCCCTTCTGGCAAGAGGCTAAGCACGCCCACACAAATGCCTCTGTCCACGATGGATGTCTTGGTCTACAACATTGACAACTGTGTGGTCTGTGGAGAGCACTGTAGGAGCAGCGCCTCCAGACCCAGTGGCTAGGCACCAGGACAGGCAGTGGTGGTGGCCAGAGCTGGTGGTATGTGCACACTCGCTGCAGGTGCCTGCGTGTGGTGGTAGGGGCTGGTTGCATACATACACATAGTGGTGGGGACCAAGGCCAGCATTAAGGGCGGAAGCCCACTGTGAGCATACTGGCTACAGGACCTCACTTAGGCACATGCATGGCACAGTGCAGGTAGAGCCACAGGGGCTAGTTTTAGGAGATCCCTCAGTGCAGGCCAGTGACAGAAGCAGTCCTGATCTGGGCCCACAAGCAGACACAAGGGCCCTGGTTGCCAGCGTGCACTCCGTGGCTGTGGGTCTCACCATGGGGACATGCATGGCAGTGGAGGCCAGTGATGGCAGTCAGACGGGAGATGTGTCAGTGCACAGCTGGAGGGCTAACCCTGCATGTGCACACAGCAGTGGGGTCAGCTTCAGGGGTCTGGCTGGAGTCGGGTACTTTCATAGAGAGGCCAGGGCTGTCTGCCAGTGCAGACCCTGGGCTCCAGTGAAGGGAAAGGAGGAAGCAGAGAGGGACTAGAGGCCTGGCATCTGTGAATGAGAAAACCTTAATGGTGAGATCTGTAGGGGTCCATGGTAGCTCTGCAGGCCATGGCTTTCTCAGCAATGAAGGCTGCTTGGGTCCTCCAGAGAGCAGGCCACTGGGAACCACAGTGTGACTGATGCTCATACTTCCTGCTATTCTTTGTCGTCTCTCTGCATTTCAGCTTTGTACCTCTGGGTAGGGTGAAACTGAAGTGGGCCCTCATACAGTGTCTTGAAGGGCTGGGGAAGCTGGTCATGCTCCTCCCCCCCCCCCCGCACCCCAACCCTACCCTCCCTCTTTTTCCCAGTGAGGGGATCTCTTTTGCGCTGGGAAGTTCGTTCTTGTCACTGTCAGCCTGACGCACGGGTGATTCAAACAAGATGAGCAGTTCCTCCTTTCCTTTCTGTGCAGGTATCCCCGGTGTTTTGTTCCCCCGCATTGCTGAACTTCCTTACGCAGACTCCAGAGCTCTCCTGGAGCAGTTTTTATTCTTTGTTGGGGGACTGGGATCTCCCACTCCCCCATTCTGCTCAGAAATGCCTTTAAATGAGTGTGCCCTGCATCCCATTGGAGTTGACAGGCCGTGTGATGTAGTGCGAAAGATCACAGCCTCCACTAGACTCCCTGGGTTTGAATCCAGACAGTTGTGTGACCTTGGGGACACGATTCAGCATCCTAGTTCAGCTTTCCCCAGGAGCAGACCCTAAAGTAAAAGTTTACTTGCAGAGGGTTCTGGGAAATTTGCATAGGGGAGTGGGAAAGTGAGACAGGGAAGGGAAGGAGGCCAAAAAGTGTATGTCACTCAGCATGTTACTGTTGTGGACAGCTGGAGTGTAAGTCACCCAGGGAGATCTGGGGAGGCAAGAACAACATGTGCCTGAGTTACCACACTCAAGGGGTGAGGGAGCCAGGGGAGTTATATATCAACTCCCATTTGTCATCCATTGAGGGCTGCTTTCAGTGGGCAGAGGAAGTGCTTGGTACAGTCATGGCGGCAGTTGGAACTTGGGCTGGCATGAGCTGAAGGGATACGGGGAGGACCCCAAAGTGTCTGCTACATTTAGTTTTTTCATCTTTAAAATCGGACAATGATAGTCTCTTCTGCACAGGATTATTGGGAGGTTATGTAAGTTAAGAAAGTAAAGTGTTTAGATGAAATCTTGGCACAGAGTAAGCACCATTGACCTATTAGTTATCATTTGAAGTTCTTTGCCTTTTCTCTTTTTCTTACCATGACCCTCAACAATGTTTAATGAAGTTGTTTAAACTCATGAATATTTTTTAAACAATATTTTATTGATTTCAGAAAGGAAGGGAGAAGGAGAGAGAGATAGAAATATCAATGATGAGAGAGAATCGTTGATCGGCTGCCTCCTGCACACCCCCTACTGGAGATTGAGCCTGAAACTGGGGCATGTGCTTTGACCAGGAATCAAACCATGACCTCCTGGTTCATATGTTGACACTCAACCACTGAGCTACACCACTTGACCCCACTAAACTCATGAATATTTTGAGAAAAGGGGGGTTTGTGGAGCAAGAGGGAGAAGCTACCATCTATCCCTGGTTCATGCCAGATAGATAGAGTCATGGGGAGAGGGCACCGGCACCATCGGCCCTCAGCTGGTGGTTTGCACACAATCTGAGGGCTTTGGGCTTTTGTAGGGCGTGGATTTGGGAATTTGAACCCACCTCTTTTATATCTCAACTAGAGGCCCGGTGCACGAAATTTGTGCATTCAGCGGGGGAAGTCCTCAGCCTGGCCTGTGCCCACTCACAGTCCAGGAGCCCTCGGTGGATGTCCAACTGACGGCTTAGGCCCGCTCCCCATGGGAGAGGCTGCTGCCACCACCACTGCACTTGGCAGCAGTGAGCCGGGCTCAGGGCTTCTGGCTGAGCGGCGTTCCCCCTGTGGGAGTGCACTGACCACCAGGTGAAGCTCCTGCGTTGGGCATCTGCCCCCTGGTGGTCAGTGCATGTCATAGCGATCAGTCCTTCTGCTTCTTGGTCGTATTAGCCTTTTATTATATAGGAAGGCCTTGGAAGCCACAGCTGCCACCTGGGTTAGGTGCTAGATTGTATGCTTCCTGAAGGCAGAAACTTGGTGCGCTTTGCTGGAGTCTCCCTGCTTCTTTCTTAGCTCACCGTAGACTCTAAATAATTGATTGTTGACTAGAAGAGCATGAAAAGAGCTCAGAAAACCAGAAAATGCTTGTTTTTACAAGCATTTTATTGGGTGATTGATACCATTTCCATATACAGCCCCTTAGCTAGTAGCCCTCTGGTCCTCCCTGCCTCTCAGCACCCAGGGCCCAGGAAGTAACCTGCACCTGAACCCTGCTGAGGTTGGCAGCTTGGGTGAGCGCCTCACTCTCAGTGGTGTTATGCAGAATACAAAGGACAAGCTGTATGTAATGATACCAATACATTATTTTAAATGGGCCCTCACTTCTTCCTGAAAGGAATACAAAAACTCTGTTGGAACTGAAAACATTTTATATTTATGTATTGCCAGTTATTGAGGAAATGCAAAGTGCTCAGCAAATATGATCTTGTTCTTTAGTCCTCAGGGCAGCCCTGAGGGAAGAAGTTGGCAAGAATTCTTATTCTCCTTGGACAGGTAATAGAATGAAAGTTCAGGAGGCCAGGTAACATTTGCCAGAGCCACTAAGGGTGTGTGCTAGGGAGCCAGGACAATGGCAAGGAAGTGGAAAACTCAAGAGAGAAAGTACGATGACTTCAGTTTTATACCATGGACCAAGGGGTGCTGTAAAGACGTGACCTCCGTGCCCACTGCAGCATTGTAGGAACAAGCAAAAACCTGGAACTAGCCCAGTGTTTCTCAGTACAGGGCCAGATAGTTGTATTATGGTACAAACAATGAAATACTGCTCAGCTGTCAAAAAAGATCTATTATGTTCTGACATGGAAAGATGTCTAAGACATTAAAATGAAAAAATGCAAGTTGCATTATAATATATATATTTGTATATATAATCTTCAACTACTATAAAATAGATGTATAATATTAAGGAAAAGGCCCAAAAGAGTGTGTACCAAATTATGTATGAGATATATGTTCTTGTGTGTTAGTATTTTCAAGGACGACCTAGAAGAATGTGTAACCATGGTTATCAGTAAAGGTTGGGTTACAGTTACTTTTATTTTTTTAATCATATATTTGTTAAATGTTGACATTTTTTGCAATGTTGCATGCAATGTAATCAGATTAAACACCAGAGGAAAAAAGGAAAGTCCTAATGTCCCCCAGGAAGTATTAAAATAGAAACTAGAACTTTTAAAATATACTCACATTGTGTTCTTACATTTAAAAGAACACCAGGAATGCTTTCCTTGACGTGAAGAATTTGGAAAAATTCCACTAGTGTTCCTATTTAGTTCCTACTGTGCAGTGAAATTTGGATCAGAGACTCTATTTTGTAAACATATGGTCCTGTGTCTGCAAAACCAAAATACAGAATGAAATGTTTCTGCTTTTTCCTTGATGTTTTTAAACATGAGATGGTCCTGACTGCTTAGCACACTGGATAATAAACTTAATTAGAAGGGAAAACACCCCACCCAGCAAGGGATTCAAAATGTCAACAACTCAACATTTTTATTAGCTATTGAACAATAGACATAAACTGCGTTATGTCCTTAAACTTTAACTTTACAAACTCTGGTTATTGTGTTTCAGAACAAAGTGAATGTACTTTACTGAACTGTACACTTAAACATGATTAGGATGGTGAATTTTATGCTATGCACTTCTTACTATAATAAAAATGTAAAATAATCACACCCCCAAACAAAACTCAAATCACCGAAGTCTAAGATATTGTATAATGTAAACAAAGGAGAGGGTGGGGTCAAGCAGCGTTGGACTCAAGTTTCAAATCTTGAAATCTGGCAGCACTGGGCCTGGGACAGCTTGCATTCCTTCCTTCTGTGCTTCTCCACATACCTGAGTGGCTGTCCTGTGCCAGGCACAGGGACGACACTGGGATTCACCAGCCAACAGGATGGGAGGACCACCTGTCCTGGTGGAGGGACCACAAATACCCACCTGAAAATAGGGAATAAGAAGACCTGGGCCACCCATGTTTCATGAGAGGTTGGGGATGTACTACCAAGGCCAGACCTTGTTTGTGGAAATTAAAATATCTCAGCTTCAACCCCTGGGAAACAGGTACATGGAGCAGTACCTGAACTCAGACACTCTTCCCCCTCAGGAGCAGGGTCTATCCACGGCTTCCTGCCCTTCCAGCTTCACAACATCTTGTGAGGGAACAAGAACAAGAGAGGGAAGGTTGAGTGTCTTCATCTTCCCTTACCAATGAGGTTGGGTTACATACTAGTTTAGAATGAAGACATAAAGGTCACAAGGAATCTTCTGGTGAATCCACAGGGGAGGGCATTGGGTGATTACGGTAGGAAAGAAGCAAGCATGAAGGGGGTTACTGTGTGTTAGGCACTATGCTCACAACCACCCTTTGAGGCAGTTGGGATGATATTGATTGACAGTGACCATGGCCGTGTCAGTCATGGTTCTCTGCACTTTACCTGTACTGACTCATTTATTTTCCCAATGACCCTGTGAGAGAAGTACTTTTATTATTCCTCAGATATGGAAACTGAGGTGCAGAGAGAATTAGCTAATTAATAAGTGGTGTTGAGATGCAAATGCAGGCATTGAATACAGAGCATAGGATTTAACCATTATATCGTATTATTATTCATATTTGGTGGATAAGGAAGTTGCCACTCTAGGAGGTCTGCACAAGGGCCTACCTAAAGAGCTGGGTTTGGCACCAGCCATTTCTGACTTCAAAGCATGTACACTGTAAACCATGACGTTCTCCTGAAGACCCCTGATAGTGAAAGTCTCCAGGACAATGAGGGCCAACCCCAGACCTGTCGTTGACGGGCCGTGCCAGGGATGAAGTAGTAAGCCAAACCATTAAAAGTGACTTTGTGCCCAGCCAGCATGACTCAGTGGTTGAGCATCAATCTATGAAACAGGAGGTCACAGTTTGATTCCTGGTCAGGACACATGCCTGGGTGCAGACTCGATTTCCAATGTGGGGCTTGCAGGAGGCAGCTGATCAATGATTTTTTCTCATCACTGATATTTCTCTTTTTCCTTCCCTCTCCCTTCCTCTTTGAAATCAAGAAAAAAATATTTTAACAAATGATTTTGTACTTGGGTCCTAAGGTCTGGAATTTTGCCTTCTTCCTTCTTACCCCATCCTTATTTGCATCTCATTTCTTTTTTAGAAATGGTCTCTTTTTGTTCTGTAAGTCATTGACACAGTCCTTCTGCAGGACTTTGCTAGCCCATATGGTGCCTTTGTGCAAATTAGACAAAAGTGCCCCCTTTGAGTGCCTGTAGCCTCATAGGCCCCCAGCTTGAAGAGTGGAGAGTGGGCTGGATTTCAGCCCCCATCCAACCTGTAGGCCAGGCACCTTTGGGCAGGACATGGTCTACATTATAGCACATAGGAGCTCCCTCTTCTCGTTCTTCCAAGAGATCTGCTCTTGATGCCCAAGCCCAGTGCTCCAAGTCCCACCTGACCTCATGCCCACCTACTTAGCTAGGTGCCCCATCCACTCCAGCCCCTATAGCTGGGTCCTGCAGGCCTCCAGCTGAACTTTATTCATCACTCACTCTGCTCACTCTGTCACCTCCCTGGACCCCTGCCTCTTCATCTTCTTATCTGTCAGATCCTAGGATGTCCCCATCCTAGTGGGCTCTTCTTCCCCAGGCTGAGGCCAGCGTCCTGCCATCCTGGATGTGGTCACCACATTGACATCCACGAATCATTCTGCCAATGGGGCCATTGTGAGGGTGTGCCTGCCCCTAACCTTTGTTAACAAAACATTACAGATCTGTTCAATAGCAGGATGGTATAAACACATAACTGTCAGGATGTCCTCATTTCTGGCTCCATTCTGATATTAAATAGAGCTGTTGTTTAACTAATAGGAAGCTGCTTAGAAGTAGCACTCAAAATATAGAACAGAGGTATTCTTTCTTGGTGATAGAGAGTTGTGACTTTTAAAATCTAATATTTTTATTTAACCTATGATTGGATAATTCATGTGTTCAACTCCTACTTATCCTCAGATCACTTCTTCCAGGAAGTTTTCTCAGATTACTTTCCTTCCACCAGCCCAGGCCAGCCTTGGCTGCTCTCCTCTATGCACCTCTCAGAGCACTGGGACTTGCTCATCATAGCACTCATCATATTGAATTCTAATTGCCTGTTTGCTTCTGTACCGTCCCTGTGGACTGTAAGTTCTATGAGATCAAGGACTCAGCATTGAACACAGAACCTGGTAGGAAATCAGTGAATGTTTATGAAATAAAATGTATTTATCTGGATGGAGAGAAATTGGCATCAATACCAAGATGGAGCTTTTCCAAATAATGGAAATCCTGACTTCTTCTGGGAAAAGTGGGGATAATGAGAAGCTGTGCCTGCTCTCAGGTCCTCCAGACAATCCTCTACACGTCACAAATTAGAATAGCATGTAGCACTTCCATTCATTTGTTCATTAATTCATTCATTCATTCATTCATTCTCTCTAGGCATTTATTGAGCATCTCTTGTGTCTAGGCAATGAGGATTCTAGGGTGAAAAAGATAGTCAAAGTTCCTGCCCTCATGGAGCTTATCTTCTAATGGGAGCGGGAAGGTGTGGGACAAGGAGGGGTGTGGAGAGAGAGAAGGCAGACAGCAATACATTCCCTTATTGGTAACTTATACTGCAGTGAAACAGCATAACTTGAATGACTTTCATTTGCTCCAGCTACTTCTCAGAATGGTATAATGGTTAACTTGTCAAGCAGTGGAGTCAGCGGCTTGGAAGCAAATTCTTAATCTAGAACTTACCAGTTAAATGACTTTTGGGCAAGCTACTTTACCTCTCCAAGCCTCAGTTTTCTCATGGGGCTATAATAGTAATAGTACCTACTTCCCACTACCTACATGTCTGGGCTGAGAGGAGGACTAGTAAGGGTTAACAATCAAAGTGGTTCAGAAGAGGGTTCCACTGGTTATCAATTCATATATACTATACTATACTATACTATACTATACTATACTATACTATACTATACTATACTATACTATACTAATATAAAAGCATTGTTTTATAATCCTTACTCTCACTGGCTCATGCTGTTTTGCTGGGGGTTAAGTGGCTTAGTTTAGTCCCCTGGGTTGTACAATATTTGCATATGATCTTTGAGTCCAGGCTCAGTTCCCAGAGGCCCCTGCAGCAGATAAGTGCTGCCCACAAGCTCTAAGCAGGAACACAGAACATGATGGACTATGCTTGGGTTCTGGCCATTGAAGTTATAGCCCAAATGACTCTATCATGGGAGTCCTGGAGCTAATTTCCCCTTATTATTGAACTTGAAACAGCTACATAAATAAAACAGATTTTAATCAACTGCATTATAAACAAAGGGCACAGATGCCAGGGCAAGATTGACTGACAACAGCAAGATCCCCTAGGTACTCCTGAACACCCTTAGGGGTGGATGCTAAAGACCATGGCCCTTGCTTTGTTTGCTCTTGCATTTATGAATTTCAGGAACTCCTTTCCTTGAAGTATATAGCTGCCATCAACAGGATATGGGTGAATGCTCTTTGAAGCCACAGAGGAAAAAACTCTCAATTAGAATCTGAATAGGTCAAGGGTTCCAATTGTCAGTCCAAAGGGTATGCAGCAGCTCCTCATTTTGCCAGGAAGAGAGATCAGTGCTTAAATAAACTAGGGGAATACAAGCATTGTGGAGTCCAGAAAAATGAAATCACAGAGGGGCAATAGATAGAATGATGAGGGAAGTTTAATAAATCTTTTACCAGGAGATTCCAGATTCACCTCACTGCTCTTTACACTTCTCTCAGACAAAGCACACACACCCTTCACATGCTCACACACATGCCTATGACTCAAATCTCACATAACTTCCATAATACATCATGATTTGGTGTGATCTTAACACCATGGCCACTGGTTGGTCCAGAGGGCATCAGTTGACTCAAACAAGGTCAATCACATTCCAGAATCTTGACCCTAATCTTTAACCAGAGTGGAATGGCCTGAAATGAGCCAATGAGAGTTCTTCCCCAGGAGTTAAGTAGAACTAAGAAAGTGAGTTATTTGCAGGCTGAGTACTGGAGGGCTTAAGTCAGATATCTCAAAGTCAAGAAGATGGAAGAGAGGTGGACCTTGGTAGAAATGAGTCTGGATGAAAAGAACTGAATGGAGTGCTAAGATTTGGATAAATTGGATCCTCTGGGCTATTAAAAAATGGAGGGGTTAATAAAATCAAGTGTTCCAAAGGACTTATTTTCTGTAACTCATGTGTATATTAGAGAAAGGATGGTACACACACTTGAGCAGCAGTTCTCCAAGTGTGGCCCAGTACCCTAGGGAGGGGGGTGCTAAGACTACAGTTTCAGAGGATCGACAGAGTCAAAGCTATTTTCATAATAATACTGAAGTATTATTTGCCTTTTTCACTCTCATTTTCCTATGAGCATACAATTGGGTTTTCTGGAGGCTACATGACAGATGGTAAAACAGCAGAGATTTGCAAAATTCTAGAGCAATGTGACTCTTCTCATTACGTTTTTTAGTTTTTGAAAAGACTTATTTTTATAAAATTGTATTTATGTTAACATACAGTATGTTTATTATTGTTACCTAAATAGATTAATGAGTATTTTAAATTTTTCTTTTTAAATTTCTAAAATAGCTAATACTCATAGTCAAATCAACACATATCAACAATAGCTCTTTGATGTCCCCAATTATTTTTAAGAGTGTAAGGGGGTCTTGAGACCAACATGTTTGAGAACCTCTGCATTAGAGGATTTGGAAATACTTTTTTCCAGCCTTAGAAACCATGTATAATAAGCCCAGATTCTTGTCTTTAATCCCCAACAGCCAGACATGGTGAAGAAAGACAATCATAAGGGAGCAAAAGACCATGGAGAAAGGCCCTGTATCAGAGGCTGTGGTACAAGCTCAGATCACATCCCCTTCACTCGGGTAAAAGAGTGCCTTGGGCCATGAAAGATGGTCTGGAGAGACGCAATGCCAAGTGTGAAAGCTGAGGGTGAGTCTGTCTCCTACAGGCCCTGGGACTCGCCTTTCCTGGGATAAGTCAGCAAATACCAGGCCCTACACAGCAGGCTGCTAATTTAATAGTCTCTGCCATCACTGGTCATCAGACCTGAGCCCACTCAGTGTTTAAAAAAAAATCTATATATATGAAAGCCTAAGTGACCATTATGATGGAACGACTGGAACGACCGGTCACTATGACGCGCAGTGACCACCAGGGGGCCCCTGGTGGTCAGCGCGCTCCCACAGTGGGAGCACCACCAAGCCAGAACCTGCGCTCACAGCTGGCTAGTGCAGCACTAAGGAGTGGTGAGCCAAGTGGTAAGGAGCGAGCAGGCAGGTGGAAAGGAGCAAGCAGGTGGGTGGTTAGGAGCAAGCAGGCGGGCAGTTAGGAGCAAGGTGTCCTGGATTGAGAGAGGGATGTCTGACTGCCAGTTTAGGCCCAATCTAAACTGGCAGTTGGACATTCCCAAGGGGTCCCGGATTGCGAGAGGGTGCAGGCAGGGCTGAGGGACGCCCGTGCCCCTCCCCCCCTCCATGCACGAATTTCATGCATTGGGCCTCTAGTAAATAAAAATAAAAGCCTGGCTAGCATGGCTCAGTGATTGAGCTATGAACCAAAAGGTCACTGTTCAGTTCAGGGCACGTGCCTAAGTTGTAGGCTCGATCCCCATTAGGGGGATTCAGGAGGCAGCAGAGTAATGATTCTCATCATTGATGTTTCTCTTTCTCTCTCCCTCTTCCTTCCTCTATGAAATCAATAAAAATAGATTTTAAAAGTAATAATAAGAGCTCTGATGTACCTTGCACGTTTGCTGGGAAGGTCTCCCACCCAGGGAGAGGTACACCTTGGTTGACTCCTAGGTCAAGTAGAAACCAGGTGGCAAACAGTATAGGGACAGGCTGGGCTCCCAACTAATATCGAAGACCCTGGTCCAGTGCCAACTGGATGGCTCTGTCCTTTGCAAAAAAGGATGGGACCCCAGTCCAGTGAAGGGCCTCTGCTTCTAGATAGGTGGGTCAGAGGCTTCCAGACTTTTTTGGTCCCCTGCCTCTGGCCCTTCCAATGTGAGCCTTTATTGGAAAAATAAAATAGGTGTTTAATTGAGATCTCAGAAAACCCCTCAAGAGACATACAAGGTATCAACAGCCTCAATTTTATTAGGCTTTTATATTTCTCATAGTGGCATTAAAATATTCACTTTGATGGCTCAGTAAAACAAAATGAAGGTATTTTTTTAAGGCATCCTGCACATTTGCTCATGGGTTAGCCAATCTAGGAAATGATCGAGGAGCTGGGAAATGGACTTGGGACTAGTCATTCTGTTAATGAAGTAATTAATTGCTGTTTTTATATTCCACCTTCTCAAAAGAATGTTAGTTAGCTTATAAAAATACACAACAAAATAATGGAAATGGAGGAAGTTACGGAGATTACTTTTCAAATACCCTGGGTTCTTGGATTTAATGAAAATAAAGGAAGAGGAAAGCTGGGGGGTTTCCAATGCAGGAAGGCATTTAGCTCCAACAATAATCACCCACATTTCTGTGCAACGATGAACTTGGATCTGGAAACTTGTTAAAATGGAAAGGAATGTTAACCTACAATAAGTGAACATATTTACACAGATGACTGTCTAGATTTCTCTAGAGTCTTAATAATTTAGTGTTGTAAAAACACTTATAGACTTTAAACCTTAATTTTAAAATTAAAAAAAAAAAAGGACTTACATAAATAAATAGATGAGGCCATCAGGCTAAGAGGTCAATATTGTTAGAAAACTTGGAGGAAGGTCAGGGTACACACTATTTGTAGACTCAAGGCAAGTTTCACCTTGCACTTTCTAGCATCCAATACAAGGAAAAGAACACGGTAAGCCAAGTGTTTCTTGAGGATCATTAGATAAAAACAGACCATCTTCTAGGCAACGAGACCGATAGGTTTAGCTATTTAATGTGATGAGGTTTTTGTCTGAATTAACTGAATGTTCTTTATTCCTGATTGAATGGAGGTGACTTTAATAATCTCATAATCTTAGTAAACTACAGAACTAATTATTCAGCCAACTGGTGGTCATCAGATTTGGGCATATAGGTCTCTTCTCTTTTTCTCCCTGGTAATATCAGTAACACCAATCCCCTACATATAAATGGAATCTGTTGAAAAAGAAAGTCCCTGAGAAATTAAAATAAACTATTCAAGTGAGAGGTATTTGTAGAACTAATACTGAGAGATTTAGGGCCAGGAAGGTTTGCATTAAAGCTGTAGCTTTGACTTGTTAGTAAAGTTGGGCGCTTTACTTAACTTCTCTGAGTTTTTGCTTCCTCGCCTGCGAAGTGGTAAGTGTAATACTACCTGTCGCATAAGGCTGCTGTAAGAATTAAATAAAATCATGCATGTGAAACACATAACAGGGTGCCTTGTCTATAATAACCAACAGACTATAATCCAAAGGACTTCTGCTGCCCAGACTCATTCAATCCTCCATAGACTAGTAACCCTGTTGAATGAGAGGATATTTATTATTATCTTATTCTGTGGACTGAGATAGAGATGTGATTTGCCTAATATGGTGAAAAGAAGGGTTACCTATGTCATCTAAATAAATGAGCTACTTTGGAGCCCCTGATTCTTCAATTAGATATTTCTTTCCTTGCATTAATCTGTGTGTGTGTGTGTGTGTGTGTGTGTATTTTAATGTGAATAGTAACCCATCAATGGTAGCACTTTAAGAGTTTATGATTTCATTGGGGTGGGGGATATAGGATGCTCACCACCGTTTTGTTTTCATTGTATTTATTTTTTATAATTAAGTTCTATTAATGACAAGGATGTTGGTTGTTCCTTTAGTGTGATATACAATTTCTTTTTCAATAAATACTCTTGAGTTTTAGAGTTGGCTGACTTAAAGAAGAACATTGAGTTTACAAAATACAGTTGCTGAATGGACATGGCCAAATATCATGGTGGCCATGCCTAGGTATCTGCAGATTGGGAACTGCTGAGGGTAAAGACATACTCTCAGACCCGTCCTGTGAAGCCTTCTCTACCATGGCCTCTGCTTCTTAAGTTTTCAGTGTCTTTCCTCATCACTTCTTGTACTCTAATCGCATAGAAGTTCTTGCTGTTTCTCCTTTTGGAGATTTTTTTTAGACCTATATGAGCTAGTTCCACTCACAGAAATGCTCTTCTCTGCCTCAAGTCTTTGACAGGTTAATTCCTTCAAGTCCTCCCTGTAAAACCTTCTCAGACACCACTGGTGACAGCTGCCCTTGGCCATTCTTACTGCATTAAGCAGAGTGGATCCCTCATCTGTCTGTCAGAGAACAGCCCACAAGGCTAGAACCCTATCTAGGGACCTGGCTCTGTGTGTGCTTATACTAGTATATAAGGTATAAGTCTCATTTGTTAAGCGTGGGGTTTTATAAGTATTTACATCAAGCTGTACTTTTGTTATTCAAATCTTCTGTATCTTTCAATTTGTGTACTCTTCATCTACTAGGGTAAAAATCTACAGCTATTATGATAAATTTATAAATGTCTCCTTATCATTTTACATGTTTGATTTCTATGTTTTCATGGTATATTATTCAGTGCCTATAAGTTTGCAATCATGGCATCATTTTGGTTGCTTTGACCATTTTCAATTATGTGTATCCAGCAGGTAGCTGGATATAGAATACAGAGCAGGGTTTGATAAAAAGTGGCCCTATTCTATAACGGGCTCAGAGAGCCTGTAGTCACAGAAGGAGAGCCCATCTGCTGGGGACAAGGCTCTGTTCCCTTTAGAAAACCTAGGCTAGAACCCAGGGACACCCAGTTTTCTAAGGGCCTATAGAAATGGGGAGGCATAAAGAAAAAAAGTTTTGGGCTCCCAATATATAAATCAAAGGTATAAAATCAAAGTTAATAATTATTATATTTAATAACAGTTAATTTTAATATTTATAAAATTTTATAACAGATACAAAACATTCTCTAGAGCAGATTTTCTTACCTTAACAGAATTCCCAAGGATTAACAATGATTCGGCAAAAAGATTTTAGTCAATTATAAATTAAATGAATTTTAAAATAATAAATAATTTGATAAGCAATTTAAAATTTTTACTACAAAAACATTTTACTTAATGTGCATTTTAATATCTTTGGTGTGAATGAAGGTGGAATATATGAGGCTACGAGTCTTAAAATGGCCCAGGTTACGGGGATTTTAAAGATATCTTGAAGAAGATGGCGTGTAAGTGGGGCCCTAAAGAATGGGTGTGTTTTTGACCAAAGCCGTTTAAGAGGCAGAGGGTGTTTTACACAGAGGTAATGACAACAGTGCAGAGGCCAAAATGCACGCTCAGATTTGGAGGATGGAGAGGAATTCGGTTGATGAGAGAGGATGGGGGCTGGAATCCTCAGACTCTGGGAAGGCCTTGATTGCCTTGGCTGGAGGTTGAAAATTCATGTTTTGAAATGCGAGCAACAAAGGTCAGCCCCCAGAGTTTGGAAATGCCTCCCAGGGTCATTACTCCCTGAAACATGCTCTAAGGTGAATTTGTTTTCATTTAGGTCTGGGCCATCTGGCTTCTGACAAGGCTTACAGTAGTGAGAAATAAAGAGGCCAAGAGGCCACAATATGCAGGGGAGGCCCCCCTCACTCCTGTACATCCAACCATTAACACAATTAATCCCCTGGCTTTTTCAAAGCCTGGACCTCCCACCTCTCCTGCCCCTTGGAATTAAATCCCTGCCAGTTAAAAGGCCAGAGAGAACAGGTGTGTTTCACACTTGGTTTCACTTTCCTGCAAGGTGCCAGACGAGCAGCCCCCAAAACCACAGACTCCTTTGTTCATTTAACAGCATCAGTTGGTAGCCAGATAGTCTCTTGGCCTGTTGGCAGCCTCAGGTATTACCAGGAAGGGCAGGGGAGCCTTACCTTTCACGTTAATTCCTCTACTTCAAGGCTTGGCATACTGAGAGAAGTCCTACCTGGGAAGGTGGTATCCTCAGGGCACTGCTCTGCCCTAGGAATCCATTTTTTCCTTCTTGCCAGCCTTTCTTTCTTTCTTCCTTCCTTCCTTCCTTCCTTCCTTCCTTCCTTCCTTCCTTCCTTCCTTCCTTCCTTCCTTCCTTCCTTCCTTCCTTCCTTCCTTCCTACCTTCCTTCTATTAGTCATCAGTCAGTCATTCAACACCATTCACTGAGCCAGGAGGAGGCCAGCCACTCTACAACTACATGGGAGATTCAATGTGAATAAAAAATAATTCTGCTTCTTAAGAAATTAGTTTAGGAGAGGAGATTCAAACACAATGTAACATAATATAGGAAGCATAGCAATGAAGACATTTATTTTCAGTTATTGATATGTTGGTTGATATATAGATTATAAACATATATAAATGTATATAGTGCTTTCTGTGTCAAGTCATCCATGTCCCTTAGCCCAACCCCAAATGGTCATCATTCACTAACAGTACACCAAAAGCCCACATGGGAGTTGTCCAGGCTGCAAGGGTGAGTGAGGGCTGAGATCCAACCTGCCTCTGAGCAACACTTGAGGGTATCAGCTCTGGAGAGAAGCCTTTTTGCAATTGTCTTTCTTAAAGGGGCACAGTTTTCTAACACTTACAAAGACACCGTATATGCCAGCCACTGTACTGGGTACTGATATGCCTTCGATTGTAAGATCAGGATGTGACCAATGTTTCCTGAAAACTTCTCTGGCGTTGGTTGACCTCTTCCCTTAAACCAGCTAATCCCAGCTTCATTAACCTGTTTCGGTTTCATTGCTCATCTGGCAGGAAGGCAATGCTCCAAACAAAGAGGATGGCTAAGATCTGAGAAAGTAGGCATTGTCAGGAATGATCTTTGGCAGATATCTGGGGAGATAGCACAATACCAGTTAGTAAGAATGAATGAGGGGCGTCTAAATAAGGTGTGTAGGACTGCTTGGAAAATGTAAATGGGGCTGGCAATCAAGATTCTCTATGATTCTTTGAGGCTGTGAGCAGAAAAAAGAAGTTGTGAAAGCAGCAAAGTATTGGAGAATAATAACAGTTCCCCACCCTGTCAGACCCTGTCCTAGAATACCAGAGACTGGGCAGCTTATAGACAGCAGACATCCATTTCTCACAGTTATGGAGGCTGAGAAGTCTAAGATCGAGGCACTGGCAGATTCGGTGTCTGGTGAGAGCCCACTTCGTGTCGTCTTCTCACCATATCCTCACATGGCAGAAGTGGTGAGGGAGCTCTCTTGAGCCTCTTCTACAGGGTATTCATAAGTAGGAAGAAGTTTTTCATCTACTTGTATGGCTGGAGTGGGATTTGTGTGGGATTGTCCTATGTGTTGCCAGTACTGTTCCCTCCCGTAACACAACAAAAGGCACTGCACATGTGTCCAAATTCCATCTTGGGCCGGCCCAACTCTTGCAGTGAAACAATGGTGTAGCATTTACTGTGGAAACCAAATAAAACTTACAAGAGATTAATCCCCACGTACTCATTTACCCATTCAACAAATGTTTACAAAATACTTGTTTTGAGTCAGGAAGCTATTCAGTTAGTTAGCAAACATTTATTGAGTGTTTGCTAAGAGCTAGGGCTTTTCTAAAGATGTATTAGCATTGCTTCTTCCTCTCAAGGGCCTTGCAGTCTAATATTCAAGATAAGTTTATATGTAAAAATAACACATAATAAGAAACATAATATTTTGTCTCTGACCACCCCTCTCCACCCCACTATTTTCCTGGCACATAGCTCCTACCATCCTTGGTCTTTCCTATGTAATAAGTGTCTTCTTGTATGCTAATGAGATCAGAGAGCTGGGGGTTCCTGGACAGCCTCAGGTTGGGGGCTGGTTGCCAGGGGAACCAACCACAGGATTAGGGAGTTGGAACTTTCAGGCCACTTCCTTGACCTCTGGGGAGAAGGGAGGAGCTGGAGATTGAGTTAAGTCACCATTGGTCAGTGATTTAATCAATCATGCCTCTGTGTTGGAATCTCTGTAAAAAACCCTCCTAAACAATGGGATTCTGGGAGCTTCTAGGTTGGTAAACACCTGGAGGTGCTGGGAGGGTTCCAGAGGGGACATGGGAGCTCCGCACCCCCTACCTATACGTTGTCCTCTGCATCTCTCGTATATGATTGTATCCTTTATAATAAACCAGTACTATGGTATGTACGTTGTTTTTCCTGAGATCTGTGAGGAATTCTAGCAAATTATCAAACATGAGGAGGGGGTCATGGGAACCCCTGATTTATAACAAGTCAGTCAGAAGCACTGGACTGGCAACTGGCATCTGAAGTGAGCGTGGGAAGTTTTGTAAGAGTGAGTCCTCCACGTGTGGGGTCTGTCTGCGCTCTTTGGATAGTTAATGTCAGAACTGAGTTAAGTGTAGGTCTCCCAGTTGGGTATACACTGAGAATCAGAGATGCTTGGTGTGTGAAAACCCACACACCTGCTGTCAGAGTGGTATGAGTAGGCATGTGGAAAGGAAATAGTAGTTTACTTAAACATTAAAATAATAAATTGCTGCAAAATACAGTGGGGCCTTGACTTATGAGTTTAATTCGTTCCGTGACAGAGCTCGTAACTCAAATTACTCGTATGTCAAATCAAAAAGTGAACGAGTGAGACACGGGATGCTGGGCTGATGTTGTGGCATTCACTGTGACGTTTGCTGCGCCAACTAGTGGTGGGGTATCTGAAGCTGGCTCGTAACCGAATTTTAGCTCGCAACTCAAAGCAAAAAATCGGCCGAGAGACGGCTCATATCTCGAAAAACTTGTTAGTCAGGACATTCGTAAGTCAAGGCTCCACTGTAGTCAAAAAATGAAAAAGCACAAAAGGATTAGACAAAGATGTGCTCAGTTTATACTTGCTACTGTACTGTATAGGGAAATGAAATATCTTAGTTTTCACTGGCCAGGGTCCCCCTACTCTTCTGCCGTGTCACAAGGGATGAGATTTCCAATAGTTTGTCACGTATATACACTCAAACAATACCCACTCATAGGTACTCAGACATCTTTTCTACACGTGAGGGCTTCCACATGAGAGTTCTGTATCTGGAGGAAGTGAAAACGAACACCTCTGGGCTACAAAGTTGAGAGCTTGCTGCCCTGAAGGGGACAGGAAAGCAGAAATGCAATTAGATGGCCCAGCAGGAGGAAGGAAAGTATCCCATCTCCCTTGCCTCTTGGGAGGCTTGGGACAGAGGATGGTATGGAAAGTGTGTGGATTAATAGTACAAGAAAAGCTTCAGCTTCCCTAAGAAGGCTTCCAGAGTCCATTCTAGTCCCAGGTAGGACTCTTCTTTTTGTTACACAATATCCAGGACAGTGACTTAATACACATCTTTCTCCATATGTCTGGCTCTTCATACCAAAGGCATTTGGAGGCAGAGGCTCAGTTTATTTTTCATTATTTTAACCTAGAACCTGATTGAGAATCTAGAAGGAGAGCAGCAGGAACTGAACAGATCTTTGTTGAGTGAATAAAAGGAAGGAAGGAATTGAGAGAGGGGAGGTGGGAGGGAGGGAAAGAGAAAGTCAGATCAAACACTTTTCTCTGTAGTCCTTCTGTCTCCATCCCCCTATCAGTGGTCGGCAAACTCATTAGTTAACAGAGCCAAATATCAACAGTACAACGATTGAAATTTCTTTTGAGAGCCAAATTTTTTAAACTTAAACTATACAGGTAGGTACATCATTATTAACTTAATTAGGGTACTCCTAAGGCTTAGGAAGAGCCACACTCAAGGGGCCAAAGAGCAGCATGTGGCTCGTGAGTCGCAGTTTGCCGACCATGGCCCAGTCTAATGCAGTGGTTCTCAACCTGTGGGTCGCGACCCTTTCAAGGTGTCACCTAAGACCATCGGGAAACACATATATAATTACATATTGTTTTTGTGATTAATCACTATGCTTTAATTATGTTCAATTTGTAACAATGAAATTAGGGGTCACCACAACATGAGGAATTGTATTAAAGGGTCGTGGCATTAGGAAGGTTGAGAACCACTGGATGTGACAAAAAGAGGGTTACTATCAGGGGCAGTCTGACCAATGAGGTCAGAGACACGAAGAAGGAAGGAGGATGAATGGATGAATAGATGCTAGATAGATAGATAGATAGATAGATAGATAGATAGATAGAGCCCGTTCCCTTGCTACTGTTTGAGATGCTGTCAGCAGTAATTAAAGTCTCTCATTCTTCAATGAGAAACAAAAGGATTTAAATGCAAATTCCTAAATGAAACACACATATGTGACAGAGTATTAGGTCAAGTATAAATGATGATAGGAGATTCTTGTTTTGAAAGGTTGTGGGACAATCTCTTTGGTGGGAGAGGATGCTTCTGAAGAGGCGAATGTTCTCTAGATGACCCAGGCCCCCAGAGCCAACCTCTGCCACGTGCGCCCTCCTCTGTGAGCACAGATGCCAGCTGTCCTAGCTGTGCCACTCTGAGGAGCCCGTACCATGCCCACCTCCTCAGGCTGCTGCTCCCAGCAGATAATAAACTGTTCACAAGGCATTTTTAAGCAGTTGCTTAAAAAGACAGCATTGGGTGACCCCGAGAAGGCTGCATAACCCCAGCATGTTGAAATCTTGAGATAAGCTTTTCATTTTACTGAGCACGGCTCAAGCACTTCCTACAATATTGTGTCTGAGCCCTGTAATTAAAGAGGGACGAGCAGGACTGGGAGAGGTTCCTAGTAGAATTGTGAGGATATTAAGAGCTGGAAACAATAAAGCTTACGGAAAACAAGGTTGAAAGAACCGGGATTATTTAGCCTGAAGGACAGAAGGTCAAGGAGCAGAATAGCAATAACCCTCAAATACATGTCCTGGTGTCAGGGAATAGGGCTCGTTTCTCCCCGATGAAATAAACTTTTGGGGTCTGGTTGCTCTCTCTGTATAGACTTGTTAGCAAACAAGACAGAATTCAGCAAAATGAAAGAGCTGAGTGGTCAGGCTGCCGCAGCATGCCTGACTGGCCTGGATCTTGGCCATGACTCCTGTGTGCGTGTGTAGGGGAGGGAAGACATAGGGGCTCAAGGTGAGCATAAAACATGTGGGGGGGGGAGTGCACAGTACCGTTCTTTCTAGACAGTATAAACTCTCAACAGCATTCATGAAAACTTTAGTGTGAGCCTCCAAAATATCCTCCACCAGGTTTATTTATCCATGAAACAGAAGTTTATTATTATTTTTCATTGTAAAAGTAATATACATTCTTTAAGGAAGCCAGTTGCCTCCTAAATAAAAGCAAATTCATATTTTCAGAGTTGCCAGTGGTGGGAGAACTGCATGGGGGGGGGGGGGGTGGAGACATGTGAACATGCAGAGGAGGTAGGGCCAGAAGGGGCCTGAGGATGGCTAGGACATTAAAATGAGGCTTTTCTAAGGTCTGGAGATCATCAGGAAACTTGATTTACAACACAATCCAGGTTCCCAAGGCAGAGTTTGCTAACCTGCAGCCTGGGGACTCCTGTCGACATGCCCTCCTGCCTGGATCCCACTGCAGCCACTGGGAGTAAGGAAGCCTGCCAGCTCCCATGATAACATCCAGCCTCCATCCTACAGGGTGGCATCTCAGGATGGGAGTCAGCCATCCATCCCATCCCAAATCTCCTTCCCAAAACTCCCACCATCTCCAACCTTAGAGAACTGAAATCAATTCCATTAAGGGAGCAGGTAAATATCAAAACGACTGAGGAATAGGAGTAGGGAGAACCTTCCCCAATCCACCCTATAGACATTCATAATGATATATTTCCTTAAAGTATTTTTTCTGTATTTACTTTGTTTTACATACTTAATCTAATGTCATATATATATATATATATATATACACACACACACTAGAGGCCCGGTGCACAAAATTCATGCATTGGGAGGGAGGGAGTGTTCCTCAGCCCAGCCTGCACCCTCTCCAATCTGGGACTCCTCAGGCCTAAACGGGCAGTCAGACATCCCTCTCACAATCCGGGACTGCTGGCTCCCAACCACTCGCCTGCCTGTCTGCCTGATCACCCCCTAACCATTCCCCTGCCAGCCTTATCAATGCCTAAAAGCTCCCCTGCCAACCCAGTCACCCATAACTGCCATCCCCTGCCGGCCTGATCCCCCCCAACTGCCCTCCCTTCCCTGCAGGCCCGGTCACCCCCAACTGCCCTCTCCTGCTGGCCTGATCACCCACTACTGCCCTCCCCTGCCAGCCATCTTGTGGCGGCCATCTTGTGATGACATGGGGGTGGCCATCTTGTGACCACATGGGGGTGGCCATCTTGTACAAAGGTGCGATGGTCAATTTGCATACTACCTCTTTATTGTAGAGGATATATATATATGATTTTTGCAACATTTTACACCTGTCTTAGCTAAGTGAAACTAATTGAAATGTTATGTATATATGAAACTCATTTTTGTAAAGATGCATGTATAGGCATACTTACATTAAAAAGACTGGGGAGAATTCAACCAAAATATGGTTACCTCTAGATGTGGAATTATAAATTATTTTATTTTTTATGTTGCTATTTGTATGTTCCCTAATTAATGTTTCACTTTCATAAGAAGAAATACACTATCACATAATTATAACAAAAAAATTCCCATGCTATTAAGAACTCTGTGACCACACCCTTTCTAATGGCTGTTGAGTCAAGGTGTGGTTGACACATCATTTAATTATTGCTCCTCACATTACTGAAGTTAAGTTGTCTCAAATAAAAGATGTATTCTCAATAAGATCATTTCCTTAAGATGGATCCCCGGGGGGAAGCCACTGGGTTAAATGATATGAGTGCTGCTAAATCCCCTGGCTAGTTTTTGATGGCCCACTCTTCTTGATCTGGTTCCCATCTTCCTGTCTTTAGCTCTCATATATATATTTTTAATTTCTCTCTCTCTCTGTTTTAATCACCTGCTGGATTTCAGGCTCACAGGCTTCCATTGTCCCTGCCTTCCTGTAGTACTGGCGCTGTGGTCCTTCCTGTTCTATTTCTCTCCTGTTTCCCTTGTGGACGCCTCAAGGCACCTGGTGTTATGGTTTTCCCAAGGGCAAGCTTCCTTCCAGCTCCCGCCAATGAGATGGCACTATTATTAGCTTTCAAACCTCCACTTCCGTCATCTTGAAATTGAGGACATAAGAAAGCAGTAACAAGCATGCTGAAGTGTCAGGACCATGACATCTGCCCCTGAGGGATTGTCACAAACAATAAATGCTTACTCTGGTAACACCGTGAATAGCCTTAACAAAATTAATAAGCCTGAGGTCATTTGCACACTTTTGATGTTATTTCTTTGATGCCTTGAATACAGCATATTGTTTTCCAAGCCAATGTGGAAAGGCAGCCATAAAAGATGGTGGGTTATTTTTAAGTCTCTCTATTGCATGTGATTTACAGACTAGTCACAGACTATTATAGACTTAAAGACTCTACTTCTTGCCTGACAACATCAGCCAAACTGTTTCTAACATGAATGTAAGTATTAGAACCTTGACTCAAACAGATTTCCCACTCCTGAAAGTTCATGATCTAAAATGTTTAGAGTTGTGTTGCTGCTCATTTTATGTAATAATCCCCACTCTTTGAATTTCCCATCTACATTTAGCAACCTGTACATGGCTTTATTACTTAGGCTACTATCAAAAAACATTTTTCTAGTTGAGATGAAATTCACATAACATGTAGTTAAACATGTTAAAAATGGTCAATTCAGTGGCAGTTAGTACATTCACAATATTATGCAGCCACCACACCCATCTAGCTCCAAAATATTTTTATTACCCCAAAAGGAAACGCCATACCCATTAAGTAGTTATCATCCCCTCCCCTAAATTCCCAGCAACCACCAATCTGCTTTCTATCTCTATGGAGTTGCCTATTCTGGATATTTATATAAATGGTATCACACAATATATGACCTTTTGTGTCATGCTTCTTTCACTTAACAATGTTTTTGAGGCTCATCCATGTTGTAGTATGTATCAGTACTTTATTCCTTCTTATGGCTGAACTAGGGGCCCTGTGCACGAAATTCGTGCACTGGGTGTGTGTGTGTGTGTGGGGGGAGTGTCCCTCAGCCCAGCCTGCCCCCTCTCACATACTGGGAGCCCTCAGGCGTTGACCCCCATCACCCTCCAATCGCAGGATCGGCCCCTTGCCCAGGCCTGACGCCTCTGGCCAAGGCGTTCGGCCGGGGCAGCGGGGACCCGCAGCTGCAGCGGCCCCACGATCGTGGTCTTCGCTTTAGGCCTAGGCAAGGGACCCCAAGCTCCTGGGACTGCCAGCTTCGACCGTGCCCAGCTCCCATCGCTGGCTCCACCCCTACTTCCTGCTATCACTGGCCAGCGCGGAAAAGGCACCTGATTCTCCGATCATGGCTGGGGGGCAGGGCAAAGGCTCTTAGCTCCCCCCTGGGTTTCTGATCACTGTCAGTGGCAGGGGGCTTCTTCCTGCTTTCCCTTTCGCCTCCCTGCATTGTGCCTACATATGCAAATTAACCGCCATCTTGTTGTCAGTTAACTGCCAATCTTAGTTGGCAGTTAACTGCCAATCTTAGTTGGCAGTTAATTTGCATATAGCCCTGATTAGCCAATGAAAAGGGTAGCTTGTACGCCAATTACCATTTTTCTCTTTTATTAGTGTTGATAGTATTCCATTGTATGACATACCATAATTTGTTTATCCATTGCATTCCATTGTATGTACCCTTATTTATTATTTGGGGACGGTTATCACTTGATAGACATTTGGGTTGTTTCTACCTTTTGGCTGTCGTGAATAATGCTGATAAGAAAATGTATGCACATATATCTGAGTACCTTTTTTCTATTTCTTTTGACTGTATATCTAGGAATGGAATTGTTGGATCACATGGTTATTCGCTGTTTAACTTTTTGAGGAACTGCTGAACTGTTTTCCATAGCAACAGAACCATTTTAAATTCCTACCAGCAATGTATAAGGATTCCAATTTCTTCACATTCTCAGTAACACATTTTACAAATTATTATTATTACTAGAGGCCCAATGCATGAAATTTGTGCAAGAGTAGGCCTTCCTTCCTCCAGCTGCTGGCACTGGCTTCCCTCTGGCACCCGGGACCCAGGCTGGCTTCCCTCCGGCCCCAGCTTCGTCAGGAAGGACGTCTGGAAGATGTCCAGTCTAATTAGCATATTACCCTTTTATTATTATAGATTATAGCTATTGAAGTAGGTGTAGAGTGGCATCTCATTGTGGTTTTGATTTGCATTTCACTAATGACTAATCACATTGAGCTTCTTTTCTTGTGCTTGTTGGCCAATTATATATCTTTTTTGGAGAAATGGCTACCCATGTCATTTGCCCATGCTTGAACTGGATTGTTGTTTACTTGTTGTTGAGTTCTCATAGTTCTTTACATATTCTGGATACTAAGTTTTTATCAGATACATGACTTGTAAATACTTTCATTCTGTAGGTGTCTTTCCACTTTCTTGCTAATGTCCTTTCGATGCACAAAAGTTTTTCATTTTAATGAGGTCCAATTTATTTATTTTGTTGTTGTTGCTTGTACTTTTGGTATTATATTTTTAGGAACCATTGCTAAATCCAAAGTCATGAAGACTTATTCTGAGAGTTTTATGGTTTTACCTATTATATTTAGGTGGTTGATCCATTTTGAGTTAACTTTCGTATGTGATGTGAGGTAGGGGGCCCAACTTCATTCTTCTCCATATCAAGGATCTATTGAGTCATTTGATCCAAATCACTCATTTTACAAACCACTATATGCTGCTGTATTTCCTCCTGAAAATAAGAATTACTGGAATATTATAAGTATTTAAGGTCCCCAACATTTCTTTACCTCTTTTATGATAAGAAGGCAAGTGTTCAGGGAAGCAAATGTGTTAGCTGACAACCACCGGAGAAGTTTGAGGGGCTGAGCAATAGTTTGAGCAAATTTGTGCACAGGTGCCAACTCAGGAATTATAAAAATGTCGTGTAGATCACATTATCTTTGTCATCTCAAATGGAAATTTGATTTTTTGAGCCTCTGAAGAAGAAATAATATTTTTGCAATTTTTTTTACCACATTTTAAAATAGAAAAATATCAGTAAAAATATCTTCTAAATTTAGTGGCTAAAATGTTAACATTTGGCATATTTGGGAGGTAAGAACTCTGAGGCAGCTTTCTGCTCTTTCATGTTGAAATTAGCTACCAGAAAACATCGCTAAGACTCACTACTGCTGAGGAGGAGATAAGAACATGGACTTCGGACTCACCAGGACTGGGTCGGGAGCGCAGCTCCCCCACTGCATGTGTGTCTTCGTGCAATGACTTCACCTCTCTAAGCATCAGTTCTTCATTTATGAAGTGGGAGTAATGGGAATATGTGTGCGTAGCCAGAAAAAAACCGTAGTATGTGGCAGTAATTATTAGAATGTTAAGTAGTCCAGGGAATTTGCATTTATTTGAAGCTCCTGAAGACAAACAGCCTCCAAGTCACAAAAGAAAGATGGGTTTCCCTGGCTTTTAAAATTGCCCTCCCAGAAAGCCTCTCACCATCTTGCGTATAGTACACACACTTTGAGAACTCTGGTTATTGGCATATAATCACCCACCTTGGTTAGTGTGGAAGCTGGATTATGTCCCAGATAAGTTCTATGCAGCCTGCTGTAGGTAATCAGACAAGACTAGTCCATCTCATATGACTTTGTCTTTTGGAATAGCTAAAGGGATGCTTTGTGGAGTAGGAAGTAGACTTCTGGTTCAGGATGCAGAACTAGAACCAGCAGGTGGGAATTTTCCAGGGATAGCTATGAACGCAATAGAGTATAAAGTAGTGATCTCCCTGTCACTGGAAGCATTCAAGGAAGCTTTGCGATTATAGACCAAGATTGATGGAGAGGATATTCTTCCTGTTTTAGGTGAAACATGGGACAGGAGACTGGGTAATAATGATGATCAGAGAATAATAAAAATTGAGACTTCTGTTAACGGAAGCTATGTGCCAGCACTGGGCTAGATGCTTCCTATAGTTTAGTTGATTTAATCCTCATAAGAATCTTTGCAATTTTATGGCAATATCCCTTTTACACATTACTAAATTAAAGCTCAGAGAGATTAAGTTATTTACTGAATCTCACACAGGTGGAATAATCAACACTTGGATTTGAGTCCAGATGTATGATATTATTTTATACTTTCAGATGTGTTATCCTATCTAATAAAAGAGAAAAATGGTAATTGGCGTACGACGATACCCTTTTCATTGGCTAATCAGGGCTATATGCAAATTAACTGCCAACTATGATTGGCAGTTAACTGCCAACTAAGATTGGCAGTTAACTGCCAACAAGATGGCGGTTAATTTGCATATGTAGGCACAATGCAGGGAGGCGAAAGGGGAAGCAGAAAGAAGCCCCCTGCCACTGACAGTGATTGGAAACCCAGGGGGGAGCTAAGAGCTGGGGGGCAGGGCAAAGGCGGCCCAGGGCTGCCTTTGCCCTGCCCCCCAGCCATGATCGGAGAATCAGGTGCCTTTTCTGCCCTGGCCAGTGACAGCAGGAAGTAGGGGTGGAGCCAGCGATGGGAGCTGGGCACGGTCGAAGCTCGCAGTCCCGGGAGCTAGGGGTCCCTTGCCTGGGCCTAAACCGGAGCCCACGATCGCGGGGCCGCTGCAGATGCGGGTCCCCGCTGCCCGGGCCAGACGCCTAGGCCAGAGGCGTTAGGCCTGGGCAGGGGCGGAGCCTGCAACTGCGGGGAGCTGGGGGTCCCCTGCCCAGGCCTGACACCTCTGCCAGAGGCCTCAGGCCTGGTCAAGGGGCCGATCTGGTGATTGGTGATCGGAGGGTGATGAGGGTCAACTCCTCTGGCCGAGGCATCAGGCCTGGGTGGGGGGCAGAGCCAGGGATTGGGGGGATATGATGGTCCCCTTGCCCAGGCCTGAAGCCTGGGTCAGAGGCGTCAGGCTTGGGTGGGGGGTGGAACAAGCGATCAGAGGGAGATGGGGGTCCCTGCCCAGGCATGATTCCTGGGCCAGAGGCCTCAGGCCTGGGCAGGGGCCAGAGCCAGTGATCAGGGGGAGATGGGGGTCCCCTGTCCAAGCCTGACACCTCTGGCGGAGACGTCAGGCCTGGGCAAGGGGCCGATCAGGCGATCGGAGGGTGATGGGGGTCTACGCCTCTGGCCGAGGCGTCAGGCCTGGGCAAGGGGCCGATCCTGCGATTGGAGGATGATGGGGGTCAATGCCTGAGGGCTCCCAGTATGTGAGAGGGGGCAGGCTGGGCTGAGGGACACTCCCCTCCCCACACACACCCAGTGCACGAATTTCGTGCACCGGGCCCCTAGTATGTAATATCTATTTGTTTTAAAGTCATCCATGAGAGCAAATCTGTTTATCAAAGATTAAATTAATATCTGAAGTTATGAATAACAGATACTTTTTATGTTTTGCTTTTTTATTTTTAAAAATATATTTTTTATTGATTTAGGAAGGAAGAGAGAGAGATATATAGAAACATCAATGATGAGAGAGAAGCATTGATTGGCTGCCCTCTGCAAGCTCCTCACTGGGGATCGAGCCCACAACTTGGGCATGTGCCCTTGACTGGAATCAAACCTGGGACCTTTCAGTTTGCAGGCCAACACTCTAGCCACTGAGCCAAATTGGCTAGGGCAACAGATACTTTTTAATATCAGCCTTACCATCCAAATTATATATTCTTTTGGTGCATAATATTATTATAAATGTACAGTGTTTTCACTGTCCTCTTTGGTATCTCTGGACTCTTCAGTTGGACTAATTCAGAAGTTGGAGAGAAGATCAAGACAATTTGTTTAAAGTATGAATCATTAACAGTATCTAACAACCACATGCCTGCCTTATCATAATACAGAAGTCAAACAAAAAGTACCAAAAGCCGACAGAAACTGCTAAAAAAAAATCTATGATATGATATGATCATCACATGGCAGTTACTCAACAAATTCTCTTTCTGAAAGACAGAATGCAATGGTTAGGAGCATAAGCTTTGACGGCAAACTAGCTGAGCACCACCAATAAATAGTAAATTGACCCTGGGCAAGATTCTTAAACTCTTTCAACTTCAATTTTACAAATGAGCATCATGAACTGACCAGGCCAATGTGGTTGTTCATAATTACTAAGTTATTTTAAGAAGATAGAGGTAATCTCTTATAGAAGTAAATCTCTCCTACAGCATCCTGGACAGGAAGTATGTTACAAGGCCCAAATTCTGCCATACGTACAAGCAATTATTAAGGAGACATTCAAACTTTTTAATGTAAGTGCAGGGAGTGCCAACTTCTGCCCTTTTATTTTTTTAAATATATTTTATTTTATTTTATTTTTTACAGAGAGGAAGGGATAGAGAGTTAGAAACGTTGATGAGAGAGAAACATCGATTCAGCTGCCTCCTGCACACTCCCTACTGGGTATATGCCCGCAACCAAGGTACTTGCCCTTGACTGGAATCGAACCTGGGACCTTTCAGTCTGCAGGCTGACACTCTATCCACTGAGCCAAACCAGTTAGGGCAACTCTGCCCTTTTAGACACTTTCAAAGCACCTTACATGACAGCTTTCCTTCAGGCAAGTACAGCAATATTCTAGCAGCAGGGCACCTGCTAGTTAGTCAGGTGACATAATCTTCCATTAAGAGGCTACACCCAGAAGAATTAGAATCCTAAGAGCAGGTTACCATTCGAAGGGTGTAAGGTATTGGGCTAAATACATTCTTATTTCCTATTCATTCAAGGGCAGGAGAACCTACTCAATATTTCTAGTCAATTCATTCTTGAACACCATTCATTTCTCCAATGAAATGTTAGTTCAAACATTCATTATGAAAATTAGAAAACCTTCAGGTGTTGATCAGAAATAATGACAGTGGAGTTTGAGCTTTTCGTTAGAGTTTTCAAAATGCTAACTAGCCCCTGGATTGTATATTTTTATTTAGGGGACTACAAATGTTAACTGACTCCCCAGGATAGAGATTAAAGTTTACGCACACTACATTGAAATATTTTTAAGTGGATTACAGATAATATAATATGAATAATTCTACCCCCTCAGGAATGTTTGTGAGAATTAATAATAGTATACATTGAATGCTGCTATGTGCAAGTACTATATGCAATAGTTTATGTTCCTCTTCTCATTTAATTGTCACAAAAACACTCTGAGGGAAACAATATTATTAAATGACTTATGGTTAAATAATCAAATAAATAGTCAAATATTTATTTGCCTATTAGTTAAATAGTTATTAGTTGATTGACTCTTAGTCAATTAGTTAAGATTATTCCTAGTACACCATGAGGACATAATAATGGTAACTACTCTTATTTTGCAGTTCTGATCATTGTATTACCTTATATTTATTATTGCATCTCTGGTCCCCAATATGTTGTTAAATTTAGCCTATGGCATAGATGTATGTATAATTGTTTAAAGCCTTGGGTTTTTAAATGTTTACAAATATTTTAAACATGAAATTCAAATCAAACATTTTGGAGTCCCTGAAGCATTTCCTCCATGAGGTCCCAGTTTGATGACCATCAGCCAAACTGACTAGCTGCCCTCCAGTGTTTATCCCAGCTTGAGCATTCTGTGATTCTATTATCACGAAGAGCAAGAATCTAAGACCTGCAGAAGCCTAACCTTCCAACCAATAAACAAAACCCAGCTACTCTCTACTCTTTATTTTAAATTATAATCAATGTAGGGAACATGATGAATAAGATGAATCATTATGGTTGTCACTCACATTTTTCTCTCATTGAATAAACATGATAATTTGCAGTTTGCTAGTCATTGCTCTCTCCCTCTCCCTGTGCCTCGTGGGTTCTTAGCTTTAAACATTAGAGCAATTTCATAGAGTTTCCTGATCTCCACTTTTCAGTCATATGCTCCATACTCACAAGACTAGCTGCAGTGTCAGATGGGAAGGCCTCGCCTTGCCCCAGGGCTTCTCTCATAGCTCATCAGAGGCTCCCAGGTTGGAAGCCAGTACTTTCAGGAGCCTTCTGGTGAGCTGTCTTCTCTCCATTCTTTTCCTGGAATGGGAAGTTGTAATTCTAACCTTCTTGAATCAGAGTGGCCACTAAAATACCAGGAATGAGTGAAGCAAGAGAAATAACTTCCTTCAGGGAAGCGTAGACATGAAGTAAAAAAAAAACAAACACAAAAAACAAAAACTTCAAAAAAGCCACAGAATGTGCACTTTCCCAAATGCGAAAGCATGTGACAAACGTTTTTAAAGGTCTGGCTTTATAGCTCTGGAGGGAATTAAAAGCTAAATGGCACGGGCATCATGACAAACTGTGAGTAGATACAGAAGACACAGAGACAGCAAAATGCTGAAGGATACCAGTGCATCCAAAAAAGAAGTTAATTCAAAACCACAGATATAATTACCTAGATTAAAAGAGCAAGTGCCCTTCTTAAATTTTCAGAGGATGGTTATAAAAATTGCTCAGTTTAAAAGAAAGAGTACCTTTTGATGTGAAGACATACAAACCCTGAGGCAAAAAAAGGTAATATAATTAATTTTTAGATCAAATTTTGAATTAAGGGGGATATTTTGCATCTGTTTGTCAAAATTACGAACATTATCAAGCAATTAATGACCCCGAAACCCAACAAAGTCATTACCAAGCTAATAAAGACAATCATAGCCAAGATCCATAGTTAGTCAACCCAAAGACGGAAAAGACTGAATAGCTAAATGAAGTCAGATGATGGATTAAAACATAAAAAACCCACCACTCTCCTTAATGGAGAAATTAAGATAACTGCGACCAACTCTGCCGTTTTCTTCTCACCTCAGGCCGTCTCTAATCCCTGTTTTGTCTGTCGATTGCCTTACCTCCATTACAAGGCGCTGAGGCAGGACTCGTCTCATGTCTCCATTCCATGTTGAGCATTTCCTTGGCATTAAATGGAATATATTCTGTGGTTCATTAGTTCATACATCCAGCAAATGATCACTGAATGCATATTGAGAGCAAAGCATTGATTTAAGTTTGCTAGTTATATGAAGATTAAAGATAGGACCCCTGCCTTTGGAGGAGTTAACAGTGCAGGGAGGGACACATACATAAAAATAATTGCAATGCAGAGGACCTTTGAAAAAGGTGCAATGGAGCTGAAGGGAAAGAGGCTGCCTGGGGAGGAGGTTATGCTTCGGCTGAGGGTTAATGGTGAAGAAGAGGTTTGGCTTGAGGATTGGGGGTGCTGTGCATTGATCAAAGTCCATTGGGTCAGATAACAAGTATTAAATTCAATTTGCTAAATAATTGCTGCTGAAGAAGCTTGAGGCAAGTCAGAGTTAGATACTCCCACAGTCTTACTACTACCATGAAAGCAAGCCTAAGAAAAAAAATCTTCCTAACATACAGCATTTATTAAATAAATACCTCTTACTTATATTTGGAATCTAATAAAAAAAAAAGATCAGCTTAGTGGTTGCCAGAGGTTGGGATTGGGGGTGGTAAAGTGGGTGAAGGGGGTCAAAAGGTACAAACTTCCAGTTATAAAATAAATAAATTATGGGGATGTCATGCACAGCATGGTGACTGTATATGTATACAACCCTAAGTGACTGGTCAACCGTTTGACCAATAGACTGTTTGACCAGTCACTAAAGCGTGCACTGACCACCAGGGGGCAGATGCTCAATGCAGAAGCTGCCCTCTGGTGGTCAGTGCACTCTCACAGTGGGAGCACTGCTCAGCTGACCGACAGGTGCCAGATGCCGGGCTCATGGCTGGCAAGCGCAGCTGTGGCAGCGTGAGCTTCTCCCGCCTCCGTGGCAGTGCCACTGAGCAGTGGTGGCAGGCGCAGCGGGGCCTGGATGAGTGGGAGCAGCGCCTGGCCCAGACTCAGGCTCCTCCCCGGCTGCCTGCTGCTTCTTGCACTACTACATCCCTCAGGGGATGTCGGACTGCCAGTTTCAGCCCGATCCCAGCACCCTGCATGGGTTGAAATCGGCAATCCAACATCCCCCGAGGGGTTCTGGATTGCGAGAGGGCACAGGCCAGGCTGAGGGACCCCACCGGTGAATGTCTCTAGTAGTTAATAATATTACATTGCATACTTGAAAGTTGCTAAGAGGGTAGATCTTAAAAGTTTTCATCACAAAAAAAATTGTGAGTATGTGTGGTGATAGATGATAACTAGATTAATTGTGGTGATCATTTCACATTATATAAAAACTACAGGCCCAGTGCACAAATTCATGCATAGGTAGGGTCCCTTGTCCTGGCCAGCGATCAGGGCTGATTGGGGCTGCAGGAGGTTGGCCGGCCAGGGGGAGGGGCTACAGGAGGTTGGCTGGCTGGGGGAAGGGACCATGCGAGGTTGGGGCCAATTGGGGCCAGCCGCTGGGGGGAGGGACTGAAGGAGGTTGGCCAGCTGCAGGAGGTTGGCTGTGGGAGCACACTGACCACCAAGGGGCAGCTCCTGCATTGAGGTCTGCCCTCTGGGGGTCAGTGCCTGTCATAGCAACCAGTCGACTGGTCGTTTGATTGTTCAGTCATTCGGTCTTTCAGTTGCTTAGGCTTTTATATATATAGATAGATACTGAATCGTGTTGTACACTTGAAACTAATATAATGCTATATATCACTTATACCTTAATTGAAATAATTATTATAAGGAAGCACAAAGCAGTTCCTGTCTGCCTGTTCAATGCAGTGGCAGCTCTGCGCTCTTTTAGGTATTTGTGCTCAGACCACAACGTGCATGAGCGTTTCAGTTCAGGTAGACAGAACCACATTCCAAAGGCAGATTCTGTCAGTATTTGAGTTGGCATCAGGCCACTATAAATCCTCCTAAGCCAACGGCTGGACCTGGAATCATTTAGAAATTCAGCCTCAAGTGCCATCCCAACAAATGTAAACCATAGGCCTCCTAATTCTTACGCCCTGTGTATGCAAGAGTGAACAGTGTCTATGAAATATTTTAACCACTCCACGTTTCTTTAATGCCTTTCATATTACCCATGAAAGTTCCCTTTTAATATTCCTCTTGCTATTTAAGAAGCCATCAGTTTCACCACTGGAAAAAAATGTTTGATATTCACTATGCTGATTTATACAATTTCAAGTATTGATCAAGATTTAGCTACTTGGAGCACTTGTGGTAAACCCTCTAGAACTGTACTTTCCAATATGGTAGCCACTAGACACATGGGGCTTTGGAGCCCTCCAGCTAGGCAAAACTGGAATGTTCCATAAGGTACACACCAGAATTAGAAGACTTAGTACAAAAAAAACCAAAAAAGGCAAAATATTTCAATAATATTATATTGTTATATGTTAAAATAATATTTTGTATATATAAGTAAAAACTTTGGGTTAACTAAAAGTTATTACACAAGTTAATTTCACTTGTTTCTTAACTCTTTAAAGGGGACTATTAGCAAAGTTAATATTAAATATGTTGCTTACATTATACTTCTATTGGACAGTGCGGTCTAGAGCATAGAATATGGAACTCCAAACTAGAGTGCTTGCTGGTTTTCCCTGAACTATGCATTTCTGGTGAAAATGCCAGCAGCTTGAGCTATAATTGTATGTAGTTTAACTTAAGTAGTATGTCCATCACATCAAACTATATATGGCAAATGTTTTCAAGTAGATTGACAGATTGCCTAATAAGACAGATAAAGTCAGTAATGACATGGGAATTTATATTCTCTCTGGGGTAGACAGAAAGTAAAAATCAGAAAATCACAAATGCTATGTAGAGAGTCGGAATGGTGTGCTGTGTTAAAGAGTGACTAGGCGCTACTTTAAATTGGATAGTCAGAGAAGGTCTCTAAAATCTTATCTGAATGACACCAAGGGGCCAGACATGCAAAGATGGGGATGTGCAGGGGGTGGGCAGAGGGTGTTCTAGGCTGAGGAGACAGCTAACGCATAAGATCAAATTTGAGAATGAGCTTGCCTTGAGGGGAAAGTGAATAATGCATAAAGATAGTATTATGACCATGGTATTCCATAAGATCTAAGATCTCTCCCTAGGAGACCTAATGAAATATATCATGGTTCTAATAGATGGAGAAGGAGAGGGGCCCTGGAGAGCTCTTATATTTAGATATGGACTGGAGAAGGAGACATCCACAAAAGGGGAGAAGAATCAGGGGTTTTGAAGGAAAAAGTAGAAGTGTGTGATATCACAGAGGCCAAGAGCTGGACTATTTCAAGAGGAGCAAGCAGTTGTGTTAAAGGGTTAGGTCAGCCAAGAACAGTGACTACTGAATGCTGTCACATGGAAACCATTGGCATTTTACAAAAGGATGCTATGGAGAGTCAGTAGTGCAGAAGTCCTTTGTAGACGCAGAGCAACTTAACAAAAAACAGTTTACTTAATGTCAATTCAACAAAATTTAATTCACCAAATGACTGATTCATTTAATACACCAAATTTTTCAATAAACCAAAAAGTTTTTATGGAATCCACTAAAAGCAAATTTTCTGAAAGCCAAATTGCTAACATGAAATTGCTGAATGGCCAGCTCATAAAATTATCAATTCATCAACAGTTCTATATTATACAATATACGGTACCAATGGTAAAATTGGCAAAGGATATGGACAGGCAATTCATACAAGGTAAAACCCTAATTGACTAAAAGGCGTATAAAGAGACATTCAAATTCACTAATAATCAAAACAATGCAAATTTAAAGAACACTGAGATTCTACTTTAAGTACAGCAGGGTGGCAAATACTATACAAGAAGATAAACCAAGTATTGGCAAATGACAATAGTTGGTATTTCCAAGCAACAGACTCTCAGCTTAAGGTTAACTTACAAGTCATTTATTTGAAAGTACTGGTGAGACCAACATCTGTGGAAGGGAGTGGGGAGGAAGCAGGAGACATGAGCTACATTGCTCTCCCCCAAAAAAGCCTCAGCCATCCCCAGAGAGACACAAAAGCTGGGGTCTCCTCAGAGTTGACCCAGGATGGGGCTAGAAGGTCTAGTCATTTATATCCCCTCAGTTGGACATTTGGTAGTTTTTTTCCAGCTGAGAATATTCCTAAAGGGGGTTGATGGCTGAGAACCTTATTCAAGTACTATTGCTAGCAGCTGGAGGAATAAGTTCTGAAGGGGGATCTGAGAGTCATGCAATTGTAGGTTGGACATTGTTTTTATTTTTAAAATTTTGATAATTTGTACATCATGGACTTTTTGGCATTAATATTGATTTTTAAACGATTGCATTAAAATATTATCTTAATTACTAAACTTTCTGGCATTCCCTTAAATGTTGCCTCAATCCCCTCACCTTAATCCCAGCCCTGCTTCTGATGGTTGTGCAAACTAGTTAGCCACACAGGAAAGCAAGCTGGCAGTACTGAGTGACATTGCACGTGCACATGCTGTGTGCTGCAGTAACCTCCCTCCTGGGGTGTACTCCAGGAAAATGGTCTCGTCCCTCTCCAAGGTCACATGTATAATGTATAAGGATGTGCCTCAGAAAATTTTTTATGGCAGAGGAGAGCTGGAGACAACCTGAGGTGCATCACTAGGGGATAGTTAGTCAAGTGGGCTGGATGCATCCTATGGAAAACTGAGCAGCAGTTGTATGTGTATGCAATGATGTACAAATATCAACCTGGATAGATCTTTAAAACATAGAGTAAGAAAGAGGAGATTGTATGTGTATGAGTAAAAAATAAGTATGAAAAACACTATTGAGACTACGTACATTATAAGGACATAGAGCAAACACATTAGAGTGAGTCCCCATGGAGGCAGGGGATGTAAATGGTACTGGAAATGAAGGTGGACTATATAAAATAAAATAAAACGTGACAGTGACTCTGTATGGGTCAATGATGACACTATTTTATGAAGTAAGCAGAATGATGAACTCAATTGACTATCCTGTAGGGCCTAAAATAAATATAATTGATTTTTAAAATTTAATAGCAAATTATGTTATAGGAAATGGTTTCCAATGCCTTCAAGGATTGTCTGCTTGCTGTTACGTAAAGTTGTAGTTTAGATTTAGTTTTAGGTGTGTCACAGCTGGTTCACCCCAACTGTTTTACAACAAGTTTGTCAATACAGCTCAACTGAATTTCAATTCTGTGTGTGACGCACATTTCAGACACTAATTACTTCTCAAGTGCTTGAAATACAGGCAAAATATATTGAATTAGCTGATTCAAAAATCTGTGAATGAAGAGATATACAAAAGGCAATAAGCTGGGATAAGATGTATTGGGGTTGGGGTGGAGAAACCTGTTCTAGCATTCATAAAAATTCTTGTCATTCAAAATAGATGCAATGTAATTTGAAATACCAATGAAAATTCTCATTCTCCAAAGTCATTGACACAGAATATAGAAAAGTCTGGAATATACTGAACTTTGGTCACAGAAATACAACTAGACTGAACTAAAATGAAATTAAACCTAAAACAAAGTTAAATTTCAAACTCAACTAATATTTCATGAAAATCTTTTAAATCTGCTAAAAATAACTAAATCAAAAAATCAATGAACAGTTATGAAAAGAAACAGGTTCATTGACGAATAAGGCAAATTTATTTGAAAAGCTGGCTCATCGTTTGGAGATTTGATCTTCAGTGAATTGACCTGGAGTATAAGGAATTAATCATTTCCTCTTCCCTCTTCACATCTGCCTTTGACATTCATTGCAATTGTGGGTGCCTGGATCAAAATGCTGGGGCGGGGACGGGATTGGGGGAAGGGCAGTGAGATTGGCCCCAGATCTCTTCATTTTCAAGGGCAGCCCAAACCACCAACTGGCAGAATTTCAATACATCCCCATCTCCCTGAACCTGATTGCAGGAAACCAAGTGGAAAAAATTAACCTTGGGATGAATCCAGTCCGATTGCAGCTGCAGCCCGAGTGGCCCTTTTAAAAGCACACATTTGATCCGGCCACTCCCAGCTTAAATCATTTCAAGGACTCAGGATCAAGTTCCAACGGCACCTCAGGCCTTACAAGGCCCCCCAAGACCAGCCTGCCTCTCCAACCACAACAGAAGCCCCCTCCTTTCTCTCACTCTCCTATTCTCTATGCTCCAGCTGTACTTGGCTCTTAGTATTTCTCAGGTGCTCTGAGGCTGCTGGGTTTTTCTTGATCTGTGCTGCTCCCTCTGCAAGGAACACTCTCTTCCTGTACCTCCAGCTCTCACATGCCTGCCTAGCCGGCCTTCTACCCCCAGGTGCCTGCTAGCTAATCTTTATGGCTTTTGTTAGACATGGATTCCTCCAGGAGGACCTAAATTAAGAAAACTGCAACCAGTGCTACAGTCCTGGGTTACCCCTGGGTCTCTCACACTGATGTACATCCTGCAAGCAGAGGCACTCATTGCTCTCTGTTCCAAACTAACTTTTCAAAAATGTTTATATAGCAAACAATCTAGGAAGATAGTATCTTCCTCAAAAGCAAATGGCAAGAATGCTTACTGCCCGCTATAATATCTGAGTTCCTTAAGAAACCCACTACTCAGGTTTGCAATAATCTGGGCCTATCCATGTTGCCCCCATAGAACCTGGAGACAAGAGGAACCAACAGAAATACTTTCTTCATACCACGTACTGAGCAATGAGTAATAAGGTCCTCTGTCTCTGACCCAGGGGTCTCATGACTTCTGCCAGCATCCTTGAAAATGTGAAACTTGTTGGCTTGTGAGTAGGGTAAAAACTCAGGCCCTTCTTAGTTCTTGGCAGTAAAATATGAATGTTAATTTTCTGGTTTAGATGGTTGTATTGTAGTTTACCAGGATTATGTCTTTGTTTGTAGGGAGCAGACACTAAAGTGTTTACAGGTAATGGGGTACCATGTGGACAAGTTACTGTTAAGGAACAAACTCGAGACTTTTCTGTATGTTTAAGATTCTGGGGTTTTTTAAAAGATTGATCACTGGGTTCAAGTGATATTAGCCTGATCCATCCAGTAAAAAGTTTCTCATCAACATTTTTTTTTAAAGAGACTTTTTAGAGCAGTTTTAGGTTCAGAGCAAAATTGAGCAGAGTTCCAATTAAGTTCCTGCCTCCACATACACACAGTCTCTCATTAGCAATATCCTCCTCCAGAATGGTACATTTATCACAAACAATGAACCTACACTGATACATCATAATCATCCAAAGTCCATATTTTACATTAGGGCTCACTTTTGGTGTTGTACATTCTATGGATATAGACAAATATAGAAAGACATGCATCCACCATGATAGTATCATACAGAGGTGTTTCACTGCCTTAAAAGTCCTGTGTTCCACCTCTTCATCCCTCTCCCAGCAACCACCGATCCTAACCCCTAGCAACCACTGATTCTTTTTTTTTTTTTTTTTTTTTTTAAATATATTTTATTGATTTTTTACAGAGAGGAAGGGAGAGAGATAGTTAGAAACACTGATGAGAGAGAAACATTGATCAGCTGCCTCCTGCACACCCCCTACTGGGGATGTGCCCACAACCAAGGTACATGCCCTTGACCGGAATCGAACCTGGGACCTTTCAGTCCACAGGCCGACGCTCTATCCGCTGAGCCAAACCGGTTACGGCACCACTGATTCTTTTATTGCCTCCATATTTTTTCTTTTTCCAACATGTTATATAGGTCGAATCATACAGTATGTAGCCTTTTCAGATTGACATTTTTACTTAGTAATATGCATTTAAATTTCTTCCATGTCTTTTCATGACTTGATAGCTCATTTCTTTTTAGCATTGACTAATATCCCATTGTCTGAATATATTACAGTTTATCTATTCACCTACTTAGTTGAAATCTATACTAATAAAAGGGTAATATGCTAATTAGACCAGATAGACCAGCCATCTTCTGGACGTCCTTCCAGACAAAGCTGTGGCTACAAGGGCTGAGGCAAGCTACCATGGCTGGGAGGGCCCATCGCAGAGCCCCGGCCGGGTGGGCAGGGCCTCCCTCTGCACAGCATTGATCACAGAGCCCTGGCAGGATGGGCAGGGTGGGCAGGGCCTCTCTGTGGGTGGGGGTCAGTAGTGGAGCCCAGGCCAGGTGGGCAGAGCCTCCCTCTGCAGGGCATCAATCTGGGGGCTTCCAGACTGCGAGAGGGCGCAGGCCAGGCTGAGGGACTCCCCCTGAGTGCACAAATTTTGTGCACCGGGCCTCCAGTTATTAATAAAGCTGCAGTAAATATCCCTGTGCAGGCTTTTGTGTGGATATGTTTTTGAATAAACAATTGTTGGATCATATGGTAAGAGTATGTTTAGTTTTGAAAGAAACTACAGAATTGTCTTCCAATGTGACTCTATCATTTTTGTATTTCCAACATCGAAAATGAGTTTTTCTCTTTCTCCTCATCATCTCCAGCAGTTGATGTTGTTAGTGTTTTGAGTCTTGGCCATTCTAATAGGTGTGTAGTGATATCTCATGTTTTAATTTTAAACTCCCTAATGACATATGACTTTGAGCATCTTTTCATATGCTTAGTTGCCATCTGTCTATCTTCTCTGGTGAGGTGTCTATCAGGTCTTTTGCTCATTTTTAATCAGGTTATTCATTTTCTGTTGTGCAGGTGTGGTCTCCAGGTGTTTTCTGTTCTTCCTAGATGTCTCTTCCTCAGTTGGGCCTCAGTTGGTAATTCCTGATGACTGTTCCCCAATTTACTTGTATTTCCAGTTTAGTGCTGGGAGGAGGCACAAGAAAGGTCTGCCTATTTGGCTGCCATCTTCCTGTCATCTCTTCATATTTTCGGGTTATTCATTTTCTTATTGTTGACTTTTAAGAGTTCTTGGTATATTTTGGATAACAATTCTTTATCTTTTGCAAATATATATATTTTGCAAATATTTTTCTCCCAATCTGGGGTTTGTCTTATTCTCTTGACCATTAACTTTCTACTTAATTGTTTTGGCATCCATTGACTATTATTGCCAAGATCTAGTATTTCACTAGAGATTCAATTTTATAATTCAACTAGGGGCCCGGTGCACGAAATTCGTGCACTGGGTGGGGGGGGGAGTGTCCCTCAGCCCAGCCTGCCCCCTCTCACATACTGGGAGACCTCAGGCGTTGACCCCCATCACCCTCCAATCACAGGATCGGACCCTTGCCCAGGCCTGACTCCTCTGACAGAGGTGTCAGGCCTGGGTAGGGGACCCTCATTTCCCCCATCACTGGTTCTGCCCCCAGCCCAGGCCTGATGCCTCTGGCCCAGGCATCAGGCCTGGGCAGGGGACCCCCAGACCCCTCCGATTGCTGGCTCTGCCCCTTGCCCAGGCCTGATGCCTCAGCCAGAGGTGTAGACCCCCATCACCCTCTGATCACCTGATCGGCCCCTTGCCCAGGCCTGATGCCTCTGCCAGAGGTGTCAGGCTTGGACAGGGGACCCCCATCTCCCCCCGATCACTGGCTCTGGCCCCCGCCCAGGCCTGAGGCCTCTGGCCCAGGAATCATGCCTGGGCAGGGGACCCCCATCTCCCTCTGATCGCTTGCTCCACCCCCCTCCCAAGCCTGACACCTCTGACCCAGGCTTCAGGCCTGGGCAAGGGGACCATCATATCCCCCCAATCCCCGGCTCAGCCCCCCGCCCAGGCCTGATGCCTCGGCCAGAGGAGTTGACCCTCATCACCCTCTGATCACCAATCACCGGATCGGCCCCTTGACCAGGCCTGAGGCCTCTGGCAGAGGTGTCAGGCCTGGGCAGGGGACCCCCAGCTCCCCGCAGTTGCAGGCTCCGCCCCTGCCCAGGGCTAATGCCTCTGGCTGAGGCGTCCGGCCCAGGCAGCGGGGACCCGCAGCTGCAGCGGCCCCAAGATCGTGGGCTCCGCTTTAGGCCCAGGCAAGGGACCCCTAGCTCCTGGGACTGCCAGCTTCGACCGTGCCCAGCTCCCATCGCTGGCTCCACCCCTACTTCCTGCTATCACTGCCCATGGTGGAAAAGGCGCCTGATTCTCTGATCATGGCTGGGGGGCAGGGCAAAGGCGGCCCCAGGGCCACCTTTGCCCTGCCCCCCACCTCTTAGCTCCCCCATGGGTTTCCAATCACTGTCAGTGGCAGGGGGCTTCTTCCTGCTTTCCCTTTCGCCTCCCTGCATTGTGCCTACATATGCAAATTAACCGCCATCTCGTTGGCAGTTAACTGCCAATCTTAGTTGGCAGTTAACTGCCAATCTTAGTTGGCAGTTAATTTGCATATAGCTCTGATTAGCCAATGAAAAGGGTATCGTCGTATGCCAATTACCATTTTTCTCTTTTATTAGATAGGATCATTCTTTCTGAATTTATTATCTGTAATTCTTCTATAAAGAGGAATTTTCCCTCATGAACTGTTTGGTTGCCCTGAAATGAAGTTTATACAGGCAAAGCAGGAAAAAATACTTGATCCTTTCAAAGTATTTTCAAAGTATTGATTTGTTGCAAATAAATTTGTTTAGATTGTTCACTTTAGATGAGCTCATAATATTTATATTGTTTTCAATCCATTGCCGTCATTATTCCTTTTGATGCTCAAATACCCATCTCAGACCAGTGTAAGCCTTTCAAGATTAATCAAGTGTCTTTTTGTCATGATTTTATTAGTCTTTGATTGCTTCCTTGCTCTGGGCATAAGAAGATATTACAGGTTCATCTTGGACATTTCTTGCCCAGGTCTGAAACCAGCCATTTCTCTAAGGAATTTTGATGTCTTGTAGTAGAAAATTGTACTTAAAATTAAGAGGCTGCAATCTAAGAGCTAGAGGTGTTTGTTGATACTGGGTTGTCATTAATTCCAGCCTTTTCAGCAGTTATGGCTAGGACATATCCATCCAATCACGAGTTCATGCTGGTATTTACAAGGTTTATATAACTTTGATTTTTATCCTTTTTTCCCATATACTGAAGACATTGGTTCCTAACAATTTTAACACAATTATTTATTTATCATACACCCCACTATTCTATACTTGTAATATACTATATGTATATTATAATGGTTTCAGAATAGCAGTACTTCAATAAAACATTGTCTTAGTAATACTAAGTTTACTGAATGCTGTTAAACATTTCTTTCTGGTTCTTATTTGTCCTTAGAATAGATCTCATTAGGGCTATACAGTTAGAATAGTGGCTTTTATCATAATTTCTTAGGGTGATCAATGGCCTTGGTTTGCACAGGACTGAGGGATTTCCCCAAATCTATGCTGAAAACAGAACCGTTCTGGCCACACCAGGAGGGTTGGGCACCCTACTTAAAGTGATTCTACTGTGTGCGGTTAGCTACCAACTTGACATAGAGTTGCGTCCATTTGTTTCTGATTGCTTAAAAAAATGTTTTCATTGATTTCGGAGAGAGGAAGGGAGAGGGAGAGATAGAAACATCGATGTGAGAGAAACACCGATCGCCTGCCTCCTGCATGCCCCCTACTGGGGACTGAGCCTGCAATCCGGGCATGTGCCCTGCCTGGGAGTCAAACTGGAGACCTCCTGGTGCGTGGGGTGAGGATGCCTGACCATCTGAGCCACACCGGCCGGGCTGTTTAAGATGGCTTTTCATTTTTGAGGACTTTATTTTTAAATTATTTTCTTAGGTAAAGCATTTACACTATTCCAAAGCCAAAACTATATGATTAGGCTCATTTGGAGAAGTCTAATTTCCATTTCAATCTCCTTTTCATTCCTTGTCTCCCTCTAGAGGTATAATTTTCATTAGTTTTTTAATTTGTTTGTTTACACTACCTTCTTTTGAAAATACAAGCAAGTACCTGTAGTGATATCTCCCTTCCTTATGCAGAAAATAACGTTCTGTGGATACTATTTCCTTACACTGTTTTTTAAAAGTTTTTCGTATACCTAAGTAATCACACTTGCCATTCTCAGAATGGCCCTAAAACTACAATTCCAAAATCGGGTTTGGGGGGTTGGGGAGGGACCCAACAAGCCAAGGACAGAATGAAATGAATATGCCAGGTTAAGTGGGAAGAAAATTCCTAATTTTCTCTGCACAGCACACCCCTAGCATTACCTACTCAACCCCAAATAGCTTTTAGAAATTATTGCTGAGCTCAGACCCAGGGCATGTAGAGATTTAATAAAATGATGAGTCTCAGATGGTGAGAGGAATTGCTTTCAGCTTCCAGCTGCTGAGGATGGGAAACGGGTGATGAGAGGGCAGCAGTGAGGACCCTCTCGTCGGTTCAATATCGCAGTACCAGAGCACAAAGTGCAATACATGTGCACTGCTCAGCCTTCTGGTGGGCTGGGGCACACGCAGGAGTCAGGAGCATGTGCGAGCGGCTTGCTTGGTTGTGTAACGTTCTACCCAGGAGCTCTGCATACAGGGTGTGCCCAGTAGCATCACAGGAGGAAGCTGTTAGGGGCTGGAAGGTGTGATTTATGAGATCCAATGATTTTCTTGTGAGGCACCAAGCTCACTTCTCAGAAAACTGAACCCTGCAGCCTGAGCACAGGCCATCGTGGCTGCCAGAATGTTCTAGGCAGGACTGCCATGATATGAGGCTCACACTAACGGCTGTCTACCTGGTGTAATTTAAGGAGAGCCACCAAGTCCCCCAGCCCTCCCACCCTTCCCTCTTACAGGACCTGCCAACCACCCCTGTCCTTCCATTTGGAAGGACACAGTCTCTTGAGCTCCCTTTGACAACAAAGAAGGACATGGTCTCTTGAAGGTCACCCTTTAAATGCACTTTTGGCAGGAGAGAGGAGAGAGGGAAGCTCTAACCATATCCAGTAGATGTGCACGTGGAGGTAGAAGGAGCAAGTGGTTAGAGCACAGCTCCAGGAGACTGCTGCATGGGTTTGCATCCTGGCTCTGCTATCTGCTATAGGGACCTTGGGTGGCTCATTCATCTTTTCTGTGCCTCAGTTTCTCACCTGCAGAATAGAAATAAACCAAAGAATCTTCCTAACTCATAAAGCTGTTATACACCTAGAGTGGGTAGAAGTGTGGTCCCCAAAGGTATGTCCACCTAAGACCTTAGAATGTGACCTTCTTTGGAATAAGGGTTTTACAGATATAATTAAGGGTGGGCCTTAAGTACAATGGCCTTATCCTTACAAGAGGAAGAGGGAGAACTGAGACACAGAGATACAACGGAGAGCCATGTGAAGGTGAAGTTAGAGGTTGCAGTGATATATCTGTAAGTTATTGCCAGCAACCACCAGAAGTTAAGAGAAAGGCACAGAAACGATGCCTGGATGTGGGATTACTAGCTTCTAGAACTGTGAGAAAATAATTCTTATTGTTTGAAGTCAAGCCAATGGTAATTTGTTACAGCAGCCACAGTAAACTAATACAGAACATTAAGAGCAACAAAGCTGGTAAGCCGTGTACATAGCAGGAGCTCCATAATCACTAGCACGGATCACTTAACTCCCTTAGAACAAGAGACAGGCAGAGCACAGGGCATATCATCTGAATGAAGGTAGTGGGGGGAAAGCAAGAACCAGGGAGGGAAGACAAACTTCCACAGCTTTATAAGTTTTTCTGAGATCATCCATTCATTATCTACTGCTGCTTAAGTATGCAGAAGGGAGGACAGGCTGATTCTTGGCTTTAAGGAGCTTATTATCTAACAGCAAAAGCAGGTAAACAGAAAATCTCCCTGAAGTATGGGCATCATCTATGTATTGGTGACCTAGGGAGATTGGATTATCTCCAGAGTTATGGAATCACATAAAGCTGGGTTCAAGCTTCTCATCCTCACCTTTCTAGCTGGTGAGCTTAAGTCAATGACTCAAATCCATGCATCCCTATTTTCTTATGTGTAAGGTAAGCTGAGGAGTATTCGCTTTCCAGGTTTTTTTAAATGAGAATACGGACTTAAGGCACCTAGCCTCATGCTTGACACGTGGAAGTGTTCAGAAACATTAGTTCCTTTGCCTCCCCAGGTGTTCTTGCAGGATACCTAATAGGGGCTTCAAACTTAACATGTTCCAAAGTGACCTCCCTTCAAAACCTGGTCCCCCAACCCCCTTAATTTCCTGATTTAATTGATGGCATTACCACCCTACTCTTTCTTCCAAGTTCAAACTTAGAAATTATCTTAAATGCTCCCCCTCTCCACTTTTTTTTTTTTTTTTTTTTTGCCCTTGCATCCAGATACTCACAGTTCTTGCTGATTCGACCTCCCTAGAGCTCTCAAATTTATCACATTCTTGCCAGCTCTGCTGCCACCGACTTCATATGGGCAGGTATCATTTCTCAATGTCCTCCCAGGCATCGCTCTACTCCAGGCTGACAACTGTGCCCCAGCCCCCAGCCCCTAGTCCAGCCGTGGGCAAACTACGGCCCGCAGGCTGGATCCGGCCCGTTTGAAATGAATAAAACTATTGAAATGAATAAAACTATTGAAAAAAAAGACCATACCCTTTTATGTAATGATGTTTACTTTGAATTTATATTAGTTCACACAAACACTCCATCCATGCTTTTGTTCCGCCCTCGGTCCAGTTTAAGAACCCACTGTGGCCCTCGAGTCAAAAAGTTTGCCCACCCCTGCCTAGTCCTTCCTCTGCTTTGCCACTGGAGCTATGCTCTTCAAATCTGATCTTGCTCTTCTGCTGTTTTACGCCTCCCAATTGTTCCTGAGAACCAAGATGGAGCAGAAGTCAGGGCCAGCATGCACTCTGAGAACATGGAAAACCCAGGAGTCTTAAAGACATGCTAAATCCCAGACACTCACATGCTCGATGAGGCGGAAATAAGGCACAAACGGTAAAACAGAGCAGCCAGACTCAGACAGATTCTCTGTTGCATCTGTCTTCCTGTGGGGCCGAGTCTTGAAGGAATTGTAGGAAATGGTGCGGTAGGAGAGTTCAAGCGAGATTATCCTCCACTCTCTGAATATGAGCCTGGAACCACAGAGTCAGGTTTAAGTAAAAGGAGCAGGGGGGTTTTCCAAGGTTAGAAAGCTGCTGTGATCTTCCCGATTTTCTGAAGCCTTAGGTTTCAGGACAAGCATTTGGGAGTTGTCAGCTGCAACAGCTGTATATGCAGTGAGAAGAAAAATATTTTCCCACCTGCCCTAAGCAGGACACTCCAGCCACAATTCTTGCAGTTTTCCAAACACATCGCAGTATTTCATACCTCAGGGTATTTGCATGTGCCATTCCATATTATTCTTAAAACATTGTTACTGTCTTTCTCCATTAGAACGTAAGCTCCAATGAAAACCGTGCCTGCTGCATAGTAGGTGCCCAATAATTATGCGCTGACAGAAAGATGTTGTTCCCTGTGTTTGGAACACACTTCCTCCTTGTCCGCCTGGGAAACTCCTGTCTGCTCTTCATGACTCAGGTTCCCCTTTGCCTCTGACAAAGTTCCCTGATTGTGCCTCACCCAACCTCTCCTCGCCCACTGCCCCTTGTGGATGCTGTCGGTTTCCTCAACATTCTCCTAGGGTTGCTCGTCTTGCCATTTATAATGGCATCTTCACAAGCCCGGCTCCTCTAGACCATGAATCCCAGAGGGCAGGGGCCAAGTTCTGCTGCCTGAGGGCCCAAGTTCCTAGCACAGGGACAGCCATGAGCACTTCCCAATGCAGGTTGGGAAACAGACAGGAAAGCCCCCTGCTCTGCCTGGAGAGTGTGGGGAGATAGGATCGGAGAAGCATTGCAGGAGAGGGAAGGCTGGCAGGAGAGATTGAAGATGAGCCTTTAAAAGGGACAAGAGGACATTCCATGAAAGAATAAGACATCCCAAGACCGACTCCAGTGAGCCTTTGGAGAAATGTACTGCTACTAAGTACTGGGCTGGCCAACCTGGGTCCAAAAGCAGGCAAGTGAGAGGATGATAGCACCACCTAAGGAACCTTCTGTGTTCTCCCCATGGAGCCTGCAGCCACCTCCCAGGCCCTCTTCCAAGCCCGGGCCCAGAGGGCGGAGGACCCGCATGCAAATTGCTATTCCAGTGGCAGTTTTGCCTGCCAGCAATTTCGGAAACCGCACAGTGGAAGTTTTCAACTAGATGGTTTCAAGTATCCACAGTGTAATGAGATCAAGACTCCAAGACTTCCAGCCTGTAGCACAACAGGAAAAATATCACTTATGGCAGGCTCATGAATGCTATTTGCATAAAACTTATGAACTGGAATCACACACTCCCTGGGCGGTGAAAAACAAAAAAGGCCTGTCCTAGTTTTTGTTTTCTCTGGATGGTGGCATCAGGTGAGTAAGCTTCCATGAGGAGAGATTTCTCCCAAGCCAGAGGAGTGTTACCATAATGGATTCCTAACTACCTGAATGCATTCACTCAGACATTCCCTTCATTGCGCTTATAAATAGGAAATGAAGCCTTTACTTGGGAAAGAAAGCCTTTCCACTGAAACACTTTTGCAAACCTCAAATCCCTGCACACCCACTTACACACCCTTCACACCCCACCTTCATAGCCACCCCCCCAGCCAGGCATAAAACATGACACACATATGTGCCAGGAGTACATGCAGAGTGTGTGCGCAGAGCCAGCTGGGGCGCTACAAATGCCTACAGCATCATTCCCGGCTGATCTTTAGGCTCACAGGGGTACAACTCTGTTATTCATTTAGAGGAAAAACATCCCTAAAGGGTAAACTTTTCATTAGTAAATTGTGGGAGTTGAATTAGATGAAGTTTGAAGTCCCTTCTAACATTGTAGAATTCGCCATTTCCTTCTTTCTGCTCCCTCCACATTTCCTAACCTCACAGCAGGACAAACAGTTTGGTAAAAAGCAGGTGTAGCATTGACTATGTAGGGGCCTTCCTGGGCTTTGACGAGGCCCTGGCTTTTCTGCTAGAGCCCTCCAAGCCTTGGTCTTCATTGGTGCCAATTGCTCCCATTCACAGAGTTGGATAAATATAAAATAAATTGAAATCCTATTCTGGACACTTAATTCCCTTCATGAGTGTTTCTAGAGGCAATGGGTTTGACCCACTAATGGTAAAGGCAGCTTAAGGTGGGGCCATACTTCGGGACCTCAGAGGTGGTCAGGACCACCGCAAACTGCGTGACTGATGGGAGTTGGGGACCATGAGGGTGGGTGGGGACTTGCAGAAGGTGAGAGGGCTGCAGAGAGCTCAGGAAGGAGCCAGGGAAGGTGGTGTTAGGCTGTGAGGAGCATGAAGACCTGAACATAGGCTCCTTCAGGGCTGGGGCTGCAAATGCCACATGGCTTAAGATCCTTAACCTCGTAGGGGCCCGACAGGGGTTGTAGATTCAAAAGCCTGCCAAGGACAGTGGCATGATTGTGTGAGGCCTCGTTCCTCGGTGCTGGAGAAAGAGCAGGGGGAGGCCTGGACTGTGTGGAGAGCAGGTGCCTGGCTCCAGCCAATTGTTGATTTTAATGCACAGGGACTCAGCCCTGCACGATCTGTCACTGTATGTGAAACTTGCTCATTTAAAATATCAGCAATTAAATCAAACTTAGAATAGTGTGCATTATGAACCAAAATCCGTGGTGGGCCAGATTTGGACCTCCAGTGGGATTTGTGCACAAGGCCAGAGTAATTAAGGACATTTCACCAGTGGTGGGAGAGAAAGGCCTGGCCTGGGAAAGTGAGGAAGACAAGTCATAAAACTCAAAGAAAAAAAAACAAAACCTGAAAGTGAGGGAGACCAAGAATATTTGGAATAATGGAAAGGCTTGGCTTCTTCAGGAAAATTGTATGGTCAGGGTCCAGGGACACATGTTATCCCAGGATATCCGTACCTGTCTGTGATCAAGTATGATACACTATGAGCAACTCGGGAAAAACTCCCTTCTTCAGGAATCATGAGGCTTAAAAGGAATTCTAATTTATAGCATAAGAGTGAAATTAAATCAGAAAAAGATGAGAATAAATCAAAATACTGAGTTATAGAAAGAGCTAGCCCAGCTGTTTCAGGATTGCAAGAAACTGAACAATGCTTTCAGGAGACCAGACCAAAAACGCAAACCTGGTTAGCTACAACTTGCTTGCAGGCAATTCACTCCCTCTGTAGTTAATAAAACAGTCTTCTAAATGGAGGGCTGATGAGTTGTCTAATCATGGGTGGGTGAGGGATGTTACAAATGAAGTTGGCTGGGAAATCAATATTTTTTGAGCATCTACTATGTGCCAGACCCTGTGTGGGGGCTTCACACATGACAACTGCTTCTGCTACTCACAGCATCCTTACGAAATACTAGTAGGTAATTCTTATCTTCCCGATTTTACAAATGAGGACACTGAGGCATGGGGTTATCCAATGTCAGGGAGCTAATAATAAGTGAAAGACCTTCTATTTAAGCCAATCTATAGTAATAAAAGCATAATATGCTAATCAGACCGGACAACCTCCCAGACGAAGCCGTGGTGGCGGGCGCCAAGGCAGAGGCAGCCACCCCGGCAGTGGGGGCCGAGCCCCTTGCACGAATTTTGTGCATCAGGCCTCTAGTTCTGAATAATAATAACAGCATCCAATACTTCTTTCCTCTTCCCAGGGATCTTTGTATGACCTCTGAGCTAACACCTTCTATTATTAACTCCAGCCTGTTTCAAAAGAATTGTAAATATTAAATGAGATGGTGTGTACAAGCATGTAGCACACTGATCTGCCCAATAAGTGCAATTAATAGTTGGCATTAATAGAAGTAACTGGATCTGGCATTCAGAAGGCTCTGGTGACTGTAAGGGTGATAGACATGAGGAAGGGCTACCACAGACTGCAATGGATTGAGAAGTGACTGGGAGATTTAAAAAAAAAAAAGAGTAGTGTAGACTACTCCACAGAAAAGTTTGGTGCTGTGGCCTTGTTCCTAAGTACAGTGTTTATGCACAACTGTAGGCCCCAAATAAATAGTAGGATGGAGGAGGACATATGGAAGCTTAGGAACTAGACTGGAAATAGCATACAGCCCTTCTGCACCACTCCCATTGGCCGGAGCTCAGTCACATGGCCACAGGAGATGATGAGAAATGAAGTCGGCTTTGAAATAAGGAAAGAGAAGAAAGACATTATGGAGAACAGATCCTTTGACTGTCATCCTCCCATAAACATATAAAGCATGGGGATGTAAGACATTAGCTTCTCCATCTGTCACTGTGTGTATAAAATAGAAAGACATGACAATTGGATTCATTGGTGTCTTTTTCACTTCCAGTGTTTCTGATAGGCTGGTTTGTACTTAGGATCAAAACTGATAAATGCTGATAGTTAATTTACTAGTAGAGTTCTCCTCCAAATCTTTACGGGTTCCAATAGACCTTCCCTTCAAATTTATGATTGAAAGATAGGTGCTGAAAACTAGAAAGCCTATTGGTGTAACAGACAGAGGTTTGGGTTCAAACTCTTTCACTTCCTCACTCTATGGCCTAGGGCAAGTCAGTTAACCTCTTGGAGCCCCAGTGACTGATTCTTAATTATAAATTAAAAATGCACATATCAACTCCACTAGGACATCTATCCCCAGAAAAGTATAAGTCATTTCCTACACACAGTCATATTAGGACCCTCCCAGGAGGATTCATTTCAGAGATGAATTGACATTGTTTACACAGGTTGACAGTGTTCTGTTTGGGGGCTGGAGGTGAGGAGGAAGGAAGGCTAACTCAAACAGGCCATCAAAGCGTCACACTTGAATAGGGCCATTTTAGTGAGCCATCGATCTTACCTGAAAGTTGATAGAAAGACCAATGTACCTACAAACTTAGTATTTTTTTCACAATTTCCAAGCTACTGGTAGTCTGTCTAAATTTGTACTCATTTTGTGTTTGAGTCAGTTCTTAAATTAAGGTGCAAGACAGGGCATAGACTTGGAGAACTGGATTATGTACAGAAAAAAATCAGTGACACTAGTGAAATATGAACTTGGGGCATATTTTTATTTTCCAAGATAGCAAGTTCAGTGATTATTTTTTTTTTGCATTAATGATATAGCACTGATTTAATAAGAATGCAAATAAATAATTTAAATATTTTTTGTTATGTCCTCAATCATCCTGCATATTGTGAGCAAAGGGTGCGGTAAAATTGCCACACTACTACAGTTCTTTTCTCCCAAGAGAGTCTAACATTGTGCTAATAATGCAATTTGTCCTGGACAAAGTGAGGTGATACCCAAAACAACCCAATTTAATAACTGAAAACACTGAGGCCAGGAGAGGTACATTCCCAGCTTGTCAAATATTAGGTACAAATATTAGCTAGATCAGGCCGACTAGGATTTTCTGACTCCCATCCTGTAGTTTCATGTGTTCATTTACACACTCATTCATTCACTTGCTCTTTCATTCATTCAGAGAACACGAAGGACATAGGAGTCCTAGGGGCTGTGGAGAACACCAAAGAAATGGAAGACAATGGTCAGAGTCAAAGATCATAATCAGGTTGAAGAGACAAAATCAATTCAGCAAAAGCAAAAAGCAACAAAGCCTAGTCCAAATGACTAAGTGCCTGGAACCTTAGTCAGAGAAGTGCTTCCAGAGCTCAGAGAGCATCCACTTCAGTGTGAGGTGATCTGTCAAGGGAGGTTTTGCAAAGAAGGTGGAACTTGATCTCAGAAGTGAAGACACGTTTGGTTTTGTTCCTAACTGGGTGGGGGTGACGATGAAGTGGGTAGTGGTAATAGTGGTTAAATTTGTCAAAGAGGGAAATTATGAGCAAAATAGCAGGAAGGCAGAAATGAACACAATTTATTCCATTTTTATTATTTTTTTGTTAATCCTCACCCAAGGATATTTTTTTCCATTGATGTTTTTAAGAAAGGATGGAAAGGAGGAGATGGAAAAAGAGAGAAATATCGACTGGTTGCCTCTCGCACTGACTGGCACTGGGGATCGAGCCTGCAACTGAGGTACATGCCCTTGTCCGAAATCAAACCCGCAAACCTTCACTTGGCGGGCCGATGCTTTAACCACTGAACAAACTGTCTAGGACTGAACACAGGTTATTAAGAGACAATGAGAACTGGTTTGATTAATGAACATGTCTTTTATAAAGGAAGTAGATAAGAAAAGGGAAAGAAAACCTAGGAGAAAGGAGATGAGGGTCTGTTGCACAGCCACTCGGTTGGCATTCAGAACCGATTTCTATTGCCTCCCAGTACATATGTGCACTGTAGAAGCCAGAAAGCACGAAGGTGGGGTTGTGGATGATAATTGGGTTCCTCCACCAGCTGGGCCAGCTTCTGGGCATGCAACCCGTGCAGTTGCATAGGGCCCCTGGCTCAGAAGGATGCCAGGCTTGGTTGAATGCTCTGCTATTGTGGTCTTGAAATCTTGAGTAATTTTAGCTGTGAACTTGTGTTTCATAAATAAAGGCCAATGGAATGATGGAGCATGTGTATGAGCAGCGTAGATACACACAACATGGGTGTCCTCACTGTTTCTTGCTGCTTCATCCCATGAGCACAGAATCTGGAGGACCTGCAATGTGTGGGAGTTCAAGGAAACTCAAACTAGTACACAGTTAGTGTCTGACCTACACAACTGAATAAGCAGGGACGCTCTCAGTCCTGAGAGGCCACACTTGCCACTAGAGACAGAACTTCCTTAGAACACAGAAGGTCAAGACATTCTAAGAAACATGAAGCACCAAGCATCCTTATCATATCATCTCCTCTCTCTTGTCATTAGCCAACCATTTATGCTGAAAATAAAGGTGTGGAAGGGAAGGCAACCCAAAGTTCCTTTTCTTTTCTGTTCTTTCTTACTCATCAGTAAGCTGAAGGCACAGAATTTTAGTGGGATGTGTGCATATCAAAAAGTGAAATAGCCGAAGCCGGTTTGGCTCAGTGGATAGAGCGTCGGCCTGTGGACTGAAGGGTCCCAGGTTCGATTCCGGTCAAGGGCATGTACCTGGGTTGCGGGCACATCCCCAGTAGGAGATGTGCAGGAGGCAGCTGATCGATGTTTCTCTCTCATCGATGTTTCTAACTCTCTATCTCTCTCCCTTCCTCTCTGTAAAAAATCAATAAAATATATTTTAAAAAAAGTGAAATAAAAACAGCTGAGTTAGTTGTGTGCAGTATTTTCATTGTTCTGATAAGAACAAAATGCATATGCATGCACAAGCTACGAAATACAAAGTGTGTGATTTTGGTGATTCTACATGCAAATTAAGTGCTGTTATATTTGTATTTGAAACTGGCATTCCACAATGTAAAATGGTAAAATTCGTGCTAATAATTTAAATTTTTAATTTTGCCTTTCTGAGAAAGATATTAAGTAGCAAATAAAAAATACTGAAAGTCAAGAGAAGGACTGCAGAGAAAAGGAAAAGACTTTATATCAGTGATGGTGAACCTTTTGAGCTCGGGGTGTCAGCATTTTGAAAAACCCTAACTTAACTCTGGTGCTGTGTCACATATAGAAATTTTTTGATATTTGCAACCAACCGTAGTAAAACAAAGACATATTTTTTATATTTATTTTATATATTTAAATGCCATTTAACAAAGAAAAATCAACCAAAAGAAAAGTGAGTTCACGCGTGTCATAGGTTCGCCACCACTGCTTTATATTTTAGTACCTCTAGCTGCACTTTTTTCCTTCTTTCTGAACAAGACCCTGCATATTCACTTTGCCCCGAGTCCCACATATTATATAGCAGGCCCTACCCACCACTGTGATTCCCTGGTGTGAGATCTGGAAGGCAAAACTGGTATGGAGGCCATCTTCCTTCAGCCTCCTGCTTTCACGACTTACCTGCCACGGCCCGAGGCCAGCCATGGCTAGCGGTTTGTGTTACTGAAGGATAAAGAAGTACAAATGGGTTGTTACACAATAGTCGTGGGGATGTAAGGTACAGCATAGGGAATATAGTCAATAACATCATAGTAACTATGTGTGGTGCCAGGTGGGTACTGCAAATACAGGGGGAACACTATGCAAAGGATATGATTGTCTAGCTGCTATGCTGTAAGCCGGAAACTAACACAGAGTAATATTAAATGTAAACTATAATTGAACAATAAAAATATTTTAAAGGCTAATAATAATAATAATAATAGGAATCTTAGAGTAAGGTTTAAATCAGGGGTCCTCAAACTTTTTAAACAGGGGGCCAGTTCACTGTCCCTCAGACCGTTGGAGGGCCGGGCTATAGTTTAAGAAAAAACTATGAACAAATTCCTATGCATACTGCACATATCTTATTTTGAAGTAAAAAAACAAAACAGGAACAAATACAATATTTGTATTTGCATGTGGCCCGCGGGCCGTAGTTTGAGGACCCCTGGTTTAAATTATATGTGGTTCCTTACCTATTTCAAAGGTAATTCAAGGTATTGAATTTAATTTTTATTGAGGTTAATAGTTTAGTGTAATTTAACATTTCAAATAGTGTATGCCTTTTATTTTATTTTTTTAATCCTCACTCTGATTTGGGAGAGAGAGAGAGAGAGAGAGAAGAGACATCCATGTGAGAGAGAAACATCCATATGAGAGAAACATCAATTGGTTGCCTCTGTACACACCTGACCAGGGATCAAACATGCTACCTAGGTATGTGCCCTGATGGGGAATGAAACCCACAACCATTTTGGTGCATGAGCCAACACTCTAACCAACCGAGCCACCTGGCCAGGGCTAGTGTATGCTCCTTAAAATGAAGATATAATCACATGCCATAAAATTCACCTGTGCAAAGTGAACAACTCAGGAGTTTTTAGTATATTCACAAGGTTGTACAACCATTACCAGAATATTTTCATCATTCCAAAAAGAAACTCTACAGCTCTTGACAGTTATTCCACATTTCCTCCTCCTCCAATCCTCTGGCAACCGTTAATCTATTTCCTCTCTATGGATTTACTTATTCTGGACATTTTATAGAAATGGAACCACACAATATATGCTCTTTTGTGACTGACTTCTTTTACTTAGCATAATGTTTTCAAGGGTCATTCTTTTTTAAAAAATACATTAAAGTACAGTTAACAAACAATATTATCTGAGTTTCAGGTATACAATGCTGTTTTTCAACATTTGTATGTCAAGGCTCATTCTTCTTGTAGCAGGTATTAATTATTTATTCTTTTTTAGGATGAATAAGATTCCATTGTATGGCTATGCCACATTTTGTTTATTCATTTATCCATTGACGTATAAAGTTTAAATGAAAAGAATAATTCCTTTCTCCATTCTCTTCTTCTCCACCCCCCACCCCCTTTCTCCCCAGAGGAAGCCACTTTCTACTCTTTTACTTATTTCTCCTGCTATGTACCTCCCTGTTTCCATATATCATCTTTATTTTGCTATTTATATATACTTTTTAGATATTTATTATATCCCTACTTTAGAAAATAATCATGTGTCGTTTTGACACCTCCACAAATACCTATTCTTTCTCCTTCCTTTTTCTTTAAATACAGTTACATGCACAATTTTTGGTTAAATCAACATTTAGCAGTTAGATTGCTGTGACCGTGTACATTACTGTTCACTGCTGAGCCAAGAGTTATATCATCATTACTCTTGCTATTCTGAAGCAGGAGAATCAACTCTCTTCTTGATCTCCACATGGAGTACCACAGGGCCCAGGCCTTGAACCACTTCTTTTCTCTATTTATACTCACGCCCTAGCCATCCCCCAGTGGTTTTAAATATTATCCAAATGCTATGGCTCCCAAATACACATTGCCATCCTCGTCTTCACTTGCATTCCAGACTCATGTTGCCCACTGCTTACTTGACATTTCCACTTGGTTGTCCAATGGGCCCCATATACTTAACTTGTCCAAAATAGCACTCCTACTTCCCTTCCTCTGAAGCCACAACCTTCCCATCTCAGGAAATAGCACTCCATTCTTCCAGTCGGTTAGGCCCCAGAACTTGGAATTATCCCTCTCTTTCCTTTTTCTCTTTCATACCTTATACCCAAACCACAGAAGATGCAGTGAACTCTACCATCACAACATATCCATAATCCAACCACTTCTCACCACCTCTGCTTCTACCATCTCACATCCAGGACACCATCATCTGTCACCTGTACTATTGTAATAGCATCCTGACTGATTTCTCTACTGCCATCATTGCCCCATTACAAATAATTGTTCACAGAATCATCTGTGTCTAGAATGAGCAACCAGGATCATCCTTTTAAAAAAATGAATTGTATCCCATCAGTTCTCTGCTCAAATCTCTCTAATGGTTTCCTGTCTCACTCAGATAAAAGGTGCTGTAAGATCTGGCCCTGCAGTGTTTTTGACCTCTCCTTCAACTCTCCCCTGCTTACTCTGTCCCATCAGCATTGGATCCCTTTCTCTATATGGAAATCTTTAAATTCATTCCAACCTCAGGGCCCTTGCAATTGCCATTTCCTTAACCCAGAATGCTTTGCCTCTTCTGTAGCAGTAAGGCTTACTCCATTCTTGTAGGAGGCATGCTTCCATGATTTTATCTTCATAAAAAAAAAACACAAAAAACAACAGTATGTGGCCAGTTGGTTTCTGAAATTCTGCTGGGCAAACAGGATGTAGGGAGGGTGGGCATGGGGCAATGGTATGAGAACTGTGCACGTGACTAGTAGCACATTTTGCAGGAAGGTTCCCCTAGACCAGTGGTCAGCAAACTGCGGCTCGGGAGCCACATGCGGCTCTTTGGCCCCTTGAGTGTGGCCACGAAGTTTCAATCACACTGTACGTGTGCACCCACACCTGGTATTTTGTGGAAGAGCCACACTCAAGGGGCTGCAGTTTGCCGACCACTGCCCTAGACCAGTGGTCCTCAACCTTCTGGCCCTTTATACAGTTCCTCATGTTGTGACCCAAGCATAAAATTATTTTCGTTGCTACTTCATAACTGCAATGTTGCTACTGTTATGAATCGTAATGTAAATATCTGATATGCAGGATGGTCTTAGGCGACCCCTGTGAAAGGGTCATTCGACCGCCAAAGGGGTCACGACCCACAGGTTGAGAACCGCTTCTCTAGACAAAGGGAGGTGGAGACAACTAGAAAAGGCCTCAGCCCATTTTTTTAAATAGTCCAATAGGAGACCATAAGACCTCGTCAACATAGAGGATAAAATGTAAACTCCATAGTACTCAGCCAATGAGGAACTGGAGGAGGGACTCTCGTGCAATAGGATAAATATTGCCTGTGCTAGCTAATTCAGGTGTACCTGTACCAATGGGCACCCACTCTCGAGAATGTATTGAAAGTCTCGTTTTCGCCATACTTCTGTCTCCAAGTCCATTAGTTGAATTCGGACAGGTGAGCATTTCTCACAATTCTCTAATGACTTCCCTGCTCAAATGTCACATTATTGGATTGGCTGTTCCTGACTAGTCCTTATAAATTAACATCCTGCTATGACTCTCTCTACACACCTTGTCTTGCTTTATTTCTCCTCACAGTATTATTTTCACCTGTCACATTATATATTTACTTTTTTTGTCTATTGTTTTCTCCTAGAAGGCAAGGATTGTCTGCCTCTCGTCTGCCTAAAATGTGCTTGGAATAAGGAGGCATTCAATAAATATTTGATGAGTGAATTAATTAATTAAAAACTCAATAAATGCATGTATTCAATCTACAGGTTGAATTTGGAAGCAGAACTTTATATTCTGCATTTAAAATTTTATGTAATTTTCTCTCATAAATGTTTCCCTAGTTGGTAGAACTCTATGTTTAAGCCTCATTCTCTTCCACTAGACTGAAGGTCTTCAGAGGAATTTTCTGGAAAAAGGGGGACCCTCAATAAAATGTCTGTGGGGCTGTAACATCTTAGGAATTTAAAGAACTAATGGGTATATCTACTCATCCAGGTGACATGATGCTCATCTCTCAGATACAGTACACCAATACAGAAGATTCTACAACCTCATTCATCTATTTATTCATTTATTCATTTAACCATTAGATCTGGTAAGTATTGGGCACCATCTCTGTGAAGGTTTCTAGTTCCTAAATACTTTCTATTCTTGTATCTAAACCTGCCCTCCCACTTACTAATCTAAAATGTTCTTTTTTGTCCTGACCTCAGTGGAGCTGACAAACAGCCGAGTACCAGCATCTTTATAATCACCCTCATCCCTTGGCAAATTTTAAGACATTCCAAGATGCTCTTTACTGATGTCTCTCAAATTTAAAATGGGGCCACTTGGGTATTCAAAATAGAGGCCCTTGCCCTAGCCGGCTTGGCTCAATGGATAGAGCATCGGCCTGTGAACTGAAGGGTCCCAGGTTCGATTCCGGCCATGGGCACATGCCTGGGTTGCGGGCTCCATCCCCAGTGTGGGGTGTGCAGGAGGCAGCCAGTCAATGATTCTCTCTCATCATTGATATTTCTATCTCTTTTCTTCTCCCTTCCTCTCTGAAATCAATAAAGAAATATATTTACAAAATAGAGGCCCTTGACATTTAGAATACAATAGTTCCCCTTATCTGTGGGGGATATATCCCAAGACCCCCAGTGGGCTAAAATTGCTTATAGAATCAAACTATATATATATATATATATATATATATATATATATACTGGGTTTTTTTCCCTATACATACACACCTTTCCAATTAGAGGAAGAATTTTATGGCTTCTCTTTGGAATATTCATATTGCCAGCATCACTACTCTTGCATTTAGGGTCATTATTAAATAAAATAAGAGGTATGTAAATACAAGTGTAGTAGGAAGTTAGACAGACATGAACAGAGCAAGGATGATAGGCCAGGTAAAAAAAGTCACCAGAGTGGAAAGCCCTGGGTACCTAGCAAGGGTGGGACCTCACCGTTAGGGTGACCTTTCCTCCCCTGGCATATCGCTGGTCATGCAGTTGGGACCCCCTGACTTTTCCTTCTTAGAGATCACATATAGGCCTCAGTTGTATTTCAGCTCCAGGTCCAGAAAAGCAGCAAATCCAAATAATACCAAGGCTGACCTCAGGACCAGCAGCATTGGATGATGACCCCCTGCCCTGGTGCTGACCAATCAATCAGTGGAGACCTAGACCCTGAAAAGACACACCTGGAAAACTACTAAATAGTCTATTGAAATCTTCCCCAAGGACCTCCCCTAAAATCTCCACCCTTAAAACTCTTAGGATGGAGAGCCCAGGGCGCTCTCCCTGCCGGGAGCACAGATATCCCTTCCCCTTCTCCTCCTCCCAGAGGAATTACCATTACCTTCCTCACTCCCAAGCTCCAAGGGCCCTTCTTTTAGATCTATAACTTGTTTCCTAAGCCCATTTCTTCTACAGATTACTTCTATCTCTGTGATTTTCCAAATAAAGGTTCTCTTATAGTTTGAGACTTGGCTTTGAATTCTTTCTTAGCCAAAACTCAAGTGCCGAAGTTGCTGAATCCAGGTCCTGTCTCAGGGTAGGGCAGGTTGGTGACAGATTTCATTCATACTGCTCAGAACGATGCACAATTTAAAACATAAATTGTTTAGTTCTTTAACTTTCCATTTACTATTTTCTGATGGCTGTTTATCTTGGAAAATGAAGCCACAGGGAGTAGAGGAACATGGCAACTTCCCCACCATTTTCTTTGTGAGCAAAATGCCTGGTTGTTGGCTTTAGGTTCAGGCATGGGCCAGCCATCCTTCTGCAGCGCTGAAGTTTGGATTGGTAGATTGATTTTGTAGACAGTGGGCACGTTTTCATAAGTCATGACACCAGAAGAAACCCACATACTTGGAAGCAATGTGTGGTAGTGTGATAAAAGAGGGGTAATATTTTATGTAGAGAATTTGAATTCTATTCAGCTGGTAGGGAGCAATTTTAAAAATGTGGGGAAAGAGATGAGGCCAAGTTGGAAACAATGCCCCCAAGTCATACAGAGGGTGCTTTGTAGTCAGGTCTTTAGAATTTTCTACAGACTCACTGGGCTCCCTCTACATCCTTCCAAACTCCTTGCTTTAGTTGGAATGAAAAGGTGTCCTTGGAATGAGTTTCCTGAAACTCTGCTCTGTTGTGTAAACAAGCCTGTTTTATAACAAAGCCTCTTAGATGCCTTTTACCACAAGGCCTTGTTTTTATAGGTCAGAGGTCAAAAAAGGAAGCCAGGTACCAATCAACATTATTGTTTTGCAACAATTATTCACTATTTTTGTAAGCATCATTTTTATTTCCCAAAGTAAAGTACTTGCAGAGTAAAGGTATGTTTTACTTCAACAAACAGGCAGAAATTCATTCTTAAAAAAACACACACATAAACAAGAAAAAAACTGAACCTAATTTTTTATCCCAAGCAGGGAGCCTTTAAAACTGTAAACTCTCCTATTGTATTTAAATGATTCAGTTTGCACACGCAGGTGTTACATACATACCCTGTCATCTACAATTTGATTTGCAACCAGCTTTTTTGTTGTTGTTGTTTTGTTTTGCAGGCTGTTTCTGAGCTGTTATGTGAAAGGAAATGCTAGCCACCCATTTGAAGGTGGGGTCTTAGAAGGGGAAATGGGCTCATTTGTCTGGAAAGTGAGCAGGGACTTAGGATACAAACTGATTGTGACAGATTCCTATCTGGTGCATTTGCCTGTGAAGTGACCCATTCAGCTGTAATGAGGTGAGTTACTGCCTGTGGCCAGATTGGTGGAAGATCTCCCTGGAGTCACTCTGGACACAGTGGGGTGAGGGTGGGGCTGGTTCCTGGTACAGCTCCTGGGTTAGACTAGGGCTTCCTTTGTTTTCCTCTGGGAGCTTGGCTTAAGCCTCCAGAACCTGTTTGTGGCTGGTTCTCCTGCCAGGCGGTTCGTCCTTGGGAAGGTCTGGGCCCTGAACACAGGGAGGCTCAGGACCCACAGGATTTGTAACTTTTAGCTGACGCTGCATTTCTCCAGATAGGCATAGCCTTTCTTAAAAAGCATGTTCTCCCCTCAACATTGTCCTTAGAATTTACTTCTCTCTCTCTCTCTCTCTCTCTCTCTCTCTCTCTCTCTCTCTCTCTCTCTCCCTTCCTCCCTCCCTCCCTCCTTCCCTCCCTCTCTCAGGTATTTTCAGAATTCTGTGTTCATTAACCTAAATTCTCTGTTCCCAACCTTACCCATAAGTCCCATATCCAATCATTCCACCCACCTCATGCCCTCAGTTTCCACATGAGCCACATGTCTTCTTAGCAAAGATGGATGCAGGTTTGGGAATCTTCCAGATCAACTCCCTCAAAGTAGGTGTGCAGTCAAGTCACCCATTGATGCCAGCTCAACAAGTACTATGTTGGTTTTTGATGGAGATAAATGATCAAGTATAGAAAAGAATCAGCTTCAAGGAGTTAAGTAACAGATAGGTGGCTGAAAATTCCTTTCTTAATTCTACCATCAACTTCCTGTCTGACCTTGAGTTTCTAAGCCTTATCATAAATACAGAGAACCTCTTAGATAACTTCCCAGAGCTATTTTGAGCAATACACATTAATTAGTTAAGTAATGCAGTGATAACAAATCATTTTGTAAATGCAAAGCTTTATTTATACTAAATAATTCTCTGCATGACTTACTAAATGACTGGAGTGGAAACAACAGAGAAAAGTAAATTATTTCTATAATAATACAGGAATTGGCAAAAGTAAGTCTACAGTTGTCCATATGGAAAATAAAACAATAAATAATAATACAAGAATAAACTCTGTTTCATGTTCTCACAATTTTAAATCTACTTTTGCTCACCCCAGATATATATAATATATAACATATCTTTTTACATAATAATAAGAGCTAACAAATATTAAGCTTTTATGTACCAGGTGCTGAACTCAGATTATCTTGTTTAATTTTCCCAACAACCCTTACTGGTCAATACATTTTAGAGTTGAGGTCATTGAGGCACAAAAAAGTTAAATAATTTCCCAATCTGGCAGCCAGAAAGAGCCAGAACTAGAGCATGAACTCCAACAATTCATTTCTGTGGCTGCTCTTACCCACTCTGCTGTAATTCCCACCTATGTCTAAAAGTCTCAAACCACAGTAGAAAATCTTGGTCATCCTGTTTCATTAGAATCTTCAGTCATTGGATGACATACTAATGAATAATTAATACTTGTGGAACATTGACTCTGTATAATTATACATATTAAACCATTTAACTCTCACACCAACCTTATGAAGTTGGTACTGATATTATTCCGTTTATAGGTGAAGCCCAGAGATGATAAGAAACTTGTCCATGGTCACACAGTTAGCAGATGGCTGAGGCTGGCTTTGACCCTAGAGAATCTGGATTCAGAGTTGTGCTCTTTATCAGTGAGTAACCCAGTCAATGACTGAAAGTGTAGAGCAGCAGGTAGAATCCTGTTATTAATTCAAAAGTCTAGACTTGTTCACTAAACTAACTGTGCGATCTTGGGCCTCAGTTTCTTCATCTGTAAAATAGGCATTTTCCAATGAACCTGCCAGCTCTGTAATTCTGTACTTTAGCATGTCTGGAGAATAATCATTGCAGCCTCAGGAACAAGTGGGTAGCAAACATAAAGATTTTAGGAATTTGAAGAGACAGAAAGTTGACCCAGGTTTGGAGTTCCATTCAGCAGCCCTGGGACACTTGAATCCAGAGGAGCTAGTGAGACTTTCAGGAGGCAGGAGAATGGTGTGGTGATTCCAGGGGGAGTGAGAACTGGTGTAGGGTCTAGAGCAGGGGTCCTCAAACTACGGCCCACGGGCCACATGCAAATACAAATATTGTATTTGTTCCCGTTTTGGTTTTTTACTTCAAAATAAGATATGTGCAGTGTGCATAGGAATTTGTTCATAGTTTTTTTTTAAAAAACTATAGTCCGGCCCTCCAACGGTCTGAGGGACAGTGAACTGGCCCGCTGTTTAAAAAGTTTGAGGACCCCTGGTCTAGAGACATGGTAGAGAGGGCGGGGCCTTGGAGGACTCATCTGGAGTAGAAGGTAGAAATATGTGGGGATTTTAAGTACAAACTGGCATTGCATTTGTGAATTTGGAGATGACGTTGGAAAAGGAAGAGAAGTCAGAATTTTATCACTCTTAAACACCAGTCTTATAGTAAGGGCAGCGTGTAAGGAAAGAGCCCAAGGGTATGGGGATGGAACAGATTCGGGTTTGCTTCTCACGGCTGCCACTTTTTAGCCTGTCCTCAGAAAGTGCCTTGATTTTCTTTTTGGCAAAACAGGGGTCACACTAACACCGAGCAGAGACTCAGTAAATGCTGCTTTCTATCCCAACAGGCCAGGGGTGCTTCTCTTCCCGCCTCCACCCCACGCCTAAGAAAGTCAATACCCAATTAATTCGTAGCAGTGATGAAAAGCTTTCATCTTAAAGAGGGATGAAGATGTTATACCTAGCCCTGATTTTTCTTTCAAGTTGCTTTAGACTTCTCAAAGAGCTTGACCCTGATCTCTGAGACAGAGGAAAGGGAACACAGGGATAAGGAGCGAAACAAGCAACTCCAAAGTATAGGAGCTCAACTTGCTCCCAAAGGTAAACACAGTAGGGTTCCACTAAAAAAGTCCCAATGGGAGTTTCCCCCTCTAAGTCCTGACTGACTTCACCAAGGAGAGAGCTAGTCAGAGGAGAAGACTTCATTATACCTCTCAGGGTCCCAACCGGCAGAAAGAGCAGCCTTAATGTCACTCCAAGGGGAAAGTGGGAGCAGGCAAGGGTATCACATGCCTAGAATCAAAAGAGCCTCCTGTATTATTTCCTGTTAATTCTGCAACAAATTACCTTGAGCAATGGGTTAAAATAACACAAATTATTACCTGATGGCTCCGGAGGTCAGAAATCTAAATGGGTTAGCAGGTCAGCCTTCCTTCTGGAGGCTCTGGTGGGGGGAGAACTCATTTTCTTGCCTTTTCCAGCTTCTAGAAGCTACAGGTTTCTTGGCTCTTGGTTTTAGATTACTCCTCTCTCTTCTCCTATCTTCACATCCCTCTTAAAGGCTTCTTGTGATTACACTGGGTCCACCTGGATAACCCGGGCTATCTCCCTATGTCAAGGTTCTTAATTTAACCACATTTGCGAAGTCCCTTTTGCCGTGTAAGAGAACATGTTCAAAGGTTCTGGAGATTAGGACATGGGCATCTTTAGTGCAGACCATTCTTCAATCTACCATGTTGCCTAAGCTTTGGTATCCAGGAATCTGCCTTATCTCCTTATTAACTCTGTAACTTCGAACAACTCACTTTTCTCTAAGCCTTGCTGTCCACACGTGTGAAATGGAAGTAGCAATCATTTCCATGATTCTTTTAGGGCTCATAGGAGTCATCTCTATCAGATGTGAGGGCTCAGCGTGTTAATCTAGGTAAGATGAGGGCTCATGGGGTAATCCACATATGATGTCCACCACTGTGCCTGATGTGGTGTAAGGGCACAGTAAATGTTGGTTTCCCTCCCCCCTCTCTTGTACGTGATGAATAGGCATGATGGAGTTAAGGATTGGGCGAGGGCACTGGGATGCTTGGCAGCTGTAGTGGAATAAATTCCTGGGAAAACAGATTTTTGAGATTGAGATTTGCATGCAGGAAGCTCACGGGGGAGTGGTCTTAGGATCAACACCTGTGAGGTGTATGGGAAGCAGAGGGAGAAGGAGGGCTGCAATGAAGATGCAACAAAGGCCTCAATCTATCCAATGGGGAAACAGAGTTGACCAAGTTAGGATGAGGGCTGAGCTTTTATATCTCTGCATCTAGTCATGATATGTGTGTTGCCCTAGGGAGGAGCATGATGTTAACTAAGGTAGCTCACTCCAACCAAGGGTATGCCTGGTTAGCACTTCCATCAGCTGGGGGATGCATGCCACAGCCCTATAGCAGGGACCTAAGGAGTGCACCACGGCATCCATTACAGCAGCCAACCCTCTTGCTTTACTGAGTGAGGACTGGAGAGAAAACAGATGGCAAGAGTCCTAGCAGGCTGTGTAGCTCACAGGCTCAGAGGCTCTTAGTTTGTGCTTCCAAGCAGGTAAGACTGCTTTTATTCAAATCTTAATTCTATTTCTTCCTGTTGTATGATTTGGGGAATTCACTTAGCCTTTCTGTGTCTCAGCTTCCTCATTTCTAAATTAGGGGGCAATAGCATTTCTCTCTTAGAATTGTTGTAAGGGTTAAACAGATAGTCAGCGTAGAATTCTTAGCACAGTGCCTGACATCTGGTGGGTCCTATATATGTTAGATTTTGTGGTTAATACTATTCTCACAATCCCTTTCCTATTTTATCTTTTTAACCCAAATCCAAATGTTTAACATGTGAGCTGGAAAGGAGAGGGGAAAATCCTACAAGAATACTCATGATGACTTAAGACATATCAGTAAAGCCAGGGGCAGGACCTGGGATTGGGGCTAAGCCTTAGAGGGTGGAAGGAAGGACATGAACAGCACAATCTCAGAACTAGGTGCCTCAGTGAGACTCCGTGCCACCACCTAGCTGGATGACCTTGAAGGGTCATGGTGAGAACTAAATGGATAATGCGAGTAACCTTCTAGGGACACTCACTGCCTGACACATAGTAGGCGCCATATGTATTTGCTATTATCATTCTGATACCATGACAAATCCACAAAGGCATCATTAAGGGAGAAGCCCTTGATTCAGACCTTGCAGGTTTCCCAAGAAGTTTAAAACACGTGATACATCAGACCGAATTCCTGAATTGGCCACAAACCCTCTGTTTCCTCTGTTACTAGGTTAACTCTTCACTACCACGGATCTCTTGGATTAAGTTCAGTCATTTAAAGTTGTAACAGCGTAGTCAAAGGGGGTGTTGTTGTCTTTAGTGTGAGGTGGGATTGGATGGAGAACAGAGGTTTAGGAAAAAGGATTCTAAGAGAATGGATGTGCTTTGAGAATCAAGGTAAAATACGTTGTTGTAAGGTAGACTAAACTCTTTATGCATTATATGACCTTTTCTCAATTCGTTTTTCACCTGGGAAGTTAAAACTTGAGAAACTTGAAACAACCCAATCCTAATAAATTGGCTATTTTCTCTTGTATTAGAAGTTCTCCAATTTTCTTTCTCCCAGTACCAGCCCCTGCTGGAGAGGTTTTCAGAAGATGTGAATGATCAGGGTAAAGTGGGGAGCACACTATTTGGATTGGGAGACAGAGAGAGTGGGTTTAAGAGAACAAACTCCCTGCAGATGGCCCAGGCTCCAGGCTGGGAGATCCTGCCCCCTTCTCCGCTCTCCTCTCCTTGCTCTAATCTCTGTATCATGTTGAAAAAACATCAGCTATTTACTTTGATTTTCCTCTTCAAATGTGCTTGGTTCTCAAGCCCAGCTTGTTGGAGACACCGCCCCACTGGGCCCAGGCTGGCATCACTGGGTTTCAACCATATGGAGTCAAAAAAAAAAAGAAATAAGCCACAGGAATCTTAAGTCACAGAGCAAGTGACTTTGTTGGACTCATTTAAACTTTCTCCAAGACTAACGCCTCGTGAGTTTTATTTGGTTAAGCGTTGCTATAAAGTTGCTTCTGCAATGATGGTGTCAGGGTTTTTTGTTTTGTTTTTTTAGCAAGTAAGCAATAAAACAAACACGCAAAGTATTTTGATAAGAGGAGCAGTCGTGCTGTTCGTATCTTTCAGAATCCAAAGAATTCCAAGTTTTTGGCATTAAGGCAGACACTTAGCAGACAGGATCGTGCCCTTGATTTTTATCTTTGTGGACGTGAAATCACTGCAAGTCGGTTCACAAAAATGTTATTACTAGGCCAGAATCCACTGTGCATTTCCTGCACTGACTTTTCATATCCGAAGGCCTAGCTGACTTTAACCTTGTGTTTTTATTCCCCAGAAAGAAGAAGAAGAAGAAAAAGGAAGAATAGGCAAACAAGGAAAGCCTGGGACTTGAGGACAAACCCCCTAGACAAAATATATCTGAAATCCATGCCCTTCTTCCATCTCCAATGTCACTATCCTTGGGCAGCCAACCATTACCCTAATTTATCTCCCTGTGTCAATGCTTGCCTGACTTCTGTGTGTTTTTTGCACCCGCAATGGCCAGGGTGATTTTCAAAAGTGTAAATCAGTTCCTGTCACTCCCCTGACTAAAACTCTCTGGTGACTTCCCCTGCAAGTAGGATAGATCCAAAGTTTTTACTATGCAAAGTTTTCACTGTGGACTGTGGCCCTGTTTGTCTCCAGACTCTACCCACTGTCCTCTTGTCCCACTAGAATTCAATTCTGTAAGTAAGCTCTTTCAGGCCTCAGGACCTTTGCACATGCTGTTTCCTCATTTAGAAATCTTTCCTCTACCCTATCCCCTTCTCTCAAGTGACTCTCTCTTTTCATTCTTTCGACTTCACCTTAAATGTCACTTCCTCAGGCAGAAGTTCCCTGACTACCCTATTTAAACCAGGTTTCTCATTCTGGTCATTAGTCTCTATGTTAATTTTTACATAACATTGATCATGATTTGTCATTATTTTTATTTTTATTTTTTAAAAAATCTTGGAGAAACCAAGATGGTGGCATAGGTAAACACCGGAGATTGCTGCCTCGCACAACCACTTCAAAAATACAACTAAAAGACAGAATGGACATCACCCAGAACCACAGGAAGGCTGGCTGAGGGGAAATTCTACAACTAGAAGGAAAGAGAAAAGCATACCGAGACTCAGAGGAGGCGCAGGGTGGAAAATACAAAGGTGTGGAGGTGCACGAGGAGCGGGCTGGTGGCTGAGGGCGCGGTTGTCTGTTTCAATCGGGAGGGAGTCTCAGGCTCTGAGCTCCAGTTCCAGGAGAGTCTCTGAGGACCCAGACTCAAACGGAAGAAGCGGGACTGTCTGGCATCGGTCGGAACTCGAGGGCAGCTTTCTCCCCGAGGTTTGCAGCGGTTGCTAGGACTCTGAGAGGCAGAGCCCCTGGGGATGGGACTGAGAGCAGCCATAACTGCTCACTCGACCCACCCTGTTGATCCCCTGGGACCTTCCCTGCCCAAGCCTTGCACAGAGACATTTGCGGGATAGCCTTAGGCAAAGGCTAGATTAGCACCTCCCTAGAGAACAGAAGTTCTCCCACTGCAGACACAGCTGATTCTCACAGCCAGTTAGCATGGAGGTCAAATCCCCCCCAGTATTACCTACAACAATCAAGGCTTAACTACAACAAGACTGCGCACAAAGACCACAAGGGGGTGCACCAAGAAAGCATAAAAAATGCAGAGACAAAGAAACAGGACAAAAATGACAGAAATGGAGGATATAGAGTTCAAAACCACACTTTTAAGGTCTCTCAAGAACTGTCTAGAAGTCGCCGATAAACTTAGTAAGGCCTGCAGAAAGACTGGTGAGACCGCCGATAAATATAGTGAGGTCCTCAAGAAATCTAATGAGACCCTTGATGTTGTGATAAAGAACCAGCTAGAAATTAAGCATATACTGACTGAAATAAAGAATATTATACAGACTCCCAACAGCAGACCAGAGGAGCGCAAGAATCAAGGCAAAGATTTGAAATGCGAAGAAGCAAAAAACACCCAACCGCAAAGCAAAATGAAAAAAGAATCCAAAAATACGAAGATAGCGTAAGGAGCCTCTGGGACAGCTTCAAGCGTACCAACATCCGAATTATAGGGGTGCCAGAAGATGAGAGAAAGTAAGATATTAAAAACCTATTTGGAGAAATAATGACAGAAAACTTCCCCTACCTAGTGAAAGAAATAGACTTACAAGTCCAGGAAGCGCAGAGAACCCCAAACAAAAGGAATCCAAAGAGGACCACACCAAGACACATCATAATTAAAATGCCAAGAGCAAAAGAAAAAGAGAGAATCTTAAAAGCAGCAAGAGAAAGAAACTCAATTACCTACTAGGGAATACCCATACAACTGTCAGCTGATTTCTCAACAGAAACCTTGCAAGCCAGAAGGGAGTGGCACCAAGAACCTACAACCAAGATTTACTTTATCCAGCAAGGCTATCATTCAGAATTGAAGGTCAGATAAAGAGCTTCACAGATAAGGAAAAGCTAAAGGAGTTCATCACCACCAAACCAGTATTATATGAAATGCTGAAAGGTATCCTTTAAGAAGAGGAAGAAGAAGAAAAAGGTAAAGATACAAATTATGAACAACAAATACACATCTATCAACAAGTGAATCTAAGAATCAAGTGAATAATCTGATGAACAGAATGAACTGTTGATTATAATAGAATCAGGGACATAGAAAGGGAATGGACTGACTATTCTTGGGGGGGGGGGGCGAAGGGGTGTGGGAGATGCGAAAAGAGACTGGACAATAATCGTGCACCTATGGATGAGGACAGTGGGTGGGGAGTGAGGGCGGAGGTTGGGGTGGGAACTGGGAGGAGGGGAGTTATGGGGGGAAAAAAGAGGAACAAATGTAATAATCTGAACACTAAAGATTTAATTAAAAAAAGAAAAAAAAATCTTTACTGTAGCCCTCACTGGTTTGGCTCAGTGGATAGAGCATCGGCCTGCGGACTGAAGGGTCCCAGGTTTGATTCCGGTCAAGGGCATGTACCTTGGTTGCAGGCACATCCCTAGTAGGGGTTGTGCAGGAGGCAGCTGATCAATGTTTCTCTCTCATCAATGTTTCTAACTTTCTATCCCTCTCCCTTCCTCTCTGTAAAAAAATCAATAAAATACATTTTTAAAAAAAACCTTTATTGTTGAAAGTATTACATATGCCCCGTGTTTCCCCACATTGACCCCTTCTAGCCTGCCCTGGCCTCCTCCCCAGGCCTTCACCACCCCATTATCTGTGTCCCTGGGTTATGCATATATGCATACAAGGTCTATTTTTTTTTCTTTCAGATTTATTTTGTTCCTTGCACTTGAATGCAAAGGGCTAAAATTATGTTTTTCTTGCTCACCATTGTATCCTTTCCGTCTAGCAGGGCACTTTGGCACAAAGTAGGGCCTCAACAAATATCTGTTAAGAAGAAACACTTCATTCTTCTGGAGCGGGGGCGGGTTTAAACAGCTGCATTTTCCATGAAGTAATCTGCTTTTAAAGTTTTCATCGTATTAAACTCTATATGACTTGCTAAAGTGTCTGTTAAAATCATCTAGTCCTAAATTTCTTTGAGATTGTTTCCATCCCCTAATTCCTCACGTTTTCTTATTTCACCCTTTGTGAATTCCATAAATATAAGTGGATGCGAGAATGCAAGCATCATTTTGTGTTTTATTCAATGCTGAATCTCCTCTATGTGCTTGGCACATAGTAAGCATTGTGCACCGCTGTTACATAAAAGCTATTCAAGGTGAAATTTCTAAAGTGACTTAGCACTAAAGACTACACACCCACAGAGCGATGATTCTTATAATATTGATTTTGCCAACTGGCAATGTATTAGCCAGCAGAGTCCCACAGAAGTGTATTGTTTGACCTGCGTAGTATTTTAAATCAAGTGCCTATGTTTAAAAATTGGGATTTCATATAAAAATCCTGACACCAACTTTTCTTGCAAAGCCAGAAGATCTAGTCACACCTGGTCCTCCATCACATGGCATAGTGGGCTGCAGCTGGGTAGCACCTGTCCCTTTTGGAGGTCCATGTCCTCTCTGTTTGCTTTTTTTAACAGTCTGTGTTGACCCAAGAATCCTTCCCCATACAGTCATCCTGAAAACAAAAGTTGGGGCTTTTAAAACTAGATAAATATAGAATTTCATCAGAAAACCCATCAGAAATGAAGGACCAACTCAGGGAATATTTGTGCAAGGCTGAAATGGAATTAGGCCTGATTAGTCCTTCAGAGAGTTGTTCAAAGCTCTTCGCAAGTGGTGCAGTAGGTGGTGGCTGGAATAAAAATTATTTACCCTGGAGATTTTCTGTGTTGTTAAATTCTGGGCATGGAGTAAGAAGCTAAACTGATTTCTCCCCTTAGGACCAAGCTAACTAAGCTCATAAAAATTAGCCAGGGGTACTATGTTCCCAACTTCTAAAGAAAGGAGAGGCATTATTTAGATATGTTGCTGGGCCATAGCCCTTGAACATTGGCAAACAACTACCTGACAAGACAAGTAAGTCTAAGTACTTATTCTTTCAACTGGTGATGAGTGAGCACCAGTTGAAGTCTGAGTTTTCATCAGGTCATTTGAAAATAAGTTAAGCCCCCAAACAATGTAATCAGCTGTTTGAATTCGATAAAAAGAGGCTCCAGATACATTGGATCAGGAAATACTTTGGCCATGTCTGTAATAAGGGTCAAAATAACAAGTGGTTCATGAGATCTAGATATGAGTTATTGGCCTCAGTAAATCTGGGCTGATTTCAGAATGGTAATTGTTTACTATAAGCATTTTGCATTTAGAATTTTATTTTTTGTCACTCTTCCCTATTGTTTTGGTCACAGTGGAAAAAACTAGGCCTGATGTGGGTAAAAAATCCAAGTACTGCAGAGTTTGATGTAGCCTCATAATTAGATACATATTTGGAAGTGCTACTAATTGTCCCTTAAAATAAACTGGAATGTTATGAAAATGGATGCCACAGTCTAAAATTACTCATCTATTTTGAGGTTTAATTCATAGCTTCCCCTTAAATGTTTACTGATTACAGTACAAAAATAAGAACTATTAAAATTATAAGATATTTAAGGATAATTTATAAGGAATTTATCATTCATGATTTAATTAACTAATTCATTGCAACTGTTAAGTTTCATACCTGAATAAAAATATCTCACACCCAGCCCAGCCAGCTTGGCTCTGTGCTTGAGCATTGATCTATGAATCAGGAGATCACAGTTTGATTCCCAATCAGGGCATAAGCCCCGATTGTGGGCTTGATTGATCCCCAGTGTGTAGCATACGAGAGGCAGCCAATCAATGATTCTCTCCCTTCCTCTCTAAAATGAATAAAAATAAAAAAAATCTCATACCCAGCAGTACTACTGAAAACCAAAAGTTTTACCACAACAGAACTAGCCTTTCTTCTTTTCCCCCCCTAAAAGTGTGAGAAAACAAGAATGTAGGAAATTGGAAAAGAACACTATTTAAAATGTGTAGTCACTCACTGGAAGGGTGTAATGCTCCATCAATCTTGGAAGGGGGTTGATCTTGAATTCCTGGTCTGGTCCACATTGGCCCCCTGCGAGGGAAGCTGTGTTTTAGAATCCTCGAGGATCAGCAGTGGGGCTTATTAAAAATATACACGTGCCTGGAGCTTTGGGTTGCTTAGTTCTAGGCTAGACCTGGAAACCTGTAGTTTGTAAGGTGTCCTGGATACACCCAATGGTCACCATATTAGGAAGTACTGGTCTCGTTCTAGAGGATTTGAGAGTCACCAGAGGGACCTGAAATGGACCTGACATCCTATTGTCCCTCAAACTCAAGTGGGCCTGGAAACTCATGTTCTGAACCAGGTACTTTGGTCCCTACCTCCCAATAGTCTGTTTCAAATGCGTGATCTGAGGTGAATGATGACAAGGAAAATTGGCAGTCAGAGGATTTGGGTTCTAGTCCTCTTTTTGCTTCCAACCAGTTGTGTGAAATCAATTTCATCTGCAGTATCACCATCTGTAAAAAGAGGTGGGCCCCGAATTGAGGATTGCAAACTGGTGGCCCCAGGCCACATCCATCCGACAGATTGATTTTTCTTGGATCTATATGATGTTTGAAAATGAATTTCAATTCGTTTCCCATTGGGAGATTTACCCCACTAAGTCTAGATTTTCAGCTTTATTGGAAAATTTGAAATTCTGGACAACCGTGGGTCCCTCATCCTTACCCAGCAACTATCACCTCGGAAGAGTAGGATTAATTCCTCGTAATAAGGGTCATGAACTCTTATATTCCAACACTAGCCAAGTTTCTCACCCACCAGCCTACACATGGTGGAGCTGGTAACTCCTGCCCCAAGGCCATTTTCAATGCCAACACCCCTTGATTCTCTAGATTGCTGACTCGGGGTGGATCCTTTAATCAGGCCCGTGCCTGTCCATTAACCTCAGCAGTTGCTCATTTCTTCTTAATTTTGAGTCAGGAAAGACATTTCTGCTGTCCCCTTTTCAAGGCCTAGGGAATCTTGAAGGAAGAAGCAAGAGAGTAGGAGCCTGAAGGAATGTGGAGGCTGCTGCGTCATCAAGGATCCAAAGAACTGAAATGTCTGTTTATAAATTCCTAAGCACAACGTGCCCAAGTGGGCCTTCCCAGTATTTAGGCTGAAGGTTTGTAACACCAGTTTATGTGCAGTTCCACCAAGAATAAAGGCATTGCCAAATTGCCGGGTTTTTGCAAATTATAATGAAAATTGTATGTCACTGACTCCAAAATCCTTGTACCAATATAATAATTACTGTATGACTGGCATTACAGCAAGGAAGTGGTTTTTCTGGGAAAACAAAAGTGGGAGAAATTCTTTTAGCTTTTTCCAAAGCATCTTCGGCCTGAGGTGGGACGGTTAGGATTGAGGAACTTGGAAATGCTATTGAACTGATATAAACCTGCTAATGAATTCATCAAATCTCACAGTTATTGGAGGGATTGACCTATTCAGAATATGTTTTGCACACCATGTCCACCTAAATTCCCTTCAAAATACATCAAATGTATAGAGTGGGCAGGGTAGATATTAATCTCAACTTCCCAAGGCACATAGGGGTCAAAAGCATACTTCCTCCCCCCTCCCCCCCCCCCCGCCCTTGACAATCCCCTGGCCTCCCCTACCCCCCCACCCCCCAGTGTCCTTTGTCCATTGGTTAGCATACTTCCTTTGATCACTTAATTCAATGAAACATTTTTTAGCCTCCATGGGCCTGACTTCATTATCAGAGATGGATAAAATTTGAGCCCAGAAGCTAGTGTATGTTACAGATACCTATTCAAGTGATAAAAATACCCCTTGGTTGTTTCCATTGTTGAGAAATTAACAACCTGCTATGGGACAGGGAGGAGGGTGTCACTTAGGCTCGATCTAGGATATTCTGAATTGGGTGAAGTGAGAAGGAGCATTTAGGCAAAGGGCCTGTCAATAGCAACGCGTGTTTGGGGGAACCCTGAGTGGTCTGCTCTCACAGGACTGAAGCTTCTTGAGTGAAGAGAGAAATAAAATGGAGTGAGAATTGGCAAGGATAAGGCTAGAAAGCTAAATTACAGCCAAATCGAAAAGGCCATGCTAAGGCATTGGCACATTATTTTTAGGTAATGGTGAAAGCCACGGAAGCTTTTTGCGACAGGCATGAGATTTTCATACTTTTATTTTAGAAAAATAACTCTCCCTGTAGTGTGCAGCAAGGATTAGAGAGGTGGTGTGGGGAAGAGGTAGATTTATTTTAAGGTTTCTTACTTGGGTTTGTTGTGATCTTCTTCTGCTTTAAAAGATGAAACGTCTATTAGTTTATATTTTGTTCAGTGGTGTAGTTTAATGTTAATTTAATGTTATATTTGAATAACAGCCATCCTATTAAATTGAATTATTTTCTTAAAGTACATAGATATCATTTTATTCTAATATACTCTTTCATTAAAAGGTAGTATAAATAAAAAGATAATCGCAGTTCAATTATTTAAGAATTTCCCCTTCCTCTTCATAACTTTCCTGGGCCTTTTCCTCTTTTCCTCTTTCACTGTATTTTAAGCTGTTTTGCAGTAACTTTGGAGCAGGATTACAAAGTCTGGGTATGGAAGCTGGGATGCTAATTCCTCAGATACAGCTTGGGGGTCTACATGACCCTCAATATGCCTGTTCTCTTTTACTACAGATAGCCGAGAGTGCCATAAGACATCTCGGATGGAAACTATCAAGTCAAATGTGATAATAAGCCAGTAAACAAGAAATCTGATTATGTCAAGATGTAGGAATGAAAAAAGCATAACCCACTGAGAAGGGGACAAAACGTAGCATACATACTAATGTTTCTAGTATGCTTTACATTGGTCCATTATATGTAGACCTGTTTCAGCCTCATGGAAAATAGATGCTTTCCAATAGAGTCTACTAATGACAGGCCTTTGGGGATTTTGAAGGGAAAAGGAAACCCTTATGTATAAAATACAATTACAGTCATGTGAAATATCTTATCGCTGGTTCTGGTATTATTGCTCTACACTGGTTGGAGACATACTTAAATGTTCAATTCTCGTAAAATATGGAAAATGACAGCTGATAAGGAATATAAGGCTTTCCATGAATTTCACATAACTTGGGACACATTCTACCCATTGGTATGCATGGCTGAAGAAAAAATCCACGGAATGAGGAAAGGCTGGATTTAATAGTTTTATTATTTGGCTAGTACTTTTATTATTTTGGAGAGCTATTCACAATCTGCTTTATTAATGTTTCTATTGAATATTATTTTTACTAATTATAACTCAATATCATCTTAATAAAAATACTACAGTCTCAGAGTGTTTTAGCTGTTACGATGGCAAAGAGCACTAAGTACACTAACAGAATTTACATTTTGAGCAAAGAGAAGAAGAGGCGGAGCTGAGGTTACCTGCCTGTAAGTTTTGCAGCGTGTTGGTGACGGCGGCGAGGGTCCTACTGCAGTACATCTCTGCACGGAATCAGAAATCCACAGCTAACCCACGGTTATCTGCTCCTTTCCTAGCCACACACTGTGGTCAAGGTGAAGACCGCCAGAGTCAGACAGGCTTGGGCTGGAAAGCTGCTCTGCTCTCGAACCTTTCCAGGCCTCAGTGTCCTCATCTGTACAATGGGGACAGTCGCTCAGGGTTGTTTGGAGTGTTAAACGAGATGATTCATGGGGAGCAGGGTTTTCCGATCTTGGCACTATTGATATTTTGGGCTGAATAATTCTTTGCTGTGGGAGGGTTGCCCTGTGCACTGTAAGATGTGTAGCAGCCTCTCTGGCCTCCATCTGCCAAATGCCAGTTACCACCTCCCCATGTTCACCTGTCTGTAAGTCGTGACAATTAAAAACATCTCCAGTTATTGCCAAATGTCCCCTGCTCTCCCATCCTCAACCAACAATCTTAGTAAGGTACTTGGCACATGGTAAGTGCTCAAAATATATTATTATTATTATTATTATTATTATTATTATTATTATTATTTTGAATTGCTAATTAAGGAGCAGAAACTTTGTGCTTCACATTCTCTATGTTTCTTTCCTTGGCCTTTGTAAGAATGTGCAGATACATGGTCAGATAGGAGGAGTAGGAAAGGATGAGCCACAAACTGTATAATCAGCTCCTGACAGTTTTGTTAAATGGGGTAATTTTTTCTTTCTCTGTCACTAGGGAGAAGAAGGTGACCCAACCCTTGGATCTTTCCTGCTATTTTTCAGATTTTGCCAGGCTCTGCAGATGCCCGAGTAAAGAGAATATTGTCCCTTGACCAAGCCTGCGGTAAGAGAAAAGGGGGAAAGAGAACATGGTTAAATCATTCGCATGCTATTATACATGTTGCGCTCTGGTGAGCCAAGCTGTCTCTAAAAGTAATTTCCTTGTATTTCCTCACCTCTCACCTTCCACCATCGCTATTACTTAACCCACTGACCCAGATAGCTGCTTATTAACATTTAATACATGTCCAAGTGTTAGTGGGGTTTGAACAAAACATAAAGAAGTTTCTGACTTGCTTTTAGCTCTTTGCCCTTGAACCATTACATGAGTAATTCTTTAAAGCTCTGCACTGCCATTGCTATACCCGTGGCATGTCTTTCATGAGAAGAGTTGGTCCCCCGAATGCATGCAAGCGTTCACTCATTTTGCAAATGTTGATGAGCTCCTATTATGCTGTACATTCTATGCTAGGGAGGCTCGGGGAGCAGACATGGTGGTTGTTTTCTAGTAGCTTGTGGTGGGGGAGAGCAAGGGAGGCTGGGGGACACAGACAGGTAAATGGGCGATTACAATACAGCCGCGTGCTGCTTAATGATAGGGATACATTCTGAGAAATACATCGGTAGGTGATTTTGTAATTGTGCGAACATCATAGAGTGTACTTACAAAAACGTAGGCTGTAGGGTATAGCCTACACACCTGAGCTGTATGGTATAGCCTATCGCTGCAAGGTTACAAGCACATTACTGTACAAAACAACACGAGATTAAATCGAGCACAAGAGGAAGTGAAGATAAACATGAGATGTATGAGGCTGCTGCAGGCGTAACAACAGTTTTACAGCAAACTTTTTTTTATAAGTAGGAAGAGTAAAACAAGGATAAAAAGAATGGTGTAGTAAATGCATAAATCAGTAACACAGTCCTCTATTATCAAGTATCCTGTACCGTACATAGATGAGTGTTCTGGCAGCACAGTAGATTTGTTTACACCAGCATCACCTCAAACACCTGAGTAAAGTGTTGCGCTCTGACATCACTAGGTGGTAGGGTTTTTTTCGGCTCCAGCATAATATCATGGGACCACACAGTCATATGTGCGGTCCACTGCTGACGGATGCATAGTTATGCAGTATGACTGTACAGAGGGAGAAGTGCTGAGCCACAGGAGGTGTGTCAGCTGTCACGCCACTTAACATACATGGTGGAGCCCTGAACTCAGTCTTTGGGGCTTAGAAATGTTGCTTCTATTTAAAAATAAATGAAAAGAAAATGACAGCCACTACACTACCCTCGCTCACTTCCTAAACAAATAAATAAATAATGCCACACTGATGATAAAAAAATTCAATCCAGGGGGGAGCCTGGACCTTTGTGACATCTGACGTGCGTAGCCCTGGTATTAGTCTATGCCAAATGCAAAGTATCCAGGACGGGAAAGTTTAATTTGATAATAAATGAATATTTATTCATTTCTAAGTGCATTCCAGAAAATACTTGACAAAGCTAAACTTGGCAAATAGCCACTTTTTTGTTTCTAGTTTTTAAATCATGAAAGTAATATATGAACATAGTTGAATCTAAGTTCAAATAGTGCAGAAAGAAAAAAAGGAAGAAGTGAACTCCTCTAGTTACACTTCCCTTCCCCAAGTCCACCCCCTTGCCTAAGATGAATAGTGACCAGTTGGGTATGTAGCCTTTCAGAGATGTAGTTATATATTTGGTGAAACCATGTAAAATTGCCGTTTTTGTTGGTCAAAATTAATTAAGTTATCAGCACCTTTGTATAATGCCACTTATTTATTTAACACACATTATTCTGTGACTTCCTCTGTTTCATTAACAACTTATCTCTAAATTCTGTGAACACATAGAGATCAGGTTTATTTCTTTGGCACATGACAACTCTAAACGGATTATTTAAAAAAATAATCTTGCAATGATAGATTCATACCACCAGGAAGAGGAGAGCCGAAAGATGGTAAGGCTGCTGGAAAAATTACTCACACTATGCTAACATTTGAAAAATAAACTGGCTGCCTGAGGCCAGCGTTCCAGAGGGCCCAGTTCTTTCTAAGGGGTCCAGTGTGAATGGGTAAGAAGCTTTGCAGTTTGCAAACAAAAGCACGCCCCCATCCTTGTCACTGTGCGGGGCTGGCTCTTGCTGCCTCATATAATTTACCTTTCAGCCACCCAGCAATCTCCGACTGCTCTGTGCTGGGCTCCACGCTGTCTGGGAGAGAGGCTGGCTGGCTCCAAGATCCAGAGGCCTTAGTCTGCAACTCAGACTAAGTTTTTTTTGTGTTAACAGCAAATGTTAACTTCATTTCTGATGACTGCTGGAGTCTTAGGATAGTAACTAATTCTTCTAGATTGTTGTCTAGTATAATTCTTCATAATTGCAATTTTTCACAATAATTTCCCCAGTGGAAGCAGCCCTGATTTATGGTCAGAAACTTACCTTTAAATGCCTGCTCCATTGTTTATTAAAACTGATAGACGTTAGCTAAATCACTTCTCACTGAACCACAATTAGTTTCAGTAGCTATAAAATTAAGATAGTAAAAATAAAATCTATCATTTATTGTGTGTTTACTATATGTCAGGTACTGCTTTTTCCACTTTACATATATTAACTGATGTAATTGTCCTC